>NC_056727.1:760231986-760586986 GCF_019279795.1 Protopterus annectens
TTCATATATTTGTATTTCTTGAACCGCTTCTTCTTGTGTAATCCTGTGGCTTTTCTCTCCAGGACTTTGCTGAAAAAGTGCTTTGTCAAGTTGGTCTTTTCTAGTGAACAAGTGCAAATAAATAAATAAGTTGACTTTCCAAGGAAAAGCGTAGTAGTTGCACACTAAAGATCAATCTTAGTGTCGCTCATTAGTGTTTTGTGAAAAGGTTGGATCGCTTCCCCCAACGATGGAATTCAGGAAGAAGGGCCATTTACAACTTAAAAGCATACCACTAATTCAGATTTTACTTCAGAAGTTTCATGAGTCAGGAATGCGACTGAGATTTTTGCCTGTTTTACTACACAGAAGAATGGTTTAGCAATGAACAAACAAATGGTTTCCTGTTGGACTGTTAGATGTCACTGTGCTGCCGTATGTCCATTGACCTCCATTGAGTTTCTTCCCAACTGTCATCTACTGCATAGAGTTCCTCAAGGAAGGTATAATACATTTGGAATTACTTGCAGATCAGTTGATCTTTGAGACACAATGCTTGTAGGCACATATTACCATCCTTCCGTTTTTTCTGTTTTTTGGGGTGTTGTGTGCCTTGTAGTAACAGCAAACGTATAATTTTACACCCTTTAGTTATGTGTATTTCAAATACATATTGCTTGTATTTGTTTTGGATGTAACTAAAAAGCATGGAGCTGGACAGGCCGTTATATTCTGTTGTAGTGGAATCACAACTTGAGACATATCAGTGTTTCACTGAGAAAAGAATCCTTAAAGGTTTTTAACAGTTTTACTTTTGTAAAAGAGGAGAAAGACAAAGTAGCTACAGTTATATAGCTGTTCAGGAATTATTGTGAACCTAAAAGAACTTGCTGTTTATACATCAGTTTTTCTCCTCAAGGGCAGAAAGTCTTGCAGAAACGTTAGTTGCTTATGTCAGTCAGTGAGTGGAAGAACTGAAGCAGTATGAATTTGGCGAGTTGCATGACTCATTAAGACACAAGAGTTTACAGTGTAGAAATTATCAAACAGGTGGCAGGGTCTTAAGAAAAGGAGGTCTAACTGTATTCTTAGCCGAGAGCTGTGGATTTACGTAAAAATCTTGTGGAAATACTAATACACATTTAATGAAGAAATGGGAAGTGTGTATGATAAATATGTCAAGTGAAAATGCAGTCTTGAAAAACAAAGGATGAATTTTAACAGTAAGTGCAAAGGAATTATGGTGTAGCTGAAATTTAAACATCAGGTAGTAGATGAGACTATAAGCCCAAACATTGTTCTGTCTTTTATAATTATACTTGTGGAGCCATGGTAGGAAGAGACATTTTCAAAGATTTTTTTTTAAATAAAAGACAAGTTAGTGTAATTGAAAGAATGTGCACTTTGTTGATCAGAAACATGAAAACAAGTTACACCAGCAAATAGCTCTGGTGAATGTTTTTAACATGAATAGAATTGATTCAGTCTTCTTCTTTCGGCTTTTCCTGGTTAGGGGTTGCCACAGTGGAACTCCGGTCCGCTAATGATTAGCAGTATATTTTTAAGGTGCCAAGTTGCCAGCCCAACCTAAAACGAAGGCATGGCCATTCACGCATGTCTTTCGAACACCACTCGACCGTGGGGAGGACATACAGACACCACACAGAAGGCGCTCCAGCCGAGAATCGAACGGGAGTACCTCTTGCTGTGAGGTGCCAATGGTAACGCTGCACTACCGCGGCTCAATGGAATTGATTCAGTAATATCTAAAATTGCATCCAAGGCACTGAAACAAAAATACAAGTCAGATTTTTGACAAGGTGTGGTAAGAATACATAAGTAAAATACACGGTCTAAACTTGTTATAGGTATAGTGTGTAATATTTTGTCTGAAGGTACTTTGAATCATTGGGTTACAAGCTGCAGGGAAGAGAACTATACATTCATTATTATTAATAACAGTTAGGGCACAAAATAAAGCCACTACTCAAAAGCTACTGAGAAGATGAAACTAGAAATGATAAATATAAGATCCTGTTTCAGACCATAGTACTTAGGAAGCTAGTTCTCTTAATACATTGGGTTATTTGGCTTGTGAGACGTTAAGAATGATGAAACAAAATCACAGTGTGAGTGCAAAGAGCGCTGCACTGGTAGCATAGACAGATAAAGTTCTGATTATGGCCTAGTCGACCAGTGTCCAGTTAGAAGCTTGGGAGCTTGATGGTGTAGCTAGAAGGACAGGCATGCCCATTCTTGGGGAAGGGATTTGATCCTGGCTAGCTTATGCTGCAGCTCCTGACCTGCCCGCTATTGGAGGGCCAAGACAGAAACAAAAGGGTAGGAGTTTGTGCAGGGAGGATATGGGTGTGTTCACTCAAGCTAGTGTATACAGCTATAGTCACTCAGAGAGCTGCAGTAATGATATGGAGCCATAACAATGATATCTTGTCATCTGAAAAGCATGATTGTCTGAAAACCTGCTGTTCTAATAAATATGCTTTTGTTTTCACATAAGCCAGAGTACATTATTTTGTTTGTCCATTTTATCTTTTGTACTCTAGACTTAAGTGTGATAGGGGACAGTTGGATAGTTGGCATACAAAGGTGAAAAAGTACCTGGAGATATAAAAATTGTTTATAACTATAGTCACAGCAGCAGCTTACATAAGTGTGCAGAGCCATAGCAGTGGTATCTTTAACTCCTACCTTCAGTTTCTTCAGGCTATACATTCTTTTTCTGTGCATAGATATTTACTTCCCCAAAAAAGGTTTAGCCAGTTGGTGTCCTTCATTTGATCTTTGTTACAGTATTGCTCACACACATGGAAAGCATCCAGCTACGATTGCCGTTTGTCCAGCTAGTATACTAAAGCTTGAACACCTTTCTCTTGAGACATATATTTGTGCAAAATCACCCAGGCACATGGAAGTGTGCTGGTACATAAGGGATGCATCACAAAGTTCCTCAGAATTTTCTTGCTGTCAGACGAACAAGAGAGACTAAGTCTATTAGTTTGGTCTGTTAGTCATGTGGCCTTTGCCTGTTTCATTAGGAGTGGCAAGTAAGTATCCCAAATGGGGACCCTTCCTGTTTTCATTTTTTTTTTTTGACAGAAATGTTCATCTTTCAAGTTAGCTAAGAGAGGTAAATGTGACTTCAGTAGGCTGATTCCTTGTAGAACCAGCATACTAAATGCCTTTTTTTGCCTTGGTCGTAATCACAGTCTTATGGAATCTTCTGTCTGTTAAACCTTTGTCCCTAAAATCATAATGAACAATTCTGCCTTTCTTAAAAATTTATTTGGAAAATCAGAGACTAAAAGAACTAGCATGTGGTAGGATGGCTTCTAAATCTTTCTTATTGGGCATCCCTCAACATCCACAAATGAGACTGAAGAAATCTAAACTTTTGGATGTTTTAATTTTCAGGTCAGAACCGAAATTGCTGTTGTGAAGCATGATGAACCTCAGATTGTCAGATTTCTACGGCTGCTCCTGCTGCCACAACCCCATCAGTTACCAACAAGGCACAACTTGACAGCACAACCCATGTGATCGTTCAGGCAGCTGGCAAGATCGCAAAGAAGGAACCTTGGCTGATTATATCTGATGGGCATAATGCAGTTCCATATCTATAAGAAGTACCGGTCTGCTCTGGTTGAAGTACATCAAGGATCACTCATAGCCTCTGCATTTAATTTCTGCTGTACCGGTCTGCTCTGGTTGAAGTACATCAAGGATCACTCATAGCCTCTGCATTTAATTTCTGCTGAACCTCTTAATAAGAAGAAGCAAAAGACCAAATGTACCTCTTCTGCTGCTCCTTCTCTAGTTGACCTACAGTCAGGAAAGGTATGACTTCTCTCAAGGCCTGTTTAAGGCTGTTATGTCTCTAAAACCTCCTCATTTCTTCTCCATTTCTTCTTTACCTCAAAAGAGACTTAGAGATGCACCTTCTGAGGAAAAAGTTTCACAGTCTGACATGGAATCTGTCGCTTATTCCTGTCATATCCACTCCACACAAGGATTTGAATCTGAGGGTGATGTTACTCTTTTCCCCTTCTTCCTCATTGATGAATTGTTGTTTCCGGACACTATAGTAAAGATGTTGCATCATTTTTAGTGGAAAGGGTAACAGGTTTCTGACTTGCCAAAAAATACTATGACTTGCTAAACCTGGGTGTTCCGCATCCCTGCGCTATCCCTACTATGCCTGACGTACTACAGGACACCTTCTTGACAACACCCCAAAAACTTGGTTGGTACTATAAGGTACCAGATGACCACAAATGTTTGTATAAAAAACTCTTCTCAGATCTAGCTGTCATAAGTGATGTCTGTCAAAGTATCCAAGTTTCTTCTCTCTACTAAAGTGTTGCCCAGTGACCAGGATAGTAGAAGTATGAATAGGTACAGAAAGAAAGTACACCCCTCTTTTACACTTCCCATGTTATTAGCTGCCAGACTCCATGTCTAAGTACTGATCCCTTTTGCACAGTATGACCAGGTTAATAACAGATTCTCTTGACTCATACAGTGACTCACTTTTGTCCATGCTCAATTTTGTTATGCAGGTAGCAAAACATTCTGTAAAATGTAGATGCTGCAGCTTGTGGTTCTGCAGTCAGATGATGCTCTTAGTTACTGCTCCAGTCCTTGTCAGAGGATACTGACACTACTTGTTAGATATACCATTGGACAGAGAAAATCTTTATAGTCCAGCTGCTGCTCAGATTCTTAAAAACTTTCTACAAGAAAGTAAAGTACTGCAAGACTATAAGCAGCTTTTTCCTCTCCTTGGTTCTTAAGGACCAAAAATCCCAGCAAAGGGGTAAACAAGTCTCAAAAAAGAAATTCTAAGCCAAACCCAAAACAGATTGTGAAGGACCTAAATGTACCCTTGTTGACAATCTTCCAGCTTGGGAGTATCAACCCTCTCTTACCTTTGCTCGGCTATCAACCCCCTCATTCCTTTCCCACCCTCTGCACCTTAGCCAATCACTTTCCAATCGTTCAAGGAAACTTTCTCAATTCTTACTCTTTTTGAAACTTATACCTCAGACAAATAGATTCCCAGCATTATAGAGAAAAGCTACAAATTATCTTAGAACATCCTTCCATCCTTTTCTGGACCCCCCCCCAAAAAAATAACATACTCTTCTAGTTTGGCCTGTTCTGCATGAATTGTGTCAAATAGGGACTACAGGATTAATTTCTCAGCACTAAGGGTGGAAGAGGTTCTATTCAAGACTTTTTCCTGGTTGCACAAAAGGATTTATTCAGTCCACAATAATTAGCTGTACCAAAATTCAAGATGTTAACTGTCTTCAGTCAACTCTCTTCAGTCTCTTTTTCTAGTGATCTTTCCTCGCACTTTTCTGGTGACCCTGGACCTCAAGGATGGTTATCTTAAATGCAAAGTTATCACTAAGAAAGAAAAAAAAAGTTGCATATGCTTTCCAAGTGTAAAACAAAATCTTATGACAATGTTGTTGTTAGATCAACTTAGGTTTTTTTTTTCTTACCAACAAAAGTTAAGAAATGTGACCAGTTAGGTTTCCAAATTTAGATCTTCAACTTGCTTATACCCAGCATTATGCAGCCAGTCTTGTCCCACTGTCCAGACAAACTTTAGGGCCCCCCTCACTTAAAAAAATGTCAGTCGTGGAGTGTACAATGATGCTTTAGAGAATACCCTGAATTTTTTTTAGTAGAATGTGCATCTTATCCAGAAGGTAGGGAAATTAATGTACTAGGTGGACTGAGCAGTCCATATTTGTCATCAAAAATCTATGTTTTATGGTATATCTTAAGAAGCTCTGCACTGCGCTATGATTATAGTACAGTGTGTGTGAAACTGGATTAGTTATTTGGAGAGAACATCGTGTGTAAAGGAACGGTGTCAGTGTTGCAGACTTGATTTTCACTTGCATTAATGGCGATTTTTATTTGACTAGCATATGGGCATGCAACTGACTGACTTAAGGCTGACTATCTTAGCTTGGAAAAGGGTATGAGACAAGTTAAATATGTGCTTTCTGCTGTAAACCAGGAAGACAACAGTAGCTAGCAGAGAGTTTGCATTACATCCAGTGCTTGAACATATTCGATGCATGCCCGTGGGTTAAGTTGTGCAGCTAGAAACCCCCATCTCACTTGCAGTATGATGGGTTTGTGAGGTGCCTAGCTCTCCCTATGCCAAACTCCATGTTGACTCGATGTAACAAACTATGGAGGCTTTTTCACATGCATATTGGTGGGCTATACCCTGGCGATCAGCTACACATGGTGGCTTTACACAGCTGTAAGTAGATGGGTTAATAGGGATTGTCATATGCAAAAGATCTGTGAAAAGAGGGCAAACAGTAAAAAAAAAAATCTTATGCATTATAGTGTGTTACTATATGCACTAGAATGGTACGTGCTGACCCATGTAACTGTCATGTTGCAGTCTAGCCAGGTGTTTCACTCTTGAATGCCAGGTCAAGTACCTTTTTCTTAAAAGTCTGTAATATTGTTAGATTTACTTAGGCTAACATTATATCTGTATGTTTAGATCATTTTCAGTTTTGGTACTTTTTTCAATGAGACCACATGTGGTTCAGACATAGGGATATATGTCTATCCACATGCATGCGTGTGGAGCACAGGCGATGCTTGTGGAAAGATTATTTTGCAGTAGAACTACTTCAAAGACCTACAGTCCTTTTTTTAAATTCTTACACACGCACAAGTGACAGGGAGCTTCTGGAATAGAACCACTATAAAGACATGTAGAAATTTTTCTAAATTCCTTCACTGTGATGGTTTTTAGAAGCTCTCTTTCATAAATAGTTCTGATCTGGAAGCCACATGCTGTTTTATTTTTCAAAAGTTTCTAAGCATTCTAGGAAATCCTCTGCTAATCTTAAGGATTTTGTTTAAAACCAGCTATTGCAAAAGCTTGCTGAGCTAAAAATGGAAAGGTCAGTCTGCTTGCTGTGCTCAGTTTAATTAAGTCCATGTAGATTTCTTCTGGGTAAGACAAGAGGTGAGATATTTTAACATCACCTGTGTGCAACAGATGAGCTACTGAACTAGCTTAAGTGTATACTGCATTTCAGGCTAATTGAGCTAGTTTTAATGATGTTCTGTTCTCCTGGTTATTTACGATCTGTTTAGTCTTCATGCTACATTCAGTCTTGCATTTGTACTTGTTTGTTTAGAGAACAGGCTGTGCTGAAAATTAAGTAGTGTTTATATAAATTAAGGAAGAATGTGATATTCTTCTAAAGTATGTTCAGTTTTCTATTTATTGTTATTGCTTTTTTGTTTGATAAATAATATAATATGTTTACAGCAAAATAGATTAGTGTTGTATGCACATAAATGTTAGTAGGTCTGTAGATATTCCAGTTACTCCAAGTCTTATGACCATTCGTGCCTTGCCTGTACCCTCTCTCATGTTGCATCCCCTTGTCCAGAAGGGCCATACCATTCATTCTTATATAAATTTGTGGCTACCCATCTAGTTATCTAGGCTATGTTAAAAGGGACATTTAAGTCTCACTGCTTGACATGCAGGGGAAGTTTATTCCAGAGGTTTGGGAGACACTGAATTATAAACTAATCCCTCCACCATGTTTTTTTTTCTGTTGAAGATTTAGGTCCCTGGTCTAGTACTAGGACTTGCAGAGGTACAGGATGTCCAAGACAACTGGGCTAGTAATAATGGTGTGGTAAATGGGACAGAGCTGTAGCCTCAGAAGTCTGTAAGACACTGAATAAAGTAATAGCGGTTATGAAGGGTTGGATTTGTTGTATGAGAAAACCTTGAACATAAAGCTAGATATTGGTGTGTATCATTGTTAACCTGGTCGGAAATATCGGAAATGCAGAATTAAGAATACTTGATATGCTCTTCACTTCCTATATCAATGCATGCTTTACATATTACTTTTCCTTTCAGCAAGTCGTCATGCCTCAGCCTGACATTCATCTTGCAATTCTTTTCAGACTTTCCTAGTCGACTGTATGTTGCTATATATAATGTGAATATATATATTTTTTAAATTGTAATGTCTCTCTTCTGTTTCATTATATGCTATCATGTTATTTATTATCATTTGATTTATGTTGCTCTTTATAATGTATGTACAATTTCTTAATATTGCGTTCACCCTCTGTGTAATTCTATGCTTATCAAATGCTGGAAAATGTTTATCAATACTGGTAAGATATCAATATTGTTATTGTATTCTGATCTTCTTGAATATGTTTTTACCATTTGACATAGTGGATCATAGGAACCCTGCTAGGTGTGGTTTTGAACTGGTTCACATCTTGTTTTTTTTTTTAGGTTGGATACAGAGACTTGTGTTTAACATTAGACTTTTTACTTCCTACTTTCTCACCTTGATGTCAGACAGACATTTCTTCAGCGTGTGCATGCTACCTTTAGATGTTGTTTGCGGTATCATTATGTGGATGACTCACACCTGTACCTCTTCTTCTGCAAGACTCTGAGCCTGGTGATGACCATCATGCTGAAGAATCTTGGACTGCATACACAATTAGATCATTTTTAATTGTTTAAAGCTTAACACTTCAAACACTAAAGACAGGAAATGCAGGCAGAGAAGGATGATCGTTGATCATTTAAAGCTTAACTCCTCAAAAACTGTTGCCTTGGATTGTGGACAGTAATTAATAAAGAGTTGAAGGATTTTATGTAGGAGGGAAAGAGGGCAAGAGTGAAGTGGGATGTGTTGATTCTTCCAATAAGACAAGGAGGTTTAGGATTACCTGATTTGAATGGATGTTATAGAGCTACACAGTTAAGGCTCATCTACATTAATACAAGCAGAAAGCTGTAATTCAAAATGGAAAGGGATGAGAATGAAGCAGGGAGGTAATTCAAGAAAGTAAGGAACAAACTGGATTTTGGATGCAGATCCTTAATGAGAGTAACAGTCATGCAGAGTGTTATATTCATAAAGTAGCCGAAAGTATTCCAAAACTAAGCTGACATGGGAATGGAGAAAGGAGAGCCTGCCAATAGGGATGACAACAATTAGAGGTACAGAGAATAGGCAAAAGCCGAATGGAAGTTATTTCAGAAAACTGGCAAAGAAAACAAGGCATTGGGAACAAATAACTAGAGAGGAAATGGTAATAGAATGGGAGGAGGCCACAGAAGTTTGGATTGCAGGATAGTGATTGCCTTCCCTATCAGGGATTGATATCATAATATCGACAGAGAAACGGATAGGGGAATCATAAATGAAAGACCTGCTGAGGCAGAGTTTTTAGTTGAATCTAGAACAGAAGCTGCTCTTAGAAAAAGAGATAATTATTAGAGAATATAAAATATTACACAATGACTATATGAGTCAATCAGAAGAGGTCAGAGAAGATTGTGAAGAGAGATTATGCAATTTGCCAAGAATCAGTAGGAAGACATATGTATGGGTCCCAAATACGCAACAAAATCTAGAAGATTTAGCATTTTTTGCCTGGAAGTGTTTGCATCGATACTTTTATACCCCAAGTAAATTCCAAAGATGTTTTCCCCAGGTAGATGGCAAATGTTGGAGGTGTGATGAGAAGAAAGAGGTAACTGGGAATACAAGTTTTGGAAGTATAATGTGTCGGCAGACTTTAAAAATTCCCTACAGAGTACTCTGTCAGGAATACTGATGAGCAAATGAGTGTAACTAAAGAAATAGTTTTTTTGAGCCGAGACACGGGATCTGAATTGCTTAGACACAGTAAGCCCTTGCTGAGGGTTGGTTTCCGATAAAAGCTATTACTCGAAAATGGAAATCAAAATCTAAACCAACTATACCTGAAGTAGTGAATATGGTAACAGAGAAAAAAGAACAGGAAGTGAGACCTTTAGAAAAGGGTAGGACTAAATTACTGGCTAACTCTCTCTAGAATGTGTAAAAATCTGTTAACCAGTTTACTGTGTAATTTAATTTAATCCTGATTTACGCTCGGGATTAACTCTAACCTTTGGAACTTGTTTAACTTGCTTACTTATGTAATCACTGTAAATAGTCTGTAATATGTAATGCTGGTATTATGTAATGCTGTATCTGCTTACCCTTGGAGCTTTTCTCCCCAGGCCTCCGCTGAAAATGGACATGCATCCAGTCAGACTATCCCGGTTAACAAATGTAAAATAAATAAATAAAAATACATAGAAAAAAGGGGCATTGGGAGAACAGTGCATGCAGCAAAATGTGTTGGAGGAGGAATGAGGTTTAAGAGAAGGCAGCAATTGAATAATTTCTGTAATGTTGCTTAGTTATACATTACATATATTGTTATATATCCTATGATGTTTGTAAAATTGAACTTATTAATATGGTTTGATTACTTTTATATAAATGAAAGTTTGCATATGTCAGTAGAGGTAATCCAATAAAGGTGTTTAAAAAAATCTGTTGCGTTGGCTAGAATTTCTGTCAGAGGTACATAATTTGCCATTGTCTTCAATGTTAAACTGTCTTTAAAAGATCAGATGTCAGCAGTTGTCAGTTCTTCCCTCTTCTGTCTTGGAACATCACCCATGCCAAGGATTTTACTTTATCTACAGACCTCCCAGTAGTGGTACATCAACTGGTTTCCTCCTACCTGGGCTGTAGTAATGCTCTGTATCTGAAGCTTACAGGCTATGTACTAGATTGGGCCACGTTACTTCAAAACTGTACAGCACTACCAATTACTTTGATATCTTGATATGTTCAAATGATGACGACTCTGCTAGCGTTGCTCTGGTTACCTGCTAGAAATAGAATCATCATTAACGTTATTGTCTTAGTGTGTTTAATTGTACATGATTTAGGTTCAAACCACCTTTGAGATTTTCTTGCCTGTTACACACCACCTTTTGTGCTCAGACTCCCATGCATTGTTAATGATTTCTGAAGGAGTTCTGCTATGCCATCAAATAGTAATGAGATTCTGTAACATGCTATGTAATGAGATTCTGTAACATTGCCTCATCTGAGTGTAACTCAGACTGACCTGAGGACTTTATGGTGTCTGTCATATCCAGCTGAAGTTCTTCATCGCAGCAGTTTAACTTGTTTGTCAGTGCTGGTACTGTAGACAGGGAGCATGCTCAGGGGCACAATCAGGTGGGACTGATAAGGCTATGCAGTGCAGGTGTTCCACATGTAGGCAAGAGAGTGTGCATGGCAGTCTTGCCTGCAATCTCTCCTTCCAGGATGAAGGACATGCATGCAGAACCAGTAGCTCAGCAGGTAATCAGATCTATTTTAACAGGACACTTTGAGCTGTTCCTGTAGGAGTTTAAGGAGCAGTTTGCACTATGTGCAACTACAAGTGTGTTTTCTCAGACTTTCTAAGCCTCTGGGTCCCAAAACCTGCAGTACATCACTACCTGTATGTAACAGTCAATATTGAAATCTGTCTGGCTTCCCACCAGGTACTGCCTGCAATACTTTGTCCTACATGCAGGTGGAGTTGATTTCTTACCAAGACTTCTCATAGCAAATCTTGAAAATGTACTGTGCTGAATTAATAAAAACCTCAGCTTTGGCCGGCTAAGAACTTGCTGTATTCAACTGGACGTATAAGAGAATTTAAGTACCTTTATCTGCACTTTTTTTTTTCAAAAAAATACAGTATTTAAATTGATTTTAACTGTGTTGCAGGAATATTAACTGAACTGGAAGTTTTGACTCTGCTCTTCAGTTAGTCCCACCCTTTTGTTTTGGTGTTAATCTTAGTGGCCTTGAAACTGCCCGCCCCTCTTGTAAATTTGTGTTTGGATACTCCTTCTGGGCCCATCTCATTTGCTCACTCAACTGAGTGCAGTGAGATCATATTCTGATTTCAGGCAATCCTACTGTGTACAAAGGGAGCATCTGGGAAACAGAAAAAAAAATTAAGCTTGTTTCTTGCCTTTCCTGTTAAGTGGTATAGACTATTTGTAGGCTTCTGAGCCCCCAAGCCCTTCTGTGTTGAAGGGAAGCCTTCTAGCTTAGTTTTTTTCGTTATAACTAGCCAGTTTTCTAGTTTCAGCACTCAAATCTGTTTCTTTGATCTCAGCACTTGTTCAGAAAAAAAAAAAAAATTCATCTGCTTTTACTGTACTTGTGTTTCTACCTACTTTATTTTACTTTTGCATCATCTTAAAAGTACTCAATTGTATTTATTACTGCTTGGTGTAACTCATTCTAAGCCTTTTGGTTTAAACACTTGGGCTTCGGACCAGTTGTTTTGCACTGAGAGGGTTTGTGGTCTGCACTGTAGTGGCAGAACAGGTAGCTTACATCCTTCTAGGTTGGGAACTGCTGATTGAGGGCTCAGTGTCTGTTATTCTAAAACTGTATTAATTCTGGTTTTAAGCACTTGGGCTTTCAGGCCAGTTATTTTACATTAAGAGGGTTCGTGGTCTGCACTCTTGTGGGAGGAGAGGCTGGACTCTGCCCTTCTGAGCTGGGAATTTCTGGTTAAAGGCTTATAGTGCATGCATATCTGAACTGCTTCTTACTGAAGTTGGTGCGCCTTGTTTGCTGTGACATAGACTGGATTAGGGACAGCTGGATCTAGCTTTGTTTGTGTAACTTGAGCACTAATCCAGGCATTCTCTAAAGTATTCAATTGTATTTATTACTGCTTGGTAGTAACTTGATTAAAGTGTAGCTATCATTCTAAGTCTTTTGGATTAAGCACTTGGGCTTCAGACCAGTTGTTTTACATTAGGAAGGTTTGTGGCGTGCACTGTGGTGGCAGGACAGGTAGCTTTCATCCTTCTAAGTTGGGAACTGCTGATTGAGAGCCCAGTGTCTGTTATTCTTAAAGTGTATTAGTTCTGGTTTAAGCACTTGGGCTTCAGGCCAGTTATTTTACATTAAGAAGGTTCGTGGTCTGCACTCTTGTGGGAGAAGAGGCTGGACTCTGCCCTTCTGAGCTGGGAATTTCTGGTTAAAGGTTTATAGTGCCTGAATATTTGAACTATATCTTACTGAAATTGGTACACCTTGTTTGCTGTAGCATAGACTAGATCCAGGCGTGCTGAATCTAGCTTTGTTTATATGCTTGTTGTTTGTTTGCTTGTTATTTCCCTGGAACGCTAATTCCACCTAATACGCAGCTTCTCAGTGCTTCTGTGGATCACTACTGATATCTGCATTGCTTACTGTACTTATTTCCTTGTTTCACTTGAAAGAAAGTTACTGTTTGTCGTTTTTGCATTTAAGTTACCTGTAACACATTGCACTTAAGTTACCTGGCACTTGCTCACTAAAGCAATTATATAAGTCAGCACGAAAAATTAAAAGCACTACACCCTCACTCCCCACTAGCCCTTGTTTTCAATTATTAAGGAATTCCCAATATTATTCTAGCATGTCCAAAGGTCAGTTGTCAATCTCCTCTCCGGTCCAGCTGGTGAATCTGGGAATCTTGAGGCAATGTTACAACTGCCTCATGTACACAGACAACCCTCTCCTCCTCCCAACAAATTCCAACACATGTGAGAGATGCAACCATATAGCCAAACTGGAGGCTAAGCTCTCTCATCTCAGTACTGGCATAACCAGTCAGGAGGAGAAGGAAACCACACTCACTACAATTCCAGTCTCACATAGACCTACCATGGCAGCAAACCAAACACATAATCACACAAAAACATACTCGGAGGCTCTAAATAAAGATCTGCCTAAGCAGCAGAGACCTCCAAAGCAGACACCCAAGCAACCGCTACCCCAAAACAAAACACGTGCAACACATATCTCACAAAGCCAGTGTGCCGAACAGTCACAGCCCTTAAGACTAAACAACACACCTGATACACTTGTAATAGGTGACTCTATCGTCAGGCACACTGATGTCCCGCTCACCAGGCTGAACAAGGAGAGGGTCACGGTGAGCAGCCTGTTGGGCGCTAGGATCCGCCAAATAACACAAGCACAAGGCAAGTACAAATATGACTCGGTCATTGTCCATGCTGGTGTGAATGACCTGAGATGTACCTCCCTGGACTACATGAAAAGAGACATAAAGGAGCTCTCTGAGCATGTAGCCCAGGCCGGTATGACCCTGACCTTGAGTAGCATCTTACCCTCACCAAGAATGATGCCACAATATGAAGACAAGATGATCAATTTCAACAAGTGGCTTAAGTACTGGTGTCATTCAAAGGGGATCTAATGCCTGTCAGCTTGGGATGATATGCTCGACAAGCCACGATGCTTCGCTAGGGACGGCTTGCACCTGTCACCCCTGGGCTTTCAGATATTGGCAAAGGCTCTTGCTACCCGCATAGTGCCTTTTTTAGGCAAGGCTCAAAAGACAAACCCACCTCCATAGGTATTACAAGGGATAAGAAACTAAGAGTAATGCTACTCAACGCCAGAAGTCTAAACCTCAAGATGCACGCACTCGAAACTCTCCTTAGCATGGAGAACATCGATATCTGTGCAGTAACAGAAACCTGGTTCAGGGCTCCAGAGAGCACCCCAGCACTACCAGGTTATACCTCATACCATGCTTTTTGGCCCCAAAACTTGGACCGAACCACAAAAGGAGGGGGAGTATCGATATTCATCAAAGATACTCACACCTCCAGGTTGGTGGAAAAGCACGAAGCATCAGAGACTATCCATGTGCAACTAACAGTGGGTAAAACTGCCTTCCAGTTTATAGCCTGCTACAGACCACCCTCCCAAACCCAGGAACCCCACTCGACCTTCCTGAGAACACTGGAAAATATGAAGGTCTCTCCAAACACCATTATATTGGGCGACTTCAACTACCCAAACATAGACTGGGAGCATTACTCTAGCTCCAACACCCTAGCCCAAAGGTTCCTAGAATTTATAAACTCAAATTCTATGGAACAACTTATTACCACTCCCACAAGAGGGGAAAACATACTGGACCTGATCATCACCAACATGGGGACTCTATGCTCCAGACCAGAAGTGTATCCCTCACTGGTAAGATCAGACCATAAACTAATCTCACTGGATATTCACATCCTGACCCCACGCCCTGCCCAGAAAACCACAGTGAAAAACTTCTCTAAAGCAAATTTCACACTCCTCAAAACCGAGGTGGAATCCTTCAAAGCCCCCGGGCCTGTGGAAAATACGGCCCAGACCGTAGAATCCTTTATAAATGCATTCTATGAACACCTTCAGGAATGCATGGATCATGCGATCCCAAATAAAACCAAGACCCAATCCTCCAAAGGCAGACCTGTCTGGTGGACCCCAGCCATAAACAAACTATACAATAGAAGGAGGAAGCTACTAAATGATAGAGCAAAATCCCAAAACGAGAAGGCATCACTGATCAGTATTATCAAAAAACTACGGGCACTCATAAAATTGTCTAAGGCCAGCTTCGAGAGAAAAATTGCACAGGACACTAAGGATAATCACAAGGCTTTCTTTAGTTATGTTAGGAACCTGGGTGGTAATTCCCAGATATGCTCAGAATTAGTCCAAAATGACAAAAAATACACTGAACCCACAGACATTGCCAACATCCTAGCTGACAGGTTCAGCGCAAACTTCTCCCCCCCCCCCCTCCCCACCAAAAGGGCAAATATCTTACCCAGCAGAGTGCTGCCCCCCTGACATCTCAGATGCTCAGGTAAGAGCCGCCCTCTCCAAAGCAAAAAACACAGCATCAATGGGACCAGACGGTGTCCTGGGCTGCTTCCTACATGAACTCCAAGAAGAGCTAAACCCAAACTTAAAACTACTGTTCAATCTCAGCCTTACTACAGGATATGTGCCCAAAGAGTGGCGTACAGCAACAGTGGTCCCTCTCCATAAAGGTGGTGCCTCAATGGATCCTGGAAACTATCGCCCCATAAGCCTGATTAGCTTGGTCTGCAAAGCTATGGAAAGGATCATCATGGACCTCATAAATAAAGATATTGGGGACCTACAGACACTGGATCCTACCCAGTTCAGCTTTGTTAAGGGCAGATCCTGCCTCTTAAACCTGGTTGATTTCTTTGAAACAGTCACCAAGGCGATTGACGAGGGGAAGGTGGTCCACACAGCTTACCTGAACCTTGCAAAAGCCTTCGATACAATACCCCACTCGGGCATTATAGATAAGCTCACCAGCTTAAATATAGACCCCTATGTCACTAAATGGATTGCAAACTGGCTCAAGGACAGAACCCACATGGTTAGAATTGCTGGAGCCATGTCAGACTCCAAACCAGTTACAAGAGGCATCCCACAAGGCTCAGTCCTGGGACCTCTCCTGTTTGGTATATATTTCTCGGAGGTACAGGCCAACACGGAAGGACTGTGGCTGACCAAGTTCGCAGATGACTGCAAACTGGGCGCCATAATCGACTCTCCAGCCGACACAAGCATCCTCCAAAAGGGCCTCATAGAAACAGACAACTGGTGCCAGAGCCATGGCTTCAAGCTAAATGCCAAAAAGTGTATAGTCATCCCCTTTGGCAAAACCAAAGTGCCCACAAATTACCACATAGGTGGTAATCCATTAAGTACAGAAGAAGTAATTAGGGACCTGGGGACCCAAGTTGATAGCAATCTCTCATTTGACAACCACGTGGCCAAAGTGGTTAGAAAAACATTTTATATAGCCCACCTAATCATGAAGGGATTCACATCTAGATCAGGGGAGGTCATCGTGCTACTTTACTCATCCCTCATCAGGCCCATAATTGAGTACAATGCCCCTTTTGGGATGTACCTTACCAGACACCTGCAGCAACTGGAAAGACCCAAAAGTACCTCACCAAGAGGATCAAAGGGCTCAAACAGATGCCATATGCTGCCCGGTTAAAGAAACTCAAGCTCTACTCAGTGGCATACCACCTGTTCAGAGGCGATCTGTGCCTGACGTATAAAGCCATGTCCAACCCGGAATTAATGGACATGCTGCACCTCAGAAAATCCAAATCCCATCGAGCTACGCGCTCGAGAGACTTGAACCTCAGCACTGAAATAAATAGGACATGCTGGAGGGACAGATTCATAACCCAGAGGCTCCCTTCACTCTGGAATAAAATCCCAGTCCAGGTTAGGCAGAGTCCTTCATTGACTCTCTTCAAGAGGAATCTTGATGAGTGGATGGGAGAGCGTAGGTTTACCCCGGGTATCACTTCTGTGTCACTGTTAGACAGAGGCACAGTATACTAACCTCGAAAAAGGGCATAGCTAAATAAATTTAAAATGGGTGGTGAAAGCCAAACACATTCTGGCTAGGCTTATAAATGCCCTAGGGCAGATAGCCTAGTATGAACCTATAACAAGATGGATTCCCAATTTGGAATTGGGCATAGGACTCTAGCTGTCTCCTTTAATGTATACTGAATGGAGACTGATGAAGGTCTAACTTTGGACTCTGTAATGGATCAACTCCTTAGATAGTGTGTAATGTCACCCACATGTCCTTTTCCAAATCAGTCCATTATCTATTTGGCTGAGGGAGTCTCTGACTCTGAGTGTATTTAGAAGTTATCTAAAGATGCTGTTTTTTTTTTTATTTAGAATGCTGTGGTGTGACCTAACTTTTAACTCTTTTAAGCTGCTTAAATTACTGCTACATTGTTCTTTGTTAAAAGTTCAAACTGATAGCTATTCTTATGTGACATTATATCCTTTTATATGTAAACCTCCAAAAATAAAAACCTCCAAAATGTAAGGCTTGTGTTTAGCTGGTCTGTGCAGTTTCTGAGGTCTTTCCTCAGCTAGTGTGGACTTTCCTTCTTATTAGAGGAAGATGGATCCAGAGGAGGTGTAACTGGGACTTTCACAGTGATGAGTGTATCATGGCACTTTTTCACCACCAGACCCTCAACTGATTAGGTGGCTGGCAGCCATGGTCATCCAGTGTCATTCTAGGGAGTAGTCTTTTGAACCACGCAGTCCAGATCACTCATACTTGGGGCTGAGGAATCCTCTTTGTCAGCAGGCCACCATGCCCCCTTGGCCTAGAAAGTCTATTTTAAGAAGAGTCCATTAACTCATCCTGTGCCAAATCTTGGCTCCTTTAAAGAGTCTGAAGTGGGCCCTGTGGTCATTGTGTCTGATGTGCTTAAAGATAATCACTCTGCCTCTCTCTGCTTTTGTCCCTTGGATGACCTCTATTTTGAAGATGCACGTATAGTTTTGAGGAATGGTTTAGACAAGACTGTGGGCCCTGCTGTGTTCTTCACAGACACCTTACAGTGTTTCTAATGAAGAGGCCTCTGAAGTACTGTGGATTATTTCTCCAATGGAGCTAGTAACTAAAGATGCTATGTATGTAGCCTTGAGGCACCCTGTTTCTTCTCCTCCTCTGGGCTTCAAGAAGATAAGTGCCTCATGCAAGCCCAGCACAAGTGGTTGTGGCAGCTAACCAAGCATCCGAGTGATAACTCCTGTGTAATCTGTTTGGTTCAGCGTAGGTCTCAGAGACTACAACACTTTGCCATCTTAAAAGGAATCCACCATAGCTTTGTATATGTTTGTCAAGACAGTTTTGTCCAATGCCGCACTCAGCATAGAGCCTTCAGTTATTCATATCAAGTGCTTTAGTTCCAGTCCAACTTAGGAAGGCTCAGAATAAGTTGTAGGGTGTTCCAAGGTCTTGTTCTAAGGAGGGCCTTGTAAAGAATTTGTGAGCTGTATCTATAGTAGGCTGCTATGTATTTCAGTGTACTATTGCTTGTATGTACAGTCTGGCTAGGGCCACAGGCTAACATATATAGTTGTACAGGATGGTGTGAACAAGATTCTCCTTCATGAGTGACTCAGAGGTAAGGTCCTTCATACTCATTTCTTGAGAACAGTGCATTTTTGGCCAGCCTGCTCTGGACTTGCTGCACAGCCTTGTTTGAAGAAAGCACTGTCACTTCTCTTGAGGGCCTTTCTGACCCCCTTCCACTTCTTCCTCTTTTAGGTCTAGCACAGTGTGAAAAAGAAGGAGGCTGCCTTACCATGTAAGGTAGGCTGTGAAGTGTCACAATATTTTGTCACCTTGTATGTCTAATAAGTCAGCTAAGATGATTACCCTACTGACTGTTGTGCTGCAGACCTGACTCTTGTCTGAGACTGTTCATGATGGAACAGTTTGCAATGGTCATCTCAACGTAGAGAGCCATCTCAAATGACCAGAGAGTTGTTGGTGTAGTCCTGTTTGTCCGTGTTCTGGAACTCATGCCTCATTCCATAAAAAATAACTTTTTTGTTAGATCACTCTGTTTCAGCAGACCTCTTGGGACAGGTGCAATCTGTACTGCTCATAGGGATTTAGAGGCAGTTGAGTTGTTAAATGAAGATCCAGAGCTTTGCTGTCACCTTTTTCTGTTCTTCAAAGGAATGGAAAAGGTCTGTGCCATTCTGGATTTCGACAGATTCAGCTGGCGCTCCTGTTACTCTACATGATCTCTGTACTGAGGCTAATGCTTTCACTGTCATAGGATACTTAGATGGTGTCAGTGGACATCATTGACACCTTTTGGAAAATCAGCTTTTAGGGAGTCCATACAGGAGATTTTACTAATTTACTGTGGATAAGCATAATTTTCAGCAGAGATTGCCATTTAGACTTTCCTTTATGCTCAGATTCTTTACCAGGGTGTTGTCATGATGGCTTCTTTAAAGAAGATACACTGTAGTGGATTTTCCAGCAGTGGCTTCCCTGTGGGTGAGGATCACTATAAATTAAATGATGTCCTCATTCAGTCTTGCTTAAAGATTGCCTTTATTGGCACAAAGATGGACACTTTCCATTGTTGGTGGTTCCTTTCCTTGGTGCGAGACCCAGGAGATGATGTCCTCATCTGTCTGGCTTAAGGTCCAGTAAGGTGCTCACGCTATAACTATATCGAGTGGCCTAGGCTTAACTGACACTACAGTCTTTATATTGTTGTTTTGCATGCCTGAAGATATTGGTTGTTCCAGTGAACTATAGAATGCTAGTGGAATGAGAACCATCATATGGCCAATTACCTTCTTTTGGATACAAACCCTTGTCATTAGGCCCTATATTTGTGGATAGTGCTCAACAGTTTTCTGGTGGACCTTTCCTTCCTGAAACCAAACTCGCTGCACGTTCTGATTTTGGATGATCACATGCAAACTACAGTGCTCACCTAGGATGTGATACGGTGCAATAAGTAGAATTCTTCCCACTGAGGGTGATCAGCATCAACCATATAGAGTTAAGAGTGGTCTTTCTGACCCTAAATACCCTGCTAAAAGGTAGAAGATTATATGTCTTTTGAAAAGAGGAATTACTCATTTGGCAGTGAGCAAAGACAAGGGCATCATTCTCTTAGCATTTCACATCCTGGGGAAAAGAATGCACTGGCATATGGTGTAAGCCACTCCTATAACTCTTTTGTAGAGCTATGGATTTAGAGCCCATGCAGAGTCAAGGGCTTCTAGAGGTGGGGTGCTTGGTGCAGAGATCAAGTTATTTGCAACTTAGGAGAATGCTGCCATCCCCTTTTCGTTGTTCAGTGGGACAAGCAGGCTATAATAATGCACACAGTATTTTTCCTGTGGCTTGGGAGACTCCTGGATCCATTCCCACTAATCTCATAGCTCTTCTCAGAGTTCAGAGGAAAAAAAAATGTGTCTTGTTTCCACTTGTTGGCTAAGTAGAGCATGAGTTCAGATTCACAAACCACTAACAATTCAGATTCTGTCCTGTCAAAGCCATTGATATTGACCACATTAGGTGCGGTAGCCAGCACCATGTTTAGGCCTGTTTTCTGAGATATCTCATGAGCCCAGTGGATATGCTGGCTGGGACTTCATAGGTTGTTAAGGCTGCTACGTGGTCTGCCATTTTGCAGGCTTGTGCCTCCCAGTGGAAATGGTTGCCAATTTGGGCACATTGATATTCTTTACTACCACAGTTGTTCCATTTGCAGATGATCTCTGTAATCTTCTCTATCCAAATTTAAGAATCTTGTCTATCCAAATTTAAGAAATCTATCAAAAGCCATCTCAGCAACAAATGGTTATGTCCCTGCTCCACACCAGATTAACTTCAGCCCTACTCCACTCCTGCTATAACTCTTGCCTTAAACACATAATCTCCTGATAGGACTGTTTAGTCTTATCAATACCACTTTCAGATGCATGATGTGACTCTAGATAGATATTTAACATACTTTATTGTTTGTATATGTATTGATCATTATATATGTTTTTGTGAAGGAATTAATAATGTATGCTCATCTTTACTGTCTGGTTGAATATACTAGAAAAATGTAAAATATATAGTTTGTATGTCTTACATATGTGTTTCTTTGGAGCTTTGATTTGGGCATTAAGTATTCCATTGTCAAGCTCCATGTCCTCTCTCTCTCTCTCTCTATATATATATATATATATATATATATATATATATATATATATATATACACATCATGACCACGTAAAGTGGAGGGTTGTGGCTCAGCACTTCTTTAAAGGAGTTCTGCATCCTCACTTCCTTTGAAGGTACCCTCCATTGAATAGAATCTGAACTTTATTGTTGACAGACTTGCTTGTTTGCAGTCTGAGCTGAATTGCTTAGTGGCATTGACATTCATTTTTTGAAAAAAATGCCTTTTCTGGAAGCCTTCAGTCTACATGTAGGATCTCAGCATTTCATCCTTTATTTGTAGGGAACCTTGTCTTTGACAGATGCCAAGTTTTAATTCAGAAGCAGTCCTTTTTTTCTGAAAATGAGTTTGGAATTGTCCCTGTAGAAGACTTCTCATTTCTCAGTTTTCTTCACAGAAGCCAGAGGGCCCTTCATACTTGCACAAAACCATCTCAGTTGTTACTTGTAACAGGTGCCTAATTTTAAGAAGATGGATGAGTTTTTCATGCCCTTAGGAAGAAGGGGCTTGTGTTTCTAAGCACAAGGCTTCATGGTAGATTGACAGCTGTATTGTCTTTTGTCATCAGCCAGCTGATCACCTTATATTAAATGCTGTGATCAAAGCTTACACATTTAGATCTACAATAGTTGCTTCCATTGCAGGCATGTATGCCAAAGCCATTTGGTTTTCATATGTGGTAACTGGGCAGTACTTTCTGAGCTGTATGCCCATGTGCTCCACCTGCTTTTTTCATCCTATTACTGCTTATTTCACATGTTAGCTGAGGTCCCAGCAGGGACGGCTATCAGTGTTAGATGTAACAGAAATGTTTTACTGCACCGGTTTATCTAAGAGAAGATTCTTCTTGATGGATCAGTAATAACCTCCTGCCATCCCACTACGTGATTGTGTCTCTTCCCCAGCCTCTGCTGTTCCATTTAAGTTAGGCAAGCATGTAGTGTTGTATTACTTTAATATTGTGTCAAAACTTTGTTTTTTATGAGTATCGGGAAAGTGCTGGCTCGGGGGGGGGGGGGGGCAACACATTTGCATAGCTAACACATTACATAACAACATGCATCAGTTCAGGGACATGTATATCTTTGAATGCAGAACTTACATTTTTGCTGAATAGTGATTGATGGAAAAAAATTAACCCAACCAGGAACTCATTGAGGAAGTTCCTGTTGTAAATCAACCAATACAGCAAGAAAGTATTTATGCACTGGTGAAAATAATAAGGTATAGTACTAGGTTTAGTGGTGATGTGTTGTTACTTGAATGTGTAGTTATTTCTCTGGAAGGTCTTAAGAGATCAGGAGGTCGTTGGTCCTAACCTTACAGCAAGCAGTATGGGTAATACCCTTTAAAGTAGTTGATACACTAGATTACAGAGGTACCCAGCATTGCTTGGATGCAACAGTAAGATGAAGCCTTTTTCCTTTGCAGTACACCTTTAAACAGGGGTAATCTCTTGGTCCTTGTGGCTAATAGTCTTCCTATCGAGGAAGACAAAAGCACATGCATCTAATCTTCAGTTTGTAACTTGGAAAAGTACTATAGTTGCATAAGGTTCCTTCCGAGCTCATAGAAGAATCAAATCACAGAAACACTGTTAATGATGAACATAAAATAGTCTACTTAACATTTGTTTAAGGGTAAATATTTTCAACATTTATGCACAACTGAAATCGAGTAGGAGAAGAACTTTACCTGTTAAATTATTATTTTAGTTGAGGTGATGTGCTTTTCCCCAATGATGGCTAATTGACATTACCCTTCCAGGTGGAAAATAGTCATGTTATTGGTGATGTTAGTGGGAAGTCTTTGAAATCGGAGTTCTAATGGGGATTATGTCTAATGCACAGTTCTTTAAAAGTCTGTTTATCACAGTTGTGGCAATAGCCCACAGAACTGTTATTATGCAAGAGCCTACGCTTCAGTTGAGAAAAAAGAGATGTAGTGATAGGGATTTCTGACTGGAAACCACTTAATGCAAATTGCAAGTAGATTTGAGAACTGGCTTGTGGTTTTAGTGGTTTACAGCTGACTTTCCATTAGTGTTAAAGGCTAGAAAATTGAAAGAAAAAATTACTGTTTTTAAACTACAAAAATAGCGTCTGTAATTTCCACATTTTTTTGAGTGAATTACCCCACTGCATTTGTTGAAATTAATTACAAGGAAACATTCTATAGTTCTGCTTAGTGGGTGTAGCAAATATTATAATGTCCTAAAATATATAGCTAAATTACATGTACCTTAAAGTAAATTTGATTTCATGTTAATATATAAATTGTAACTTTATGGCTGCTGCCAGTTTTTGCTAGGTATAACCTATGAACTGAATGCATTTTCTCTCATTTCACATTCATATTTAAAATGTAATTATCATTTTGTTCATAAAACATTATTTTATTCCAACAGTGATGCAGTTTATACATTAATATTTCCTTTAAGGAATGAAATCAAGATCTGAAAGAGGTACACTGTCACATGGAAAGATAACATAAAGAAATACAAGTAGCAGAGACAGGAAGGAGAGACATTTCATTGTTTGCTCACGTCATTTTATTACATCCCGGGGCCTGTCTCCATCTGTTAGGTTCTTTGTATTGGTAATGAAGCAGCGACTTTTTGCTAGTGCTGCTGCTGCTACGTCACCCTGTGAATCCTGGGAGGGTGTACATTTCATGTTCTTTCCATTTCCGTATGACCATTCTGTAGGTATTCTCATTTTTTTCTTTCTCCAAAAGTTGTGCGGCTGAGGCTAATTTAGTACCTTGAAGTTGTTTGCATTTGTATTGTGTAGATTTTCTTACTAGGCATCCTATATATTAGAGACTGGCTGAGTGTGAGTCAACAGTTTACAAGAGTTAATAAATGTGCTTCCTGTTGTTTTTCAGAAATGTTTGCATAACGCTGTACTTCCACTGAACAGTAAATGCATTCTGTATTGTATCCCAGCAGTTTTTTTCCAGTTTGCCTTTTAGCAGGCATTAACTTATGTGCGCATTTTAATGGTTCATCAATTTTTCCCCACCCCAAAACTGTATTCCACTCATTTGAGATCCCCATTGCTTTGAACTTGAGAGCACTTGTTAACATTCTGAGAAACATAACTGTAGATGTCCTTCTGTTCCTATGTTGCATGTTCGGCCAGCATAACAAAAGAATTTAACCACTTCAAGGTACGTGGGATGTCGTACGTAAGCCAGCAGCTGGCACTGGCTATAAAAGTTATGTCTGCACATACAATCCGTAGAGCTTCTCTGCTGCCAGTCCTAACGCCATCTGTGATCATCCGTCTGCTAGCCTGACTTGTTTGCTGGATACAAGAGTTTCAGATAAGTGCCCCGTTGGGGTTTTCTTTATTTTACTACTGCTTAATTGCTATGAGGTTGCATGTCATCCAAAAAAGGGCAAATGCCAGTGTAGAAGACAAATTCCCTATAAAGACAGCCACAATTAATGACCCTTCTGCTTAGGGCCCAACCATGACCATAAGTCTTGCCCTATCTATAAAGCTTTCATCCCTAAAAATGTATGTAGTCACCTTTCCTCTCTTAATATTTATCTTGAGAATCAGAGGCTGAAAAGGTTAGCGTGCGACATTATGGAGGATATGTCAGGGTCTTCTGCTAAGCTTGCTATAAAGAAGCTAAGAAAGTTGGGCTTGAAGCTTGAGCTGCACTTCCCCTTCCAGACATCTATCTCAAGGCCGATGAAGGCCCAGAGACCCATCCGTGTTTCGACTCGGATTCTAAGGCAGGTACCACTTGGGAGGCTGCAAGGGATTCTGTCATCAGCACATTCTCAGAGGGTTTGCAGATGTCCACATTGGACGAACAGCAGCAGGAACCGAGGCTCATCATTTCAGAAGGCTCTTGAGGTATTCCATAAATTTTTGTAAGGGAGGGTGTTCCAACGATCGTCATTGAATGTAGGTCTACATCTGGTCCCTCCACCTTTCACAGCGCTGATGTGTCTCTGAAAAAGAAACACAAAACCAAACATGTTTCTGCTCCTCAGGACCCACCTGCTGATTGGCATGCTTTCAGACATGGCATGTTCAATGCTTTTATGGCCCTTAAACCTCCCTCAGGGGTTTCCCTTCCTAGTTCTCTAACCTCATTGCCACAGAAAAGGATTAGGTTGCAGGATTCTTCTGAAGAGGAGGATTCCTCAGAGGATGAATTCTTGGCTTATTCTGCTCAGATCACCCCCCCCCCCTTGGAGTATGCCTCCACTGAAGAAGAGTCCAATGGCACAAAGTCTTCTGGTGAAGATATCACCTTTGGGGAGACTATTGCCAGGATGAGGGAGTATTTTAAGTGGGATGGCGCTCAGGTTTCTGAGGTACAGAAAAGGTACTATGACTTGCTTCAAATGGATTCTCCCCCTCCTCTGGCAGTGCCTCCGGTTTTACCAGCTTTTCTTGATCACTTTTTCTTCTGCATTAAAGACTCCGGACTCTCAACCCCCTTCCGCTAAAAGGACAGATAGATTCTATAAAGTTCCAGAGGACTGTAAATTTCTATAAAAATGCCCACCAGCAGCTCCAGTGACTATTTCTGTGGCTGCTGATAAACCTGCTAGACTATTTCCATCCACTTCTCTTCTCCCTTCAGATAAAGAGAGTAAGACCATAGAATGACTTGGAAAAAAAAGTTTATACCTCAGCCACCCTAGTTTTCCATGCTATCAGCTACCAAACCCATATGACCAAGTATGCTTTGGCTCTCCTTTCACAGGATACTCAACTTCTTTTAGAGCATCTGGTATCAGATGTTAAGTCCCAGCTTTCATTACTTCTGGAGGCTTTCCCCAGGTGGCATGCCACTCCATTAAATACAGCTATGATGCAGCTGAAGCAACTGCTACAAAACCTGCATCTGGCTGTGTTCTGTGAAGATACTCCTGGTTGAGGATTTAACAAGACTAAATTACTGGATGTTCCTTTAGATAATAAGGCTTTGTTTGGGGCTGCAGCAGTAGACTTGTTCTAGTCCTTACAGGAGAAAGGGAAAGAATTACAGGACCTAAAACACATCTTTTTGTGTCCAGTTCGTAAATTGCAAAGGAATTACACCGCTAAAACTCCAACTTCATTAGGAAGCAATCTTGCACTCCTCCTTCCAGATGTAAGAGGGGTGTTAGGAAACCTACTGCTTCCAAATCCTCTCCACCTTCTCCTGCTCAAAAATAGCCTTTTCCAGACAAGCCAGATAGTCTGTGGCTTTCCCTGTCCCTTCCAGTCTGGGAGCAAATTACTCAAGATTCACTGGTCCTTTCCATTAAACACAAAGGGTATTTCATGGTGTGGGAAACTTCCACCTTTCATGGGTATGCCACAACCACCTCAACAGCAATTACAGTTTTTTCTAGAGGTGCTGCAGGTATTGAAATCCCAGGGAACTCTTCAAGAAGTTCCAGTCCACCAATGAAGAAGAGGTTTCTACTCCAGGATGTTTCTGGTTCCCAAAAACATGGCCGCCTAGGAAACCCATTCTGGATGTTTCACACCTCAGCATCTTCCTAAAGGTCCCGACCTTCTGGATGTTCTCTCTGCCTGCTTTGTTTCCCCTCATCCTTCCACAAGCATTTGTCCAAGATTGGTGCAGCTCTACCTGCCTTTAATAAAGTTTAGTGATCCAATACCTTACCTTGCCATTGATGCCAACAAAATGATCTTTACACATTGTTTACATAAAACATTCAACATAATGTTCATAATTCCTTTAATGATCCTTATCAACCATTCAGCCATATTCAAAACCAGCTCATAACATTGTCATTCCATGGCAATGTTTCAATATATGCATCAATGTTGCATGCTTTACAAGTCAGGGTTACCACAAGCTGCATATTCAATAAAAGCACAGAGAGACCTCAGATGGATTAAATGGCCACAGCCATGTGTTTATTGCCATTTACTGCCAATGACCGTTCTCTAATAGAAGCCAATTATTATGAGATGTGCGCAAGGCAGGAATGTCAGGGAAGGCCATTTTATTTCTTGCATAGCATTCCCCTAACCTATAGGACAACAGACAGCACTGTCAATATCTGGCCCTTCTGATTCAACATACCCACATCATAACAACTTTTTCATTTTCACTATTCATCACAATTCCTCTGGGCCACCTTACAATCTGCCAAGGAGCCATTGCCAGGCCTGTGGAAGGTCCAACAAAAGAGTCCAGTGACCCCCCCCCACTTACCTTAGCCTCCCTTACCTTTCCTGTCTTACGCCACAGAAGGGAGGATATTCCTCCCTTCCGCCAGCACGTCTTATCCTCTTCTAAGTGAATGCCCCTCAAAGCTAAACCTGCTTTGCAATTCCATATAAAAGACCCCCAAACCTTCTTCAGATAAATGAACCCCATCCTTACCATACCTGTCTGGCCATCAGACCCGAATGCCAGAGTGAGAAATGTACAGCCCATTAATGTCCCTTAACACCTTATCCATAGGATTATTAATTCTCCGTCTCATTCTTTCTACAGCTTTAATGGACCTAGCCCCCCTCCATTTTCTTCTCTGTACCACTTTTGGCCAACAAATAATAGCTTGTGGCCAGCATTCATGCATGCAATATACCTCTTGTACCATCAAACCAATTAGATGTTTTATTGGATGTTGACAAATATCATTACCCCCAAGTGCAATACAATGGCTGCAGGGATATACTGCTTCTTGCTGCTTGTTGTAGAACTGCCCTAAGATGCCACCGCATTCCTGATACCCCAAACCAAACTGCTTTGCAAGAAACTTGTTTTCCTCTTTGGAAGGAGAAGCCCCTCTTGCCCTGTACCCAGCAGTGGAGTCTCCGAATAAATGAATGACCCACTATCCAGATGCATTTCCGATCCAAAGATATGTGAGCTGAAATACAAAGGACAAGAGTTAAAGCCATTTACACCTTACATAGCCTTTATAAATGTTGGACTTTCACCTGCCCATCCTTATAATGTCGGCCTGTAAAGGCCCCATTGCATTTGTATATGGGGCTGCACCTATTCGAAAGGAATTTAATGTAGATCTATCTGTGTCTGCGCCACTCAACTTAATTGCCTTCTGTAAAACTGCTCTCACCTAATACTGTATCAGAGGTTCAACTTGTTGATAACAAAAGAATGGACCATCTAACTTATCCCTATATTTGCTGTACTCTAGTAGCATTTTAGTCACGTCCCATTCTAAACCTTTTGGGGTAACCACTCTTACCCACCGACCTTTGCCTTCTTGATCCATTTTGGATTTAGCCACATAAACCCAAGTGTCCTCCCCAAGCAAATGTACATGTGCCAGTGATAAACCTGTTGACCTTTCTTTTGTTTGGCTGAACAATTTCAGGCAATCTTAATGCCCCACAAAAAGCCAGCCCTAAATAATGTTACCTCGTAAGAAGAAAAACAAACATTTGAAACAGCAGGCCACAGTTTATGTAATACAGCTGGACCTATGGGGTACCTCTTAACAAGCCTCTTGGGTGTTTGTTTCCACCATCCCTTAAACACCGTCCATACTTGAAATGTATTAGCTAAATCCTTCAACCCCACAGCCTGATGAAACCAGTTCAAGGCTGACGATGTGCTTCTTGCCCTTCCCAAAGTCCATCCTCTTTCTTTCATTACCAAAATGTAGGCCCTGATTTGGTAAGGTGGAATTGGCCATGCTTGTTTCCAGCCTCTGGATAATTTGGTCTGCAAAAATTGCTGTATGCATTTATTGTACCTTACCCTTGTCCTTCCACTGAGGGCGTTACACATTAGCCACCATTCTCATCTGCCCTTAAAACCCATAAATGGTCTGGTATTCGAACCAGAGAAGGTTTTCATTTGGAGCCAGCAAGTGGAACCGGGTCCACTGCAAACGAGAAAGGGAGTCTGATAATGAGTTATCAATGCCTGGAATGTGTTGTGCCTTCACTGTGACATTTAATGTTAAGCACTTTAAAGTAAAATATCTCATCATCCTGCCTACCACCCCCTTACGCCCCAGCTGATTATTGACTATGTGTACTATGCTACTGTTGTCCAAACGAAGCCAACCACTCTAGCTTTCATTTGCACACCCCATATTCCCAATGCAACCACTACTGGGAAAAATTCCATCTCTGCAATTGAAGTGTTTAACCTACTTTTCACTTGAGTTGTCCATGCCGCACTGAACCACTGATCTTGAAAATAACCCCCAAAGCCAATTCCCCTTGCTGCATCTATAAACACTGAAGCAGTAGTTGGTTGTCTCTCTCCTGCAAATTTGTGTCTCATTGTAATCTGATAAGAAACTCAGCCACACCAAAATCCTCCTTCATGCCCTGTGAGGCCCTAATCCGATGGTGTGGCTTTGTGCACCCAGACCTTTTAGCAGCCAAACGCCTCATAAATGAACACCCCACAGGGATCGTTTCTCATGCAAAGTTCATCAGCCCTACTAATTCTTCGTCCTGTGTATTCCTTAAAGGGGTGTGGCATGCAAAAGTTTATTCTGGGGGCTGAGAGATGAAACATGCCTTGGCCACGCAGTTTGTCTTCTGGATGCCATGCACTGATGCCTAAATTTACATTGTAATTGATTCCAATAATGGCTAGGTGAGTTAACTTACCGAAATTAAGTATACATATGTACATACACACATACATACTTATAAACATAAAGCTATGTAATATATGCATACATATGTAAATACATATACAGAAATATCCATATATATATTACGCACACACACATATATATATATATATATATATATATACATATATATATATATATATATATATATATATATATATTATACACACACACCATATTCAGACCTATATCTATACATATATATTGCAAATATATAATACATATACACATATGCATACATATACCCATATATATACCTACGTACCTGTACACACACATACATACATATATATATATATATATATATATATATATATAGACACACACACACACACACACACACACATATATATATATATATATATATATATATATATATATACATACACACACATACATACATATATATATATATGTGTGTGTGTATGTGTATGTGTGTGTATATATATATATATATATATATGTGTGTGTGTGTGTGTGTGTGTGTGTGTGTGTGTGTGTATATATATGTATATATATATATATATATATATATATATATATATATATATATATATATATATATATATATATATATATATATATATATATATATATATATATATATATATATATATATATATATATATATATATATATATATATATATATACACACACATATATATATATATATATATATATATATATATATGTGTGTGTGTGTGCACACACACTCATGTGCACTTTTATATAAATGCTCCTTGTATTTAGATATCAGATGCAGCATTTTGGTTTGCTTGTCTACATATCTGCTATCATACACACTGAAATGTCATTTATTTGTTTTAACCACTTTGTTTCGTGCCAAAATTTATTCATCTGGTTGCTAATAAAAAGGTGAGGGAAGGTCATCAGAGTGTATATAGCCCTGACCCATCTTCCTGAATATTTCCAAATAGATATCTGCAGGATAATGCAAAATGATTCAGAAATGCTGACAATCTGTCTTAACACGCTGTTACTGAGTAGCAATTTACTACACAACAAGCTAAACCGTATAGCCGGCATGACGACACTGCATAATAACACCATGTAAACTACCACAGCCAACACCTGAAATGAATTCTAGCTTGACTTTTTTTTTTATACTCAGAAAAGGCACACAATCACAACATCTATGGTCCTCTATAACAACTTTCTAAGTGAATTTCATTAATACTTACAAATTTATTTGGTTTTGCCCAGAATTCTTAAAAACCAAGAAGTTGAAAGGAATGCTGCAACCTCTAACTAATGACAGAGGACCTTCTTGGCCATCACCATACCATCATCATTGGTGTGTTATTAATATTATTTTATTAACTTTGTTTTATTTATTTATTGTATTTTATTTTTATTATTATTAACATCTTCACATGCCTCCAGATTTCTAAGTAATTCTGGAGTACTCAAAATTATCATTTACCTCTTTCTACCTGACTAAGCTTTCTTGTTTGTATTGCTGAATTCTTGCCACCCAGCTGATGTGGATATCTAAACACAAGACAGTGCATTTGCACATCTATCAACTTACAAAAATATGTGAGCTAACAAAGTGACTGTAAGGAAGTTTTGCAACTCAAGGGCCTTTACAGTGCCCCAAAATTACTAAGTTATTACTAAGGCTTTAAAGTATTCCTCCCAAGAACTGCAAGTGGAATGCCGTAAACCTTTCCCCTCTTTCCCTTTGTAAGTGCATAGTGCTATCTGATCTGTTTTGTCTCCACCAAACCTACCCCTATAAAACCTAAGTACACTGCAGGAAGTGGGGGATGAGAAAACCTTCTGCTTGCAACAGATACAAGCTAGTTTTTCTTCTCTTGCAGACTTTACAGCCGTAGGTTAAGATCTTAGCTTGAATTAGCAGCTAAAATGAAACTTTTGCCCATTTAGAAATAATCCAGCTTTCTCAAACAGGAAAATGCTTTAAATATGTTTTCTGTTCCACCAAGCCACTTTGCATTAATAACCAAAAACCCAACTAAGTATTACCAACAAATCAAAGCTTTGACCTCATATTAAATATTTCAGCCTTTCCTGAAGAACTTCTGTGCACTGATCCATTACCTCCCCCCACCTTTCTGCCCTTCTTATTTTTCTACTTCCTTAACGAAAGTAACACCACTAAAATTGAAATGGTTACAATATGCTGCTACTTCGCCACAGAATCCCAGCCCAACCAACTGCTCTTTACTCCACCAAGGTTTAGTAATGTGTTAGTTAGCAGGTAAAATAAATAACAAATAAATCCACAGGGTTATCGAACGTAAGCATAGGCTTTGAAGTCCTGAACAAAAGAGTTTCCCACTTTTTGCCAAACCTTTCTATCCACAATTACCCACTGTATTCATTTACAACCTGCAAATGGCTGTAAATTCCATAAGACCTAGATTAACTTTAATGACCCACTCAGCTGAACTATATAGTAGTATTATTTTTATTATTAATTTCATTTTATTTGCTAAGAAATTAACCAGGCATGATTTACTTGCATTAAGCACAAGTTAGTGAACCAAACATAATTTGTTGTATTAAGCATATGAGCAGGCCCCAACTCACTAGCCTTGCCGTGTGATTCTTCACTGACCCCAGCCATCTAATTAATTGCAGGCCACAACTATTGTTTGCTAAATTGCTAAGAAAAATGATTTCAGCTTTTACATCTCATCCCTAAACCCCAGGCCACACTTAGGCATATGTGCTTTTGTTTCTTGCCTTAAGTGAGCCTTACTTCCATAGTAAACCCTACTTGAAGTACTAATTTAAACCTATTCTGTCATTTAAAGTTAGTCTGATAACTTCAAGTACATATTTTACCCTCTAGCCTGTTTGTAACCTAATCTCCAGGCATTTCAAAAATATAACTGATTTGAATTACAAAATTACACAAATTAAAGCCATTACATCAAATAGTAACTTAAACAATCTGCCTACATGCTCTTAAACCAAAATGCCTTTAAACATCAACAATAACATAACTAGTCTTTTCTCTGATACAAAATCGTTGTCCCATGTAAATAAAATAGTTTAAGACAAACTGCCCTTGAGTGCCCTCAATTATTTCTGATCCTCTCCAAAGGCTCTGCCTTGTAGCTACTTTCTAGTCTCCGCTCCCAGGCCCTGCCATGTGGCTACCTATAGGCCTCAGCTCACAGCCCAGGCACCAAGTGGCTACCTGCAGGCCTCATCGCACAGGCACTGCCATGTGGCTACTTGCAGGCATCAATTTCCAGTCCTTGCCATGTAGCTAACTGCAGGCCTCCGTTCCCAGACCCTGCCATGTGGCTGAATTGAATGCCTCAGTTCCTAGGCCCTGCCCTGTGGCTAACTGCAGGCCTCAGCTCACAGACCCTGCCATGTGACTAACTGTTGGCCTCTGCTGCTTGCACCTAAGCCTCAACCATATCACCCCCTGTGTATAATTTTTTTTAAAGCTTGTACATCACTTCCTGTGTCTCATGTATAACCCCAGGCCTTCCAAGGGGCATGTGCCCTAGTTATTTCTCTTTTTAACTATGCTTTAATTTAGTCAGTGCAAATCCTTCGTTAACTACTTACGAAACCCTTCTATTGTTCTAATTTTCACTTGATACCTTACAAGTACAACCTCAATTCCTACCTTTGCTTGTAGCATCGAAATACAGGCCTGCAAAACAAAATCCAATTATAACACACCAAATCAATACAACATTACCCCCACTTATCTGCTGAAGAACTGTTTGCATGCCTTTAAGCATAATACCCTAAGCTTCCTACACTATTAACTAAACATAGTACAGATTATACAGATAAATGCCACTAAAGCCTGTGATTAAATCAAAAACAAACAAAAGGCCCCACTTTGTTCTTATATCACCCACGTAATTCAATCACAAACCAGTAATCCACAGATAAGCTGATCAGACAAGCTGCCAAGGTAGAGATCGAAAAGACTGATTTGCTTTGTTACCGGCCTTTTCAATCCTTCTCCTGGACAGCCCAGCCCACCTCAGTCCTCCTACCTATTCTCCACCTTCCCCTCCCCCCACTGAAACCTGAGTCCGGGCTGACCTGCCTCGGACAAATGATGGCTTGCTGCTATTTAGCTTGCCAGCCATTGTTATGGCCTTCCTGGACATCAAGGATGCTTACCTTCATATTCCCATTCACACCCTTTTCAGGAAGTATTTGCATTTTTCTGTTGCTTCATCACACTTCCAGTTCCCTGCATTGCCCTATGGTCTGTCTTTGGCACCAAGGGTATTTACCAAATGCTTGGCTCATTTGATTGCTTATTGCCAACTCCAGGGTGTATGGTTCTTTTCATATCTGGATGATCTCTTGCTCCAGGCACTCCTTCCAGAGATCTTGCAACAGAATCTCTGATTAACTATTTCCCCTTCTTCAAAGACTACAGCAAACTTCCAAAAATCTTTCCTCATCCCCCTTCACATGACCACTTCTTCCTGGGGTGCAGAATCCAGACAGATGGAATGTTGGCCTCCCTACCCCTCAGAAAATTCAGGCTCTAACCAAATTCTTCCAAGACCTTCTACTCCTGCAGTCTGTCACAGCCAAGGAGTCTCTGTTCTAGGGTTCATGTCATCTACTATCCCCATGTTACATGTGGCCAGACTTCTCATGAGGAAATTTCAGTGGTACCTCAAGTCAGTTTGGAGCCAGCTTGCACACCCACTTGACTTTGTTGTCCCTCTTCTTCCTTGTCTGAAGAGGGAACTTCATTGGTGGATTAAGCGAATTTTCTTGAAACCAGGCCTTCCTCTGCATCCTTCTTTTCCAATTCATGACTTGTTCACAGATACGTCAGACATGGGTTGGGGGGGGGGGGGGGCTTTGCATCCTGGAAAGATCTCACAGAAAGGAGCACATAAACAAAAAAGTGACAAGAGCCCTGATCATGGCTATACAGACCTTTCACTCTCTTTTTCATCAAGGCCTTCTAAAACTGTTTGCAGACAACACCACAGTTCTTTGGTATGTAAACGAACGGGGGGGGGGGGAACAAAATCATACCTTTTGTGCAGGCTAGCCCTCTTGGCATGGGAACTGGCAACTCAGTACCAGGTCTCCCTTCAGGCAGTGTGCATCTTCTCTGATCAGAATGTAGTGGCAGACACTCTGAGCAGGTTTATGACTCAATCCCATGAATGGCTGCTTCACAGGGATGTGTTTCTGGACATTCTCTACTGGTGGGGTATTCCTCAAGTAGATCTCTTTGCCTGTCCACTGAATAGACAACTTCCAAAATTTTGTGCCAGAGTTCCAGACCCTCTGGTGTGGGTGGACTCCCTTTCTTTCTCATGGAAGGCAATGTTTCTTTCTTTGTGCATTCCCTCCTTCCCACTTATTTAGAAAGTTCTGCTGAAGATTCAGCAGGACAAACCAAAAATCTTGCTGGTGACTCCCTCTTGGCCAAGACAGCATTGGTTCCATCTCCTTCTGCATTTAGCCAAGGGCAATCATCACAAGTTACCTCTCAGGGTGGATCTTCTAACACAAAATAAGGGATCTCTTATTCACCCATACCTGTCAGCTCTACATCTGACACTATGGTTGACAGGCTTCTGATTCCTTTGACACCTCTTTTCAGAGGAAGTGGTTAGTGTTCTGCAGGAGGACAGAAAATGAAGTACTTGGAAATCCTGCATATCCAAGTGGAAGAGGTTTTCCATCTGGTGTCTTTCTTGTAAACTGGACTCACTTTCTGTGGCTGTACCCCTGATTTTATCTTACTTGTGTGAACTGCTGAAGGGTAGGTTGGCTTATTATCTGTTAAAGGTATTCTGTCAGCCATTTCTGCTTGTCTGCCTTTGTCTCCTCCTTTGGCCTCCAAATTGTAGGTTAAACTCTTCTTTAAACGCATCCTTCACACCAGACCTTCCTGGAAGGCTGTTCCTCCTCAAGATCTCAATTTTATCTTGGAAAAACTCATTGTGGCTCCATTTGAACCTGCAGCTACAGCTTCCCTGCAACACACTATTTGGAAGACTGTGTTATTATTAGCAATCAGTTCGGACAGGAGGGTGCCAAACTTCAAGCTCTGATGACTTCTTCCGCCTTCTTGGTTTTCTATAAGGATAGGGTTTCCTTGCATACTAACCCTTCCTTTATGCCCAAGGTTGTAAATGAGTTGTCACTTAACCAGTCTATTAATTTGCCCACTTTTTTCACCTACCTCTCCACAATCATCTAGTGAGAGAGTTCTACACACCTTGGATGTGCATAGACAACTCAGATTTTATTTGTATAAAATTAAGGCTATGAGGAAGTCTGATCAGCTTTTTGTTTCTTTTCATTTCAGGCTCTGGAATTGCCTGTGCCCAAGCAGACTGTTTCCAATTGGATTTCTAAAGCTATTTCCTTTTGTTACATTTTTCATGGTAAGAGCATTTCTACTCCTGTTAAGGCTCATTCTGTGGCTTCTTCAGGTGCTTTTTTCAAAAGTTTAAATGCTAATACCAACTTGGAAGCAGCTACTTGGTCTTCTGTTCATACTTTCACTAAACATTATAAGCTGGATGGCATCTCTAAATCTAGAGCTGGCTTTGCTAGAGCCATTCTCCATGGTTTCTTAGAAAGTGCCTCTGCTCCTTCCCCCTCCCTTTCTTCTTCATGAGCTTTGGTACTCTACTCTCCCTCATGTTAAGAATACTGCAACATAGGAATCGAAGAATATAGAATAGTTGTGTAAAATCTTGCCATAACCATAGATGTCCATCTCTTCTATGTTGCAGTATTCTATGCCTCCCACCTTCCCCCAGTGTTTGTCTTTTTCCCTGGATGTGTGCTTACCTCCTTTGTTTCCTTAGGCTGGTGTTCTTACTGGGGCATTCAATTCTGAGGATGGTATGTGCAGATGTCATTTTTATGGACGATGCTGGCTGCTGGCTTACAAGTGAAGTCCCACGTACCTTGCAGTGGTTAAAGTCTTTTGTATATTGGCTGAACATCAGGACCATCTTTGGCAGTGAAGCCCCCATCTTAAGAATACTGCCACATAGAAGAGAAGAACATCTATGGTTATGGTAAGATTTTACACAACTATAGGACTGTGGTGGTGGTGCTGTAGTAGCATTGTCGCCTCACAGTAAGATGTTTTCCTGCTCGATTCTCAGCTAAAAGCATCTTCTGTGTTGACATGCGTGAACTGGCGTACCTTCGTTGAAGGTTGTGTGTCAGAGCTAGCAACTCGGCACGTAAAAATCTATTGCCAATCATTAGTGGACCGGAGTTCCGCTGTGGCGACCCCTAACCGGGAAAAGCCGAAAGACACAACATTCTTTCTCTGAATAGCAGGACTGCAGCTGTAAATGTGAGTGAATATGTACTAAGTCAAAGTTTGAGGTACTTCAGAATATTCCCCCAATCCAAGTTGCAGCAATCTTGAAGTTTGGGAGTGCAGGGGGCAAAGTTCACCCATAAAAACCATTATAAGGATGTAGCTGTGAGTTCTAAAGTCTGATGTTTCTTTTGTTTGCATAGCAGTTTAGTTTTTGGACATACACGATCAGTGGTTTTAGGTCTTGTGGTTCTGACAGGGAGTCTGCTGTCTGTCTGGATTCTTTTCATGGGTGTGAATCTTTGATGCATGCTTCCCTTGTTTCTTATGTTTTCAGAGAATTGTACATTTCAGTACCGCTACCCATTCTTAACAGCACCTGCACACTTCACTTTTTTTTTTTTTTTACAAAAGGTTCATAGATACTTATCTGTGAGGATCTTAAGCCTAGCGTTACATTAGGTTTTAACAATCAAATAACCCAGAGTTGGACAGAACAAGGAACTGTTGGGACATTTACTTGTTACCCCTTTTCATGAGGGACATGTGTCCTAAACCAGGGGTGAATTTGCAATTTCCCATCCATTCATCCAAGTTACATTTGACTAGAGTAAAAGAAGCACAGTTTCGTAAGAGAAGTACAACTATCCCTCCATTATGTTCTGTTTATGTTGTAAAAAAAGAGTGAAATCAGTCACACAGATGTACACAGTACCACTAGACTTGTGAATGTGTAATACGCCTGACATGATAAGGTGTGTTGAGACTTTATATGCAAGGTAGAAGTCTAATGTTAGTAACCTGTATGATGCCAAGTAGAGGAACAATGCATTGATATGGTCTGCATTGTTGTTGGGAATTAGGCCCTCGATTTTTTTTTTAATGACAAGAAGCTGTGTTGCTCCAGTTGTGGCACATATTTGAACAGATATACTGAATGGCTCATGGGGAATTATAATCCATGTCTGGCCTGATGAGAGCAGAGTACAGTGGAATGGTCACATCTTTGGATGTGGATACCATACCTTTAGATTTAAGCTGTTTGACACCCTTACAATAGTGGTTACATAGTGATCAAAGGACAGTTCAGTGTCAACAGAGGTAACCAGATCTTTTGAGTACAGGATAAAATTTCAGGGATGTGTTAGAAATGGAATAAGATTATATATTTCTTGGCATTTAGTTTTAGTCCATGGTGCTGACACCACTTATTGGTTTGGGAAAGGCCCTTTTGGAGGATTTTTGTGTCGTCTAGGGAGTTCACAATGGCAACAGGTTTACAGTCATTTGCAGTCTTTGTCAGCCATAAACCTTTAACATATGCTTTGACCTCTGAGAAGTAGATGCCAACGAGGAGTGGACCAAGGACTGAACCCGGGAATGTAGTAACACTAGTGATAGGTCTTTTGGAGGAGGTAGAGCTGCCTACCTTAATTTCCTGGGCTTTGAGTTCCAGTTTGCTATCCAATGAGTTATATAGGGACTGACATTTAGCTAGGGGAGTGTATCGACAATACATGAGTGTGGGATGGTGTTGAATGCCTTTGCAAGGTCTAGGTATGTGGTGTGCACTGATTTGCCAGCATCCTTTGCTTCAGTAACCTTCTCCAAGAAACTGGCCAGTTTAAATAGGCAAGATCTGCCCTTGACAAATCCATACTGGCTTTGGTCAAAAGTTGTAAGTTACTTATGCCCTTATTTATTAATTCCATAATGATTTTCCATAGCCTTACAGATAAGGGAAATCAGACCTATAGGTTGCAGTTGTCTGGCTCTGTTGCACCCCATCTTTGTGAAATTGGACAACTGTTGCTGTCCTCTATTCATCCAGCATAAAGCATGTTTGCAGGCTGATATTAAATTAGCTGTCCAGAGAATGTGGCTAACTAGCAGGCAGGCCGGTATGTTGTCCAGCCCCATAGAACAAGTGTTCTTAGCCTTGAATAGTGCCTTGAATACTTGTTCTTGGGAAATCTGGGGGGGTATAGATTCAAGCATGTGATTTAGGTATAAAGAAGTGGAGGGGAGTGAAGTTTGAACTGGATTTATCTGCTAGCATATTGTCCATATCCTCTGGAGCTGAGTATGTGATATCCTTTACTATTAGTTTTACACAGTGCTGGCCATTGTTTCTGAAGTTTCTAACATAGCTGAAGAAGGCTTTATAGTTATACTTCACCTAGGTGGCTGATTTTACCTTGTATCTGGTTTTGGCCTGTTTGATCAGGGTCCTAAGTTTCTTATTAAGTTTAGCAAGAGTGTTATTGACAGCTTTAGAGTAAAATTTAATGTCCTTACATATGACTGTTGCAGTATTCATAACCTCTGGGATCTCCTGCCAAAGATAGCCAAATGCCCGGTCAGTATATTAAAGCCTTTATTACCTAAGGAGCCATGTACATCAGGCATGTACTCCCTGTGCAAGCATTGGCATACAGGTAACATACATACAGTCCCAACTCAGAACTTCGTTGTCACCCTAATGCCATTGTCATACATTGGTCTGAACACCCTTTTCATTGCTGATTATACCAAGCCTACATATTCAGATAAGTACCTGCTGGGGTTCTTTTTTTCTTTTTCTTTCGTTGTTCAGAGGGTTACATGTCTTTCAAGAAAGGGAAATGTCAGTGTGGGAGAAATTCCCCATAAAGACCACCATGATAGGTGTCTGTTTTGCTTAGGTGCTTCTCGTGATCACACTCCGTGTTCCATCTGTCAGGCTTTTGTACCCAAGTCTTTGTATAGCCACCTTTCTTCACTTTCCAGTTATCTTGAGAACCAATGTCTCCAACTTTTGCTCAAGGTATCATGGCAGAATCTGCTCACCCCAAGGTACAGCCACCACTCAGAAAAGAAGACCAAGAAGTCTAGGCCAGAGTCTGCTACTGTCCAGCCTCCATTGGATGTCTCTCTTGAGGCGTGTGAGAACCCAGAGGATAGTCTGGCATTGCCACTACGACCTTCTTGGAAATGGCATGGAGCCTGCTTCTCACACTTCCTCAGAGACCTTGCAAAGATCTGCTGCAGATGTTGAGGGGGAACCACAGCTGATTATTTATGAGTGGACTAGAGTGATTCCTCAGTGCCAGGTACTTTGTCAGTTCCAAGCAGGAATCCGAACCTCAGTGTTTCTTCAGAGCAGATGTCCCAGTGAAGAAAAGGCAAAAGATTAAGCATTTGGTTCCACCCCCCAGAGATCCACAAAGGGAATGAAAGGACTTCACTCGGGGCTTGTTCAGTGCCTTAATTGCATTGAAGCCTCTTCAGGGGGGTTTCAGTTCCTGCACCTTCTTGGTCCCCTATCCCTAAGAGGGCTAGGGAACCAGATTCTTTGGAAGATGACTCTGACTCTGAAGCTAACTCCTTAGCCTATTCCTCTCAGTTGCCTTCACCTTTAGACTATGGTTCTGAGGAGGAGGAATTTGTCATTCCTGATTCTTCCTTGGAGGAGTCTTCCTTTGGCGATGTGTTCCTGCATATGATGGAGCATTTTAAGAGGGAATGCTCTCAAGTATAGCATTTCCAGGCTCTTTTCCTCAGATAAGAACAGTAGAGACATGGAGAGGATTCATAAGAAGGTTTACACTTTGGCTAATTTAACCTTCAGGGCTATTAATTACCAGACTCATATGACAAGGTACATCTTGATTCTTCTTTCCCAGATTGGGAAAATTGTTTCTAATATGCCTGACTGAGGGCAAGACCTTAGCTTGTTTCTAATATGCCTGACTGAGGGTAAGACCTTAGCTTGTTTCTAATATGCCTGACTGAGGGTAAGACCTTAGCTTGTTTCTAATATGCCTGACTGAGGGTAAGACCTTAGCTTGTTTCTAATATGCCTGACTGAGGGCAAGACCTTAGCTTGTTTCTAATATGCCTGACTGAGGGTAAGACCTTAGCTTGTTTCTAATATGCTTGACTGAGGGTAAGACCTTAGCTTGTTTCTAATATGCCTGACTGAGGGCAAGACCTTAGCTTGTTTCTAATATGCCTGACTGAGGGCAAGACCTTAGCTTGTTTCTAATATGCCTGACTGAGGGTAAGACCTTAGCTTGTTTCTAATATGCCTGACTGAGGGCAAGACCTTAGCTTGTTTCTAATATGCCTGACTGAGGGCATGACCTTAGCTTGTTTCTAATATGCCTGACTGAGGGCAAGACCTTAGCTTGTTTCTAATATGCCTGACTGAGGGTAAGACCTTAACTTGTTTTTGATATGCCTGACTGAGGGTAAGACCTTAGCTTGTTTCTAATATGCCTGACTTGAGGGTAAGACCTCAGCTCTCTTCTTGCTCACTTCAGTTTCCCAGGTTGCCCGCCACTCTATTAAGTGCAGCTATGGTACAGCTGATGCCCCCTCTAAGGTTGCTGCCTCTAGCTCAGTGATGAGGTGCTATTCTTGGTTTTGCCTTCAAGCCTTGCTAGATGATATCAAAGCAAAGCTTCCTGATGCTCTCTTGGATAACCAAAATTTGTTTGGTAGTGCTGTGGCTGACCTTTTCAAGATCTTACAGGATCAAGGTAAGGTTATGAAAGATTTGAAGATTATTGTCTCCCCTATTCCTAAGTTTCAAAGAAACTATCCTAGTAAAACTGCCTTTTTGCCTGGGCTTCCTAGACTCTCTTCCAAAGGTAAAAATCCCCGTAAGCATGTTTTCTTAAGTAAGCCTACTCAGACGCCCAGGCCCCAGAAGCAATCCTTTCCTGACAAACCTGCACCCATCTGACTGTCTGCCCTCCCTTCCTATCAGCCAATTTCCCTTGTTTCCCAGGCTCTCTCTCTCTCTCTCTGACCCGGTTTGGCAGCTGATTACCACAGATGCCTGAGTTCTCTACATTATCTGTCAGGGTTACTTTATAACCTGCAAGACCCTTCCCTGATATTCCTCAGTCCCTTGCAGAACAGTCCTCATTTTCTAGGAGTTTTTCAGTGTCATCTGGACCAGGGTACCATTCAGCCAGTTCCACAGACCAAGAGGGGTTTGGGTTTTTATTCCAGGATTTTTATGTTCTCCAGGAAACGGGAGTCTTTTAGACCTGTCCTGGATCTCTCTTTTTTAAACACCTTTCTCATAGTGCCTTTTTTCCAAATGCTGTCTCTCTTCAGACTCATTCCCCAGGCCTTTCTTGTTTCCTTGGATCTGAGGGGCACTGACCTTCACATTCCTGTCTCCTCTCCATTCAAGAAATATTTGAATTTCTCTATTTCTTCCTCTCATTTTCAGTACTTTGATTTGCCTTTTGGGCTTTCAACAGCCCCAAGGGTGCTCAGCAAATGTCTAGCCACTGTAGCCACCTTTTGCAGGCATCAGGGCATTCAAATATTTCCTTATCTGGACAGCCTCATGCTTCAGGCTCCATCCCATTCCAAGCTGGTGCAGGATCTTCATTTACCCAACTTCTGTTGCTCAGCCTGGGATTCATTGTCATCCTGCAAAAGTCAATGTTGTCTCCATCTCGGGATCATGTTTTCCTAGGCTGCTGGTTCCAAACTTTTTCAGCACTGCCATATCTTCCTGACTCCAGGATTTTGTCCCTCACAAATTATTTCCTGTCCTTGCTTCCCCTGTCTTCTCTTCCAGCCAGGGAGTTTCTTAAGGCTCTGGGTTTCATGGCCTCCATCATCTCCATGCTTCCCTTGGCCAGGTTTCATATGAGGAAGTTCCAGTGATACCTCGAATCAGCATGGCTTCAGCACTTCCACCTGCTGGACCATCTTGTTACTTTGCTTCATTGTCTCAAACTGGCATTTCATTGGTGGATTTAACAGCTTTCTCGCAATCCAGGTTTTCCTTTCCACCCTCCTCAGCAGTCTCAGGAACTCTTCACAGATGCATCAGAGCTGGGGTGGGGAGACGCTTCAGGCACCCTGTAGATGCAAGGCCTTTGGTCACCACAGCAGAGGGAGGAGCATGTCAACATCAAGGAAATATGGGCTCGTTTTCTGGCCTTTCAAGCCAGGTCCCTTGAAGGTTCACATGAACAAAACAACTGTCATGTGGTACATCAACAAAAAGGTCTTACCTTCTTTGCAGGTTAACCCTTTAGCATGGGAAATAGGCATCAATTTGCAGGTAACCCTGCAGGCAGTGTATATACCCTCAGAGTGCAGTCTTGTGGCAGATTTTCTCACCATGTCCACAACACAGCTTCACAAATGGACGCTTCACAGGGATGTGCTTCTGGACATAGTTCATTAATGGAGTATTCCTCAAGCAGATATGTTTGCCTCCCCCCTGAACAGGCAACTCCCTCAGTTCTGTTCTAGTGTCTCAAGTCCTTTGGCTTGGAAGGTGGACACCATGTCTTTCTCTTGAAAGTGAAGGTTCCTGTATGCCTTTTCCCCCCTTCCTCTTCTTTCAAGGGTCCTTCACAAAATCAAGCAGGACTCTCCAAAAATCTTGTTGGTGACTTCCTTTTGGCCCAGACAGCACTAGCTCCCCCTCTTATTCCATATGGCCAGAGGCAAAAATCACAAGGTACCTCACTGCATGGATCGTCTTGCACAGGACAAAGGAACTCTTCTTCACCCTCATCTGTCCTCTTTTCAATTGACACTTTGGGTGATACAGTTTTCATTCCTGACACCAGTTTTCTGAGGATATGCTTAGGGTCCTGCAGGAGGCTAGGAAACCCAATACCAGAAACCTCTCTATGCCCAAATTGAAGAGATTGTCTGTTTGGTGTCTCAAAAATCTCAAGGGCCCGTTTTCAGTGATAGTCCCTTTGGTTCTTTCCTGTTTGTGTGAACTACTGCAGGCTGGCTTGGCATACTGTTTAGTAAAAGCCATCTTGTTAGACTTTTCTGCCTGTCTGCCATTTACTCCTCCAGTTTTGAGGTTAAGCAGTTTCTTAAAGGCATCCTTTGTATTTGACCCCCAAGAAAGCTCGTTACCCTTTCTAAGGAACTTAATTTTGTTCTTGAAAAGCTGACTTGGGCTCCTTTTGAGCCTGCTGCTGCTGCTACTTCTTTGCAACCATTGTATCTGGAAGACTGTTTTATTAGTTACTTTAACCTCTGCCAGAAGGGTATCTGAGCTACAGGCCTTGATGGCAGTCCCCCCTTTTTTGTTTTTTTTTTTATAGAGAAAGGCCATCTGTCAATACAAATCCTTCTTTTATGGACAAAGGTGGTTAATGAGTTGTCACTTAATCCGTCTATCCAGCTTATTTCTTTCAATTTCTCCGTAATCTGTTAGTGAGAAGTTCTTCATACTTTGAATTGGCATAGACAGTTTAGTTATGATCTAGACAAAACAAAGGCCTTTTGTAAATCTGATCAGCTTTTTTTTTTTTTCCATTCAAAGACATTGGGTTTGGATGTTTGTAAACAATCCCCCCCCCCCTCTTGAATTTCTAAGGCCATTTCTTTTTTGTTATTCTTTTCATGGTAAGCAGTTGTCTGCCTCCATGAGGTCTCATTCCACTAGAGCAGTGGCTTCCTTGCAGGATTTCTTCAAAGGTTTGGACACCAACTCTGTCCCTGAAGCTGCTACTTGTTCTTTGGTTCACACCTTCACAAAACATTACAAAGTGTATGTCATATCCAAGGCCAGGGCAGGTTTTACCAAGGCTATCCTGTATGGAGTTGTGGAGGGCTCCTCCTTGCCTTCCTCCTCACTGCCTTCACTGTAGTGTTTGTACTCTCGTAGAGGTGATGAGTACTGCAACAGTGATATGGAAGGACATAGTACAGTTGTGTAAAATCTTGCCATAATAGCAGATGTCTTTCTTTTCACTGTTGTAGTGCTCACTCCCCCTTTCTTGCCCATTTTCTCTTCCTTTTGCATGGATTATGTTTTCATACTGGCCACGAGGTTCCTCTTCCTTGCTTTTTCTGGACGAACATGTCCTCCTTTCCACTGGGGGTCCTGGTACTCTTGTGGCACTTTACTTCTGTGTTATGAATTTACGTACGTCACCTTTATGTACTAGTCTTGCACGGGCAGTATACATCTGAAGTAAGATGCTCCTTAGGTAATAAAGGCTTTGCTATACCAGCTGGATGTTGGGTTATCCTTGGCAGGATATCTGAAAGATTATATACTGCAACAGTGAAAAGAGGGACAACTACTGTAATGGTAAGATTTTAAACAATTGTACACTATTGCATGCAGTGATTATTTTAGTGTGTGTTTATATTAGGGTTCCAATATAGGGTTTTATTTTTAAATTTGGCATTGTATTTCTATCTCATGGGGGACATGGGTATCTGTGCAGCTGTTTACATATGCATAGAATTTAGAGGTAAAGATTTCCGCATAAGCAGTGAGGTCATCAAAATGGAAAGTACTTTGGAGTATAGCCACGTCATGAGTTGGTTTTAGTATATTAGCCTTGACGTAATCTCTGAATACCAAGGTATTGGCAGATGTTTCTGGATTAATTCTTATGGTGAATGTCACTAATTTGTGGACCAGTCGGACCAGGAAGAAAGTTACAATTTAATTTTAAAGGCCACGTCATAATATATTTGCCAGTTTAGATGCACCAGACTTAAGACAGCAAGCTAAACAGTATATGGTTATATTATTAAACATTACCTCTTTTACAAAGAAAATCTCAAAATAACAACAGCATTCTAACATTAAGGTCTGCATTCAGTACTAGTTATCCTGTGTAAGAAATAAAAAGATTCTTGGAGTTTAATGTCACTGCTTAAATTTGACAGACCCAGTAATACACAATTTAAATTATCTGTGGTGCTGGATTACACTAAGTTGTATATAAATCTAAAACTGCAGCTTTAGTAAACTAAGCTGACATGTTAATTAAGTGCAGGGAACACAAATCCCTAAGTGCAACATCCCATGCTTACACCATTTGCTTCTTTTCATTAATGTGGCGCTGATTTATCTTGGAACTAATGGAAATCCTAACTTTAGTTGGAAGGTTTTGAAGTGTGCTACATGAATCGCATGTAATGCAAGCTCATCCTTATTGTTTGTGTTGGGAACAAGTTTTTATATAAATTTGCCACTGGATACACTTTTCTTAGCTGTTTTTTAATCCTGCTGGTAACTAAAATCTACATTTTCCAGCATTAATTGGACAAGTGAGGTGGATAGAACAAATTTCTGTCTGTAGGTGATCAACTGCATAGCACTGTCAACAACAGTGGCAATGCTAAGCCATCTGTCACATAAATATAACTGTTCTTCTAAAGGATTGAAAACGATTAATCCATCCTTAAGCATAAAAGGTTCACCCAAACCTAACTTACTCCCATATTCTACTTTGGACTAGATTCCACCAGTCCAGGGCATTTCTAGACAATGTGCTTCTAGGAACCTTACATCTGATTTGACACAGTAACAGCCAGTGGAGATGGCTGAGAAGATGGGGGTTATTTTTTCCTGATGTGAAATTATAAACCTGTAGGTGAAATTTTTCCAGCTTGGTAGAATGGTGACTGCATGGATTGATTTCAGGATATCTCCTTGTTTCTGTTTTTGAGTTATGCCTTCAACTGTCTGCAGAAAAGCTGTGATACTTTCTCTCCGTGTTTGTACTGTTTTCTCTTAAAGAAGCACAACAACCAGAAACTGAAAAAAAACGTTTCTTTTTTGTCTTTTCTTGATATTATGTGCTATACTAATGTTTCAGTGGCACTCCAATTTGCCATTACTAACTTTTATTTTGTTCTAACCCAAAATGCTCTGATCAATGCAGTCGTATGTCATTTTGTGTTTTAGATGAGTTTCCTTCTTATAATGCAGCATTTTAGAAGATGCAATGATCTTGTTCTACTCTTATGTGTCAAGTCTTATGTGTATTTAATTAGAAAAGCATAATTCAGGATTACTGTTAAATTTAAGAATAGCTATAATGGCATAATTCAGGATTACTGCTAAATTTGAGAATAACTAGAAAGTGGGTAAAACTTAGTGACACCCTTTGGTTAGGGTTCTTTTGACATTTCAAATAATCAGTTTCATCTGCTGCTACAAAATAGTGATTTTTTTTGATTAATTAGTTTTTACAGAAATCACTTGGCTCCTTAAGTCAGCCTACTTCTGTCATTCTTGTCATGTTTCCTCAGATTGAGACTGGAGAGCAAAAGAGCTGTGAAATTCCAAATGACCCAGTTGGTTTGTGGCCTTGTGGTCTGGTAATAAAGCAGCTGTAAGTGGTAGTAAAAAGTAAATGAACTATGACGTTTATGATCCCAGTGGGCAAGAAAGAACAAAAAATGGCAATTAGTTTATTGATTTTTTTTTTTTTTTTGTGATGAAAAACTTTAAAATGTGATGGGTAGCTTATAAAAAGCCAGAGAGACAAATTACAAAATAAGTTATCATGAGATTTCATTCAAGCCCAAGATGGTATGTACTAGGAATTAAATAGGCTATGGATACTGCAGGTGGGAAGAAACAGCTAACCCATGTATTTTTTTTTAATGTAGGAGTATAAGGATTATTTTTGGAAAGAAAAATACACAGCAGAGAAGAGAAGGGTGTATAGGGCATAATTGCCATTTAACATACCATAGATAACTGAGATATACTTACTACATAAAATTTCCCCTGGATACAGTTTTAATACGTAGGTCAGGAAATGAGCTGATCCTCACTATGGTCAACTTAACTACCTAAACTTGGCTTTACTTGTCTGTCATAAAATAATGTCATACTTTCTGGACTGTATTTAACTCATAGTTTTTCTAATGATGTAATTTGTTTGTCTTGTAACAGTTGACCTTCATACATGTAAAACTCTGCCTACAACCTCTCATAGGGAGAACCTCCTTACTTTCCTGTTATCTTCTAAATTCTGAAGTGCCCGCCAGCATAAGTAGTAAATGCCCAGTTCCATAAATATTTTGAAGTGCTTCAGAATAACTTTATTAATCTTGTATTAAAGTTATGAGTGATTAATCACTAACATTTGCAGATCTATTTGACTTCATTCTTGCAAATATTGTATTAATGTATTATGAATGACTAATGTTTACAGTTCTGTATTGTATAGCCTTTGTCACAGCTTTCATCACTCCTCAAGATGAATCTGGCTCTAAACTTTGCATATCCAATTCATTTATACTAGAAAGTAAAGTACATGTCTATAGTTCTTAGTAGAATATTGAGGGTGTTCCCTGTCACCATAGGAAAGCAACACAAAGCATGCAGTCCTGTTACACCAAAATTAAATTTTGCAGTGCCACCCTCCCTTGCACTTTTGAACTAAATTGAGGAGGGCCATTTGTTCTTGGCTTTGAGAGATACCCTACACATAACTTCTTCCTTCCATTTATGAATTACCCTGTCGAAAAGAGATACTGTGGGAGCCATTGCAATATATAGAGAATCTTAGAATATTGGACATTTTCACCACAGTTATTCAGTCTCCATAAAGAAGGCTCAGGATCATCCCAAATGTTATATGTAAGCCCCTACCATATTAAGGGCAGGGACTATCTACAGTCACAGAAGATTAATACCATCAACTTCTAAAATAAACTGATATTTCAGCATAAATTCTTAGAGAAGAGTAAATCTTTTAACTAAAATAACAGACTTCAGCATATAAATCATATTCAGAATGGGCTGAAAATGTCTTGAATATACACTATACATTTATGTATTATTGTATGGGTGAGGGAAAGAATTAGCACCAGGCCAGCTGAGAACAAGAATACTTTTCCCGGAGATTCTCAGGAGTAATCATTGAGACCTCAGAATGTTTACGTCTAAGAAAGGAGGACATAGTGAAAGTGTTTGTGTGTGTGTGTGTGTGTGGGGGGGGGGGGATAGCAGTACAACTTTCGGACCTATTGTTTAACTTCTAATCTGTCCAAAATGTATAGCACAATGTTAATGATAATGAAAGAGACAAAGTGAATAACAGGACAGAGAAAGGTTTCTCGGGAAAATGTATTTCCTAAGTTTGGGGAAAAACGATATTTTCAGTCACCTAAGTCAAAAACTTTAGAGTGAACAACAACAACAAAATTCTGATGCTCTGTGCTTAGCTTACGCTGACCAGTTTGAACCTCGTTTTTTTTTTTTTCATATTTTCCCACATTGAACAGCATCCCATCCTGTGTATAACTATAGGGTAAGCATGGTTTTAGTTTAGTGGCCCAAAGTATAGTGAAAATGATGTAGTTCACAAGTAAAGATGAAAATAGCTTTTAGGGAGAACAGGATTTGTTTAATGACCCAAAGTCTAGTGAAAATCACGTAGTAGCTTTTAGGTAGAATAGAATCTAAAAGTTTCAAAAAACACGGAAGGAACTATAGCTATGTTAATCTGTTTTATTACCTGTTCGGTAGTTTTTCACTGTCATTTTGCACGTGGTATTAAGAATTGAAAAAAAAATGTATTTCGTATAACAGCACTTGGATGTGCAATTTAGTAAATTGTAATAGTTGGCTTCGTACTACATTTGTAAATCACCAAGGAATCTAGTATAGTTTACAAAATATTAAAGTACATGACTTTTCTTGCTTTTTACTGTTATTCTTTATCAGAAAGACATTTATTAGTGGTAGTAGGAGTATGTAACTCAAAATACGTTCATTTGATCAAAAACTCACAGTACAGAAAAACTCAAAACGTTGTGACTCAAAATATTGAAAAAGTTGTTTAATGCAAGGGAGTGTCAAGACCACGCTGACCCCTCCACACCCCTTGTTAATTATATATATATATATATATATATATATATATATATATATATATATATATATATATATATATATATATATATATATATATATATATATACCAAGTCTAGGATCACACAACAGTTGGAAATAGCATTCTCATTTTCAATATTTTGAGTTCTGAACATGTCAAGCTTTTCAGTGTTGTGAGGTTTTTGACCAACTGAATGTATTCAATTTAACTTGCATAATCTGCTCATTTCCCTTATCTCCTTTTCATTCCACAAATGTAAATCATTTCTTCTTATATCTATTGTTGTGGCTTCTCTATGCATACTCTCAGCTGTTCATACTTTCACAGCATGTCCAGATTTTTGCCACATATGTTTAGTCTGTTTCTTATGAAGCTGGTATTTTTCTGGCAAATTGAGAAGTATCAAAGTCACCAAGTAATAACAGACATTTGAGTTTCAGATGTCATATTTCTAAGAAGATGCATGCTAATGCAAACCCTGTTATTCTAGCAACTTTCTAAGTTAATAAAAGCAATATTTAAAATCCTATCCCTGATTCTGGACCACTGTCCCCTCTCTCCAACTATATTTGGCTTTGTCCAGAATTCTTGTGCTAAGAGATTGAGAGGTATCGTTTGCCCCATATTTTCTTAAGCTTGACTGACATTTTCCTCTTCATAAAAACAGAGTGTTGCCCAATAACTAGCTATCTTTTAAAAAATAATATATTTTCTATGACCATAACTGTATTATACATTCTTTCTTTTGAATGAAACCATTCTTTTATGATCAATTTTTTGAGGTAGGTAATTACTTATATTCGCCTGTTTTATCACTCTTTTGGAAAGCACTGAAATCTTTGATCTGTCTGCAAAATTTTCTGGCCCATTTTCAACGGTGAAGTAGCATAAAAAGTATTAGCCTGCACTTTGTGGACACCAAGCTTTGCTGCGTGCTATGTCTGGAAGTTGGCATATGGGCAAAGGTATGCATGCATCAACAAAGCGTTAGTGTTTTACATCCCTCACTTTCATAGGGCAAGTGCCAGAATATAACAGATCTGTGATAAAGTATAAAAAAACAAAATTCCCAGTCATGGTGCTGCATATTGATCAGGTAGTGCCCTGGCCTGAAGATAATTAGCGTCATTCCTTAAAGACAGATGGCTCTCATTTGTGAAGGGGGATGAAAACACATCCTCAGGGCACTACACAGTGTCACTAGGACAAGGGTTGTCATTGACTAGATTTGAAAGGAATGGGACAGAAGTCAATTCCAGGCAACTCTACCAGAGAACTATAAGAACGAGGGATGCCTATACTGAAATATGCAAAACAATCAAATGTATTCCACCTTAGGGCACTCCTCTTAATATCTACAGGAGACTTCATCAGAGTGAGTTTAAACAATGAAACCTCCTTGTTATAAAGAGGGTCAAAACAAGTCACATTTCAATAAACTACGATGGTTCTTTTCATCAGTACTAGTGTGAGCTCAGTAACTATGGGGGAGTGTTATTTGACAAACAGAAAGGGGAAAAATGTAGAAAAGGTCTCATATGCAGTCAGATTTTAAGCCTAGGTTCTCTACCTCAAAAGGATTACCAGCTCTCCAATGGTGGACCAATGCATTCTGTTGTGGTGGATGCAGGTATCACCACATGTGCTTTGGTTTATGCTTGGGGAGCTCATGACCAGGCCTTTTCATTCTAAGGTGCTTGAGATTCACCATTTCTATCACATATCAATGTCAAAGAAATGTGTGCACTGTGGCTAGCTTTAAGAGCACTTTTCCATATACTTAATTCAGGTCTATATTTAAGTCATACAGGACTGCAGTTCTGTTATACCTCAGCAAACTGGGTAGCAGCCAGTATCTGTAGCTATGCAAATCAGCTGGTAAGGTCTAAGATTGAGCCTTTCAGCAAAACATGTCCTTCCAAGTAGTACGTTTCAGGTCACTTCTTTGCCATAAACAGGAAATGTAAGCAGTGTACAAATGTGGGCACGATACAGCAGTTTCCAGCTCAGTAGCTCAGAAATGTGTGTCATCATAAGGATACTATTTGTTCTTCTGCAGAACTGATTGCTTCCCCAATTCTGCTGAATTACTCCATGGGTAGTTACTTGGAAGATAGATGCCTTCTTTTTCACATAGAATCAAGAATTGTTTTGCAAAGCCAAAACAGGATAAAGCAAAATTACTGCCCTCACTTTGGTAATAAAGACCACTGATATCTGTTGTTTTATCTCTGTAAGGGGGAAGGAAGGATTTTCCAGCCAAATCTGGACTCCCTCACTCAAATCATTTGGATGTTTGTCCCTTCCTAGTTGTTACAGCCATCTTTTATTTAATTATTCATTTACATTTTGTTCTCCAGGTTGGCCTTACTTGGGAATTGGTCGTATTCTGAGGGGAAGCTTGTCTGCAAAAGTCTTACAGGCCAAAACAAAGGCTTAAAAAAACTACCATAAAGAAGTCATACTTTGGGTAAGAGACATAGGTTTCACAGTGTTGGCATAAAGACATCCATCCTAACTGCTAATATTGCTTCAGCTTTTTGTTGCCCACATTCTTTGTATAACTCAGGCTTGGCATGTTTCATTAAAACACATGGGGTATATAATGAAAAAAGAGAGTCTCATAAATTAATGACTCAGAATATCACAGCTAAAATTTTTAAAACCCTTAAATGTTCAAATGCACAATCGTGTAACTCAGTACTTTGCACAAAAATAATTAAACATTTTTGTAGCCCTACACCTAATCCAAGTCTGAGGTTCTGCTCACACACCAGTCTCTAAATGAAACTACCTTCAAGGTCCTACAGATTTAGAGAAAAAAGGAAAGTAGTAAGTGTGACAGGTCCCTACTCTGGGCCAACAATCAAGGAGTCTTAATCCTCACCACTGACTCGGTGAGGGGTGGTCACGAAGAGCAAAGACGGTTTCACACACTATTTTCAGATGCATCGCCCTGCACCAAGCATAGTTCCCCTTATGAGCACACAGGGAGCATGCTCCAGACCTGGGACTGGTCTCTCTTACGTTCTCCAGACCACACCAAACTCCACACTGACCACTTTGGAGCACTGTGTCCCTGTTCCCAGTAGCTGACGCTCACACTTGGATATTTGAGTTTCAAACACACATACACACCTGGGAAAAGCTGGCACAGATTTAGTAGCCATGCTGCTTTCTGCCCAGACTCTGAGGTAATCATGCTGCCACCAGTCAGCTACCCTAAGGCACTTACAAAAGGGTACCCAATTATACTGTGTAAAATTAATACTAATACAAATGGTAGGGTGTGACCAGAGCAGCAGGCTTTCAGGAGCGGCCACAGTATGGGTTCCTATTACGTTATCAAAATATAACATAATCGAACGCTCAGAATTTTGAAATGGCCGCATTTTGAAGATCGCATTGTGGGATCACAGTACAGTGAATATTGGGATATTTGCCCTTTTCTTCACTGTAGTGCGATCTTGGAGTTGGAATATATATTTAGCGGGGGTGTGGGGGGTACAACCCCCTCCCCACAATAAAAGCTTCGATATGCGGCTGTTTCGATGTTTTGAGCGTTCAGTTACATTATCTTTTGATAATGTAATATGAACCCCCACAGTATCACTAAAACAAGTACTCTCAAGATGTTAAAAGTATTCTCTAAAGGACCAGCCACAATGAAAGGTATTAAAATATTTAATGATAAATTATAAAACAGAAAACAGGAGAATGCTGAATACAATAAACAACAGAGTTTCAACCATAGATATAAAAAATAATACAGTTTGATAGGTTCTCACAGATGCAGAAAACAATACTAAACTATTCTCACTAACTGTCCCTGAATGACTAAAGAATTACTGTTCCTTGACTACTTACTAAAGCAAGGCAAGCTGATGTTTGATGAGTGTTTTACCACAGCAAAAGCCAGATGATGTCTGTGTCTGTGTGGATGTGTGAGGTATGTATCCTGTCAGAAATCTTTCCTGTCAGGTTCCAAAGTGGTGCTGCAAGAGTTCCAAAGAAACCAGATGCTGGTTGGAGAATGACATCAAAGAATGACATCACCTCTGGTCACCTGACTCTGGTCCAGTATACACACACAAAGCTTTGCTAAGATCTGTGGCAGCATCTGAAAACTATAACTCAATTTGAAATGTTCCACCCTTCCAGGGTTCTCTGATAAATGTACACATTTGATCAATTACAACAATACAACCTAATATCCATAAATACATTCTTTCTGCCCAGCAGGCCTACTGTTGTTGCATTTTAACACTAACTTTACAAATATATTTTTAACTCAAACATCTATACAAATCAGTGTAATAGTTAAATAGCATAAAATTCTTTACAAAACTCCAGCTAGCTGCGCTTTGTATATACACATACATTGTCCTACTCTCCCAGGCACAGAAGGCACTAACTCATAACATCACAATAACAGAAAAAAAGAAAGTAAAAAAATCCTTTTCCCCTAACTCCATGGCAGCTGACTTCAGATATGGCACTAGAGATCATGCATGATAAAGCTACAGCCAAGGCACTGTTGTTGACAGTGCAAGATTTCTCATAACAATATGCAGCACCTCAGGTGACACCACTCCTGTGGCAGCTGTACCAACACATTTGGGTGGGGTTATTCTGTTATCTTTTACAGGTGAAGCTGATTCTGAAAGGAATTCTGTATCTCAGACCACCAAAGGGAAATCAGTGCACCAGTTTGGGGGCTGAACTTGTCTAGCCTGTTCAGTTTGGTGCTAGTAGAGTTGTTTCTAGTAAAAATTACTGATGTAAGAAGGATTTCAGACCTGCCAGTCCCGAGGTGTTGTCAGCTGTACTTTTTCTCCCATTTTGCAAGATGTGTTTCGGTATTAAGCTGGTCATGATCCAGGTTGTATGAAGGAAGAACTTGAATCAGTTGTTTCTTCTCCCTTTTTCCTAAACCAGGAAGGCAGAGGAGAAATGTTCTGTCATGATCTGTATGTGCATTAGCAATTCATATACAAATCTAGGATTACTTATGTCTGAATATTGGGTTAAATGCTTATTGTATTTTCCAGAGATACTAGAGATAAACAATCGGTACCACTGGCTCAGCTAAGTTTTGTCTAAATGGTTGGCTATTGGATTATATTCTGTTATAAAAAAAATAAATAAATAATAGGCAAAAATCTACAAGAGGTGATAAGGGCACACACTACAGGCCCACATCTGCTTCACAAGCTTATTTCAAGGATGTCCTAGTGCAAGACAATTTTGAAGCTGCTACTTGGCAACGTGTTTATTTTTTTAAAGTATTCCCAGTTTGATGTAGGGCAGGGATTTTCACAGTTTTTAAAATAAAAGAAATAATACAGTTATAGAGAATGAAGCAAGTAACGTACATATAGCACTGTCATGCTAGGGCATGAAACGATATTTGCATTATCAAGTGATGAGAGAAAGTGCATACAAAGAAAAAACAGAGGTAGTATACATAAGGGTGGAAGACAGAGTGTTATCAGGTATTCATAGCCATTAAATGCACTAAATACAGACATGGTAAAGTAATGCTTTGATTAATAGAGGAGAGAGAGAGAGAGAGAGAGGAAGGAAGAATGAAGAGGTAGAAAGCTGTAGTTAGTGTGTTACATGATGTGGCCTTGTTGGCCACAGGCACACTAGGTCTTTTTGAGCAGATGTGCTTTATGCTTGCATCTGAGGTTAGGGTATGAAATGATTTATTGTAGGTAAAGAGGGACAGATTGTTGAAGTGAAGGTGCAGTGGCAGAAAAGGTGTGTTTAGTAGAATGGAGAAAAATTCTTGGGGTTAAGAGTATAGGAGCGGATAGGGCTTTGTGTCTAAAGATGTAAGAAGAGATTTTTTTTTCAGAGAGATTGACTACCAGGGAGGAGAATGTTTTCATTTAAAGTACGTTATGGAGGTAAGAGGCAAGTAAAATATCAGCTCTTTGCTTTATGAGGAAACATTTGGCTTTGTTCAGGGTGAGGCAGTACTGTTCCTGGGGAGGGGAGTTAGTGATACACTGGCAAATGGAGTTGAAGATTGTTTGTAAAGAGGTAGAGTTTTTCATTGTGGTGGCAGCAGTAATAAGGAGACTGTATTCAAATTGGGAAAGTAGGGTTCCTTTCCTATGACAGCTCTGGCTTATGGGGAGAGGAATGGGGGAAGTTGTTTTGATCCAGAAGTAGAGGGAGTTGCTTTTGTTCCATGTTTTTTTCTGCATGAGAATGAGAATTAAGTGATTGGTCTAGCAAGAGGCAGAGATATTTGAAGGAGGTAGTCGTTCCAGTGATGTTCTTGTTAGTAGAATAGTGGAATGATGTTTTTCAAGTTCTGTGGGAGAGCCATCTCTTCACCCAAGAGGTTGACTGGATTTTTGGTGCTTCATGGTTTACTGTGAGGGCTGACTAGGACTGTCCTCCAAGAGGCAGATCTATGTTTTTTCACAGCCTTTCAGTCCTTCCAGGGGCAGAGGTCATCCATGATCAGTGTGAACTTGATCCCATCCTAGTAACTTGGTTATTTGTGAAACTTGAGGGGAAGATTTTGCCCACTGACTGGGGGCATGGCCTTTGGATTTTTGTACATTGGACAGCCTTCCTGAGAAGGCACTTCCTGGAGATGGGTGTTGAATCTCTTGTGAGCTTGTGCTGGCCTTTTCCCTCTAGACTTAATGAGGGCAAAACGCCCAGGCCTTTGTTTTTTTTTTTTGGAACCAGCCTTAGAGAATATAATTGTAGAAACTTCCAGAAGATGCCCTTGTGGGAAACCATGCTCTTTGTCACCTTCCCCTGCAGAGGATTGAAATGATTCCATTCAAAGCATCCTCAAGGGGGCTTCTTATGGGGGTCTGGGAGCCTGTGGCACCCGAGAAAGTATAGCTCTTCTGTACTTTAACTAGCAGATAGAGTAGCTCAGGAGGAGGGGGAGGTCTTCAAGAAAATTTATCCTTATTCCACCTTGACATTAAGGCCTTACACTTGTCTGGGTTTCCGTCCTTCTACAGTGAGCTGTGTCTGGCAAATTTTGGTTTCTTGCTGAATGAGGTTTCAGAGATTGGTCATTCCTTACTTCTTCTCAGAGGCCCTGGTTGGGTTTCACCTGGACCACTGACTGTTGGATGCAATGGACTTCCTAGCTAGAGTGATGGTCAGATGACCCCAGGTTTCTTCCTCTTCCTCCTCTCTTTGCTAGTCTCTCATGGGAACAGGTACTTTTTGCAATCTTATTGAACCCAATGTAGGGTTTCTGTGTATGGGTCTTTGGCTTCCTCTCCCCTTGCAAGTGAGCCACAGCTGAGTAGTTATTGGGGCTTTCTGTTTTGTTTGTCATTTCCCCTCATGTTTGTCTCAATTTGCAGTGCTGGAGGAAGAAAGAAAGACCAGTCTCCCTATTTGTGTGATCTGGGAAGCCCTTCTGCCCATGGAGGGTCCCCTCTCCCCTTCCTGGATCCTGTTTCCACTTTAGAAATCCTGAGGAATCTTATTCTAACCCCATCCAGAGTTTCTCCTTCCATGCTTGTTTTTTTTGGCACAATATCTGGTTAAGTCCTAATTCCATGTACCTGTGTGTCTGCATCAGCCTAGGTAGCAGCAACCCTGGTCTGAGCACATGGGATGGGGTGTTTTTCTTCCTTTCCTTCCAAGGGGAATGATCTAGGTCTGAGGTTACTTAGACTAGCTTTGCCAGAAGTTTATTCCCATGGGAAACTCACCCCCCCCAACAATGATTTTGTGCCAACCCCTTGTGGCATGGAGCCTTTGCATTCCCCTGAACAGTGTAGAAGTCTGTCTTTCTGAGCTTAGGGCTTTTGCTTCCCCCAATTTAGGTCCCCTTTTCATTGGGTAAGCTGTGTTTGTTATTCTGGCAGCTTTGACTTTTGTGTGAAAGGCTCCCATTCTTTTTGACATCTGTTCTTTATGCAGATGGAGGTCCTGCTTGTATTTCTTCATTTTCGAGAGGCTTCCCCAACTTTCTTGTCCCCCTTGAGGTGATGGATATATGTGAAGGGGCAGAGGGTGTGGTATACCAATTGAGTTCCCAGGGTGTGGCCCACATGGTCTGCTGTTGAGTTCCTCTGCTGTTCTTTGTAGTCAATGTTGCAGAAGTCACTACCTGCCCAATTTCCATAGTCTTCACATCATGCCTAGCCAACGGCTATCTGACAAGTGACATCTGCACATCAGGATATTAGAAGGCTGCCCGTTGGTACTATCTTCAGTTCTTTCTAGCTGTGCAGTCTGACGAGCTTCTCATGTGTTCAGTTTGCTCACAGTCTATCATCTGCTTGTTTTTCCCAGAAAACCTTCTTCTTCTAGTCAGATAAGTACCTTGTTGTGTAAATTTCTGTATTACTTTCATGTTCAAAGAAGTCAACAGTTGCTTAAAGTGTGGGAAGCAAAGCCTGCATAAAGATTTTCTCTTGTTTTGTCTGTTCTGCTTGGGGCCTTAGCACGATGTCTGTAACTGTCCTGGTGTCTCAATCCTCTGCTACACAGGGCCTCTGCAGACTCGAAAGTTGACTAGTGTCATTCCAAAAAAAAAAAAAAGGAAAGGAAAATAAGGCCAAGGACCCTGATTTTTCCAGAGAAAACTCCCAACTGTAGGCCAAAAGACAACTGACGACCCAAATGAGAGGCACCTTTGCAGTCTTCTAGTCCAGAGACTTAAAGGCCTGAACCCTCTGGCACTACCCCTTGGGAGACGACCATGGTCTCTAGCCTACGTGTGAATGTTACCACAGCACACACATCTGTTGGATCTGAAGTGACTCAGCAGATGTTCATCGTGCATAGAACTGCAGTCATTACAGATGGGTTCTCCTGCCATCAGGCGGGTCCTCGGTCGGCCGAATTCCAAAGTCTAGGTCCAGCGTTGGTTGTCGTCGCTTCTTCCCTGACGTCAGTGCGACAGGGGTATAAAAGAACCAGCCAACGCCATTTTCTTCAGTCTTTCTTGCCGCGCGGTGCCCGAAGCAGAAGCAGTTCGCAAGTGCCGGTCGGCCAGCTCCTGAGATTACGAAAAATTTGGAAACCGAAGTCTTCTTAAAAGCTAAGTACCCCGTTGTGGAAGCTTTTCTTGCCTCAGACCGATGTCAGGCAAAGTTAATAATTGTATTTCTTGTAGGAAGCAAATACCGCATAAGGATTTCCATTCCCTCTGTATACCTTGTTTAGGCCCAGACCACGACGTCTCGGTCTGTCGTTTTTGTGCTACATTCAACAAACGCACTATTAAGCGTCGGGCGGAGTTCACCCAGCATTTTTTTGGGAAAGCATTTAACTATACTATGTCGTCAGATACTCCGACTCCGGTTTTGTCTAAAAAACGCAAAGACAAGGACCGACACTCGAGGTCCGCGGCCTCCACCGACACCACGCCAAAGCCGACTACACGTGGTCCGGTTCTCAGCGAGGCGCCTACGCAGCCCCTGACTACCGACGACACATCTTTGGCGGTGTCTCCTGTACCCGAGGTCGCAGGCTCCTCGGCCCACACCCCGACTACAGATACCGAAGCCACTCTTGGCGTTGAAACACAGAATGTGGACAGGTCCACCTCCACTCAAGGTGTCTTCAGACCTTCCTCTTCTTTCTCCATCAAGGCTTTCACCAAGTCTAAAGCAACCATGCACCCTAAGAGACCAACTACACAGGGCCCATCTCCAGGCCCCATGCCTAAGAAACAGATGCTTAAAATGGCTGAGGATTTAATTACTCTAATCAGAGATTCTCAGCCACCTCCGGACAAAAGGCCGAGAGTGGAGGAAGATTCCCCCTCCTCTGATCAAGGCTTCATTATTTCAGAACACCCTGATGATCAGGAACAGTCTTACTCCCCTTTTGAAGACTCTGATGCTGAGGAGTCTATTCCTTCTGTATCCCCCCCTGAGGATTACTCATTTGGGGAAACTTTGCATACCTTAAGGGAACACTTCCACTGGGAAGGCCAGGATTATTCAGATTCCAAGAAAAGGATCAGGGGAATTTCTTTTGTTACCCCAACACAGGCCTCTGGCTATTCCTCCTGTCTTGGACATCCTAGATGATGTTTACTCAGAGGCCTGCCTTAACCCGGACTCTTTACCTCCAGTTCCCGTTAAGCCTGACAGGTACTACAGGGTTCCTGACTCACACCAATTTCTATACAAAAGCCATGCTGCTGACCTAGAAACCATCTCACAGGGGCCCAAGTGAGTTAAGGCCTCCATTGCCAAAAATCCATTGCCTTCCGAGAGAGATTCCAGATCCTTAGAAAGGTGGGGAAAAAAGGTATATACCTCGGCTACCTTATCCATGAGGGCTTTAAACTGTCAGTTTCATATGCTAAAATACCAACAGTTTCTGTTATCTCAATTGAAAAGTAAAATGTCACAACCTGAACAACCAGACTTGAAGGAGTTGCAGGATTTGATGCATAGTGCAGAACAAGTGGGTAAACATACCTTACAATGTGGTTTTGATGCTCTAGAGGCCTCATGTAGAGCTGCTGTTACAGGCTCAGTCATACGAAGGCATGCCTGGCTCAAGGAACAAGCCTTGCCTGATCATGTCAAAGCTAAATTACTAGACGCCCCTCTTCAAAAGGATGTACTATTTGGGGCAAATGCTGAGGAAGTATTACGGAAAATGGAGGAAAAGGCTAAATCAATGCAAACTGTGAAAGAATTTCTGCAGGCTCAACCCCCACGTTTTAGTAGAAATTGGCCTTCCAAGAACTGGTCCTTTCCTGCCACAGACAGACCCCAAAGAGGCAGATACAGGCACCCGAGGGGCAGAGGACAATCACAAGGATCGTACAGAGGCAGACAATGGCAAGCTCCTACACAAAGAGGTGGCGAGGACAACTCGCAATCTTTCAGAAAGCAAACCCAATGACATTCCCCTTTGCATGCCAACCAGGTCTCAAATGGCATCCCCCTTAGGAGGAAAGCTGGCACTATTCTCAAAAAATTGGCATGTTGTCACAAAGGACAAATGGATCCTGGACATTATAAACAGAGGCTACAAATTCCATTTTCATACCCTTCCAAAAATGAGAGGCATGCCAAACCTGACACACAATCAAAGGGCAGAGGCACAAAAGCAAATTTCAGATCTTATAAACATGAAAGCTATTCAAGAGGTACCTACACATGATCAAGGTTTTTATTCCAGGCTATTCCTGGTGCCAAGGAAGGGAAAAGATTGGAGACCTATTTTGGATCTTTCCATTCTAAACACATTCCTACTCGTACCAAAATTCAAGATGCTCACTCTACAGCAACTTCTTCCCATGCTGGGCAAGGAGTCTTGGCTGGTAACATTGGACCTCAAGGAGGCATACCTGCATGTCCCAATCAGACAAAATTGCAGAAGATACCTCAGATTTATTGCAGGTTCAACCCATTATCAATTCTCTGCATTGCCTTTTGGCTTATCTACTGCGCCCAGAGTATTAACAAAATGCCTGGCATCAGTAATTGCCTACTGCAGACTTCAAGGGATACAAATATACCTTTATTTGGATGACTGCCTGATCCAAGTGGACAGCAAGCACATTCTTCTGAAACATCTGGCTTATGTAAAAATGCTATTAAACTCTCTGGGATACACAGTCAACAAAGAGAAATCAAGGCTAATACCCTCTCGGAAGATAATTTTCCTGGGTGCCAATTTGGACACAAACACCCAGATGGCCTATCTCATGCCAGAGAAGCAGGGGCAACTAATTCAATATTTCAGAACACTGGCAAATTGCACCAGGCTGACTGCAAGGAAAATCCTGCAGGCTCTGGGATTCATGGCATCTTGCATCTTACTAATCCCATGTGCAAAGCTGCATATGAGAAAACTACAATGGTACCTAAAAAACGTATGGTCTCAACACAGCCACAGTTTGGAAACAATAATACCACTAATTCCATGTCTGCAAAAGGAATTTCTGTGGTGGGCTCAAGCATGTCAAACAAACACAGGTCTTCCATTCAACAAGCCTCAAGCAAATCAAGTCATCACAACAGACGCCTCGGACTACGCCTGGGGGGCGCACATGACAGACCGGTGCATTCAGGGCAAATGGTCCCAAAAAGAAAAGCACCTTCACATCAATCAAAAAGAAATGCTAGCAGTAATAAATGCTGTTATAGCTTTCAAGGACCTTCTACAACCAGGTCAACTATTGATAAGAACGGACAACACCACAGTTATGTGGTACATAAACAAGCAGGGAGGAACACATTCTTATCCCCTATGCAGACTGGCCATGTCACTTTGGAACATGGCCATGGACTTACAAATGGAACTACAAGCACAGTACTTGCCAGGCAAGGAAAACACGCTGGCAGACAACCTAAGCAGGAATATGACAGATCCACAGGAATGGAAGTTGCATCCAAAGGTTTTTACAGAAATAATCCAAGAATGGGGAAGGCCAGACATAGATCTCTTTGCCTCCCACAAAAATCATCAATTGACAAAATTCTGCTCAAGGATCTATCATCCAAAACCTGGAGAGTGGACGCTCTCTCTTTCAGTTGGACATCAATGACAGTTTATGCCTTCCCGCCTCTTCCTCTGCTGCCCAAAGTCCTACTGAAGACCAGAGCAAACAGACCAAAGATGATCCTCATTGCTCCGGACTGGCCAAGGCAACACTGGTACTCACTCCTGAGGAGCCTGACGCATTCCCCACCATGGTTCTGACTCAGCACAGCTACAAAACTCTTCACAGTCAGCTAAAAACACTCAATCTAACTGCATGGAAGATTCCTTAGCATCACAGCAGGCCCTACTCTCCAAGGAGGTGCAGGATGTCATTTTGGAGGCCAGAAGGCCATCAACTAGAAAAGCTTACTCCGCAAAATGGAAACGTTTTTGTGTCTGGAATGAGAAAAAGGGTCAGAACCCTGGAAAACTGAATTTACCTCAAATACTACAATATTTGGCTGAACTGCTAAGCAGTGGACTTTCATTCTCCTCCATCAAAATCCATGCCTCAGCCATTTCTGCAGAATACAACACTGATCCACCTTTATTCTCTCACCCTCTATTAAGACAGTTCCTCAGAGGGGCTAAGAATTTAAGACCTCCAAGGAAACAACCAATACCTGCTTGGGATCTTAACTTCATTCTGGAAAAGCTGACTTTGTATCCTTTTGAGCCAGCTGCTTCATCAGATTTGCAATATTTGTCCTGGAAAACAGCTTTCCTTCTGGCTATCACTTCAGCTCGTAGAGTTTCAAAACTACAGGCTCTCATGGCGGTCCAGCCTTTTATCATCTTCCATCAGGACAGAGTTTCCTTACGAACCAACCCGTCCTTTATGCCTAAAGTGGTATCCAGGGTAGCTTTAAATCAGGCCATACATTTACCTACTTTTTATCCTAATCCTCAAAACAAAGGGGAGAGATTACTACATTCCTTGGACATCCACAGGCAACTGCGTTATTATTTGGACAGAACAAAACCTTTCAGAAAATCAGAACAGCTCTTTGTGGCCTATGCGGTAGGAGCTCAAGGAAAGCCAATTTCCAAACAGATAATCTCAAAATGGATAGCCCACTGCATACGCTTTTGCTATTCCTTTCATGGCAAAACTGTACCTACAGGCATTAGAACTCATTCCACCAGGGCCACAGCCACGTCTGCAGCCTTCCTCAGAGGAGTTCCTACCAAGGATATTTTGGAAGCAGCCACTTGGAGTTCTGTGCATACCTTCTCCAAGCACTACAACCTACCATTATACTCCAAATCCAGAGCAGGTTTTGCCACTGCAGTCTTGCAGGGCAGTTTGGCTCCTCCTAGTTCCACCTAGTGCCTACCACCCCTTTCTTAGCTTTGGGATTCTACCCATCTGTAATGACTGCAGCTGTATGCACGATGAACATAGTACAGTTTTGTACCTACCATAAATGTAGATGTTCGAGTGCTAATACAGCTGCAGTCCAGGTTTCCCTCCCTCCTTCCCCTCTAGGGGTATTCTTTTATGGTGTATTTGCTTGCAACTACTGTTTTTTGATTAATTTGCATTGCATTATTACATAATTATATATATATTGCCTTCCTTCTGGGGGCACCTGACATCTGGGGCAAGAAAAACTGAAGAAAATGGTGTCGGCTGGTTCTTTTATACCCCTGTCGCACTGACGTCAGGGAAGAAGCGATGACAACCGACACCGGACCTAGACTTTGGAATTCGGCCGACCGAGGACCCGCCTGACGGCAGGAGAACCCATCTGTAATGACTGCAGCTGTATTAGCACTCGAACATCTACATTTATGGTAGGTACAAAACTGTACTTTCTCAGCATCTGACATCCACATCGTTGGGCTTGAAGGAGACCCTTTGTCTACCTCAACAACCGAAACTCTAAAAAGTCTCTGTCAGACAGCTCTTCTTACCTTTAGTGGAAGGACCTGGTTGCCTACAAACAAAGGAAGGCTAAGCAGGGTAGTTTCTCTGAAATCTAGGCACAGGAGAAACAAAAACATGTTTAAGTTCCAGTAAGGCCTTACCCTTATCCTGAAGGGATTTAAACCAGCAGCAGCTTCCCCAAACAAAAGTTTAGAATCCAGAGGAGCATCCATCAATTTAGCTTTAATATCATCAGGTAGAGGTTGAAGCCTAAGTCAAGAATACCTCCTCATAACTGAACCAAAACCAGCAGCCCTAGAAGAGGCATCTGCTGTATCATAACTACATCTAATAGAATGATAAATGACTTGAGAGGAAGTCCCTAGCAAGGAAAGAATAGAAGTTTTACCCTCAGAGTCTGGAAATTCTGAAATAAGATGACAGACCTGAGAAAGATGAGCCAACACATACCTAGACACATGGGTCTGATAATTAATAGCCCCAAAAGCTGGGGTAGCAGTAGTGTAAACTTTTTTGCCCAGCCTGTCCGTAGTTCTGCTGTCCTTGTCAGAAGTCAATAACTTGGGTGAAGGAAGCAAGTGAGATGGCTTATCAGAAGCCATGGACACTACTGAAGGGTCAGCAGCAGGACATTTATATAAAACAGAAAAATCCAAAGGAACCCTGTAAAACCTGTCAGCCTTCTTGGGAGCAGGATGGAGAGAATCAAGTGTCAGGGAGGCAGTAGAGAAAGCTTCCAGTAAAGCAACCAAGACAGGAGGAATAGCCGCAGGTTTAGGAGAGTTCAGCTGCAACAACTCATAGTACCTTTATGGATATCAGATACCCGAGTACAATCCCACTTAAAAAAAAATCCATCATCCTAGAGAGTGTGTCCCCAAAGGAAATTTCCTCCAAAGGAACCTCAGGACTAATAGATTCCACTTCCTCTGACCCATAGTCCAAAGGAGAAGGAATCTGAGTAGAATAAGTTAGGGATTCGTCAGCAGAATCCAACTCATCCTCAGAAGAATCCTGGTCTTTAGGCCTTTTAGTAGGAGTAGAGGACTAAGCAGGAGCAGTAACTGAAACCCCATAAGGAGGCTTTAAGGACATTAAGGCAGAAAATAACCCCTGAGTAAAAGCCTGCCACTCACTTTGTGGATCCCTAGAAACAGAAGAAACATGTTTTTTTTTTTTTGATGTTCTTCGTGTTTCACTGTTGCAGTCATTACATTTGGGTTATCTGCTTACAGTTTGCCCTCAGTCGGCCTGATTAACAAAATCTTGGGTCCTGCATCAGTTGCTGTCCCTTCTTCCATGACGTCAGGTCGTCAGGGGTATAAAACATGCAGCAGACGCCATTACATCAGTCTTTCTTGCCGTGCGGTGCCCGAAGCAGAACAGTTCACAAATGCCGGTCGGCCGACTCCTGAAATTTTTGTTTTCGAGTTTCAGAACCGAAGTCTTCAACTAAAGCTAAGTACCCCATTGGGGGAAACATTTTTCTTGCTCCTTACCGATGTCAGTAAAAGTTAATAATTGCATTACTTGTGGAAAGCAAATACCTCACAAAGATTTTCATTCATACTGTATTCCTTGCCTAGGCCCTGACCACAATGTACCTTGCTGTCGGTTTTGTGCTTTATTTAATCAGCGCACTATCCGTCGTCGGTATATTTTTGCCACTAAATATTTTGGTTCTCGGTTTAATTATCTAGAAATGTCGTCGGTTAGCCATCCGACTACCAGGATTCTGAAAAAACACTAAGATAAAGACAGAGACAGGCCGCCGAGGTCCAAAACTGCTGACGACGCTTCTCCTAAGCCAGTCGCCAGTTCGCCGGTACTCAGTGAGGGGCTTTCGCAGCCCCTGATACCCACTATTTCTGATTCGCAGGCCTCTACTGAGACCCATTCGGAGTCCGGTATGCCGTGAGATGCTTCAACTATGGAACCAGCGGATGTCTGTACCTTGGATGGGTCCATAGCCGCTGTGCAGGCACCGGCTTCTGAGGGTGTATTCAGGCCTACAGACTTGCATATTAAATCGATGCCTCCTTCATTACTTAGGCCTAAATCTCGATCCATGTCTCAAACACTGATGCCCAGGCCACATGCTCAGGCCTCTATGCCTAAAAAACAAATGATATGAATGGCTGAAGATCTGATAACTCTAATCAGGGGTAGCCAACCCCCCCCCCCCCCCCTTCTAAGAGGCCTAGGACTGAGGTTGATTATGAATCTTCTGATCAGGATTATGTTTTTTCTGACTCTTCTGATTTTCTGGATTTGCCCTTACCTACTTATGAGGATTCTGATGCAGAGGACTCTATTCCCTCTGCTTCCCCTCCAGAGGATTTTTCTTTTGGGGAAACCTTACATACTCTAAGGGAGCATTTCCACTGGGAAAGCCAGGATTTTTCTGATTCAAAAAAGAGGCTTAGGGATTTCCTTCTCCTACCTCAGCATAGGCCCTTAGCTATTCCTCCTCTACTAGACATTGTTGATGATGCTTTCTCGGAATCTAATTTGGCCCCTGATTCCCTGCCTCTTGCTCCCAGAAAACCTGACAGATACTACAGGGTCCCTGAGTCCCACAAGTTCCTTTTCAAAAAACCTATTGCATATCCAGAGACTATTTCACAGGGGCCCAAGGGCATTAAGGCTTCTACTGCTAAAAATCCTACCCCTTCTGATAGAGATTCCAGGGTGCTGGATAGATGGGGTAAGAAAGTTTACACTTCTGCAACCTTGGGCTTTAAACTGCCAATTTCATATGTTAAAATATCAGCAACATGTTATTGGACTGCTTAAACAGAAAATGATGTTGATTCCTGACTGTGTGGAAAATAAAGAATTACAGGATTTAATGCATTCTGCCAATCAAGTTGGAAAACATACTTTGCAATGTGGTTTTGATTCATTAGAGGCCTCTTGCAGGGCTGCTGTTACTGGGTCTGTGCTCAGAAGGCATGCTTGGCTTAAGGAGCAATCTTTACCTGATCCATGTTAAGGTTAAATTGTTGGATGCTCCTTTAAATCAGCACTGCCTATTTGGCAACAAGGCTGAGGAAGTTCTTAAAAAGATGGAAGATAAAGCTAAATCTATACAAACTGTTAAAGATTTTTTACAAGTTCAGCCTCTTAGATTTAGTAGGCACTGGCCCTCTAAGAATTGGTCCTTTCCAGCCCCTTCCAGGTCTTCTCAAGCCAAACCCAGACACAGCAAAAACCCCAGGTTTCAGTCCCAGGGGACTCACAGAACTATGCAGCGGGGGGCCTCCACTTCCAAGTCTGGGAATAGTAAGACTCCCCCCTATAGTAAACTGTCTCAATGACTTCCTTTTAAAATTTCCAAGCACTTATCAACTGACTGCCCCTTTGGGGGGAAAGATTGCTTTTCATGCAAAGAATTGGGAACTCATTACCCAGGACAAGTGGGTTTTAAATACAGTGTCCCGGGGATACAGATTTCACTTCCACATGTTGACAACACCAAGTGGCCAGATCTACCCCCAAATCAGTGGACAGAGGCCCAAAAACAAGTATTTTCTCTCTTAAGCATGGGGGCTATTCAACTGGTACCAGAAGAGGAAAAGGGACAAGGCTTCTACTCAAGACTATTCCTGGTACACAGAAAAGACAATTCATGGCATCTTATCCTGAACCTGTCTACTCTAAACACCTTTTTGGAGATTCCAAAATTCAAGATGCTGACTCTTCACCAATTACTTCCTATTGCTAGGCAAAGATGCCCGGTTGGCAACACTAGATTTAAAAGAAGCATACCTGCACATCCCAATCAGGGAATCTTGCAGAAGATACCTACGCTTTAAAGCAGGCTACACGCACTATTAGTTCTATGCACTGCCCTTTGGCTTATCTACTGCGCCCAGGGTATTCACAAAGTAGCTAGCTCTAGTTATTGCATTTTGCAGGCAAATAAATATTCAAATATACCCATACCTGGATGATTGTCTAATTCAGGCAGAAAGCCAGGACATACTTTTGAATCATCTGGCTTTTATAAAAAGGGTTCTAATTTGTCTGGGGTACACCATAAATGAAAAGAAATCACACCTGGTACCCTGTCAACAAATTATATTCCTGGGAGCAAGCTTGAATACAACTTCCCAGATGGCTTACCTCGCCAGAAAAGCAAATTCATTTGACAACCTACTTCAAACAAGTGGCCACAAAAATCCTGCTATCTGGAAGACAAATACTGCAACCCTTGGGGTTCATGGCCTCCTGCATTCTTCTAATTCCATATGCAAGACTGCGTATGAGGAAACTAAAGTGGTATCTTAAAAGCCTATGGTGTCAACATTCTCAAGACCTAGAAACAATGATTCCTATCATACCTTGCATACGCCTAGAGTTTCTTTGGTGGGCAGAGGCCTGCCACCAAAACAAGGGACTACCTTTCACACCACCCCCTGCCACCCAAACCCTAACAACAGATGCATCAGACTATGCATGGGGGGCTCACCTGGCAGGGAAGTGCATTCAGGGCAAATGGAACTCAAGTCAAATGCACCTGCATATCAATCAAAAAGAAATGTTAGCTGTACAGAATGCTCTGACAGCCTTCACGGACCACATTCTTCCAGGACAACTAATGGTAAAGATGGACAGCACCACTGTTATGTGGTACATAAACAAGCAGGGGGTACACATTCTTACCCCCTCCGCAGACTAGCCATGGCATTGTGGAACACAGCCTTGAGCTACCAAGTGCACCTACAAGCTCAATTCCTGCCAGGAAAATTAAATAAACTGGCAGACGGACTAAGCAGAAACCTCATGGACCCACATGAGTGGAAACTGGAACCAAGGATTTTCAACATGTTGACAAGCAAATGGGGAAGCCCAGATATAGACCTTTTTGCCTCTCCCCAGAACTACCAATTGGATGAATTTTGCACAGGGACTCCCCACAAACAAGCCTGGAAAGTGGATGCTCTGTCCTTCAGCTGGAAAAACCTGTCAGTCTATGCCTTCCCCACCTCTGCCTCTGCTCTCCAAAGTACTGCTAAAAATCAAACAGGACAAACCAAGGATGATTTTGATTGCTCCAGACTGGTCGCGCCAACACTGGTACCCCCTCCTGCGCAGTGTGTCACAGTTATCTCCATGGCACCTGCCTCAGACTCCTTCCCTGCTGTCTCAGCAGGAGAACCAGATTCTGCACCCTCAGCTTCCAACACTGAACCATGCAGCCTGGGTAATTACTTAATCTCTCCTTTACCATCCCTCAGCAAACCTGTGATGGATATCATTTTAGAGGGAAGGAGGCCTAGTACTAGAAAATCTTATGCTGAAAAATGGAAAAGATTCTGTGCCTGGAACCAATCTCAAGGGATGAGCACAGCAACGCCCAATTTACCTCAGATTTTGCAATACTTAACTGTGATGCTTCACAAGGGCCTGTCTTTTTCCTCCATTAAAATCCATGCCTCAGCTATTTCAGCTCATTATAACACAGAACTTCCCCTCTTCTCTCATCCACTGCTCAAGCAGTTCCTCAGAGGGGCCACAAATGTGAGACCACCCAGGAGAGGTCCAGCCCCAGCCTGGGACCTTAACTTTATCTTGGAGAAACTCATTCTACCTCTTTTCGAGCCAGCTGCTACTGCAGACTTAAAATTTCTTTCTTGGAAAACAGCTTTCCTTTTAGCAATCACTTCAGCTAGAAGGGTATCTGAATTACAGGCCCTTATGGCAGTGGAGCCTTTCATCATCTTTCATGTGGACAGGGTGTCCCTCGGAACCAATCCATCCTTCATGCCCAAGGTGGTATCCAGTGTGGCTCTTAATCAGTCCATTCATTTGCCAACCTTGTTTCCCAATCCACAGAATAAAGGGGAACGGATACTGCATTCAATACAGACAATTTAGATTCTACCTGGACAAGACTTAACCTCAAAGGAAATCTGAACAACTGCTGGTGGCATTTGCTGCAGGGGCAGAGGGGAAGGCTATTTCAAAGCAAACCATTTCTAAATGGATAAGCCATTGCATTCGTTTCTGCTATAAGCACCATGGAAAACCTATCCCCCAGGGGATCAGACCTCACTCCACCAGGGGTGCATCTACCTCTACAGCCTTTCTCAGAGGCGTTCCTACCAGGGACATCCTAGAAGCTGCTACCTGGATTTCTGTACATACTTTCACCAAGCATTATCATGTGCCAATTTTCTCTAAATCCAGAGCTGGCTTTGCCACTGCAGTCTTGCAGGGCCTTAAAGCTGGCCCTAATGCTATCTAAATTCCTCCTCCCAGCCATAGCTTTGGGAATCTACCCAAATGTAATGACTGCAACAGTGAAACACGAAGAACATAGTACAGTTGTGTACACTTACCATAAATGTAGATGTTCGAGTGTATTCACTGTTGCAGTCCTGGTTACCCTCCCTCCAGCCCCCTAACTTCTTTTGGCTATACCTCTACTTTCCTTTACTATGCTTAAAAGCCTTTTTGGTGTATTTGCTTTTTTGTTGGAGGTATATCTTTGTGCTTTTATGTTTAATTGCTTCCCATTAGGGGGCACCTGACATCTGGGGCAAGAAAAACTGATGTAATGGCGTCGGCTGCATGTTTTATACCCCTGACGACCTGACGTCATGGAAGAAGGGACAGCAACCGACGCAGGACCCAAGACTTTGTTAATCAGGCCGACTGAGGGCAACCTGCAAGCAGATAACCCAAATGTAATGACTGCAACAGTGAATACACTCGAGCATCTACATTTATGGTAAGTGTACACAAATGTACTTTTCTTTTTTTAAGGGAACATCCTGAGAAGTCTTAGATCCAGGATGATAGTTAAGAACCATAGCAGGAACATCTTCCTCAAATAGAAACTGAGGAACTCCCCTAGGCCCCTCAGAAAAAAATCAACCACCCAAGATGGATGCCTGCAGTGCCTCTTCAGACATGCTGCCAGCTGAATCCTGACTGGCCTCCAACATGGTTACAGCAGGGAAATACACAACACAGCTGGGCGAGCCTCCAGGTTCATAATGACCACAAGAGAAACATCTGGCAGAGGCTGGACAGTGGAAGATTCTGGTCCTACCTTTTTTTACCTTCTTCTTCCCTAATGACTGACCCCCTGGGCAGGAGTTTCCTTCCATGATATCATTAGTGAGTAGCCTAAGACTCTGGTTCTCAAGATACAAGGAAAGGGAAGAAAGTCTTCTGTGAAGAGCTTTTGGAACAGATGCCTGACAAATAGGTGCTTCTCATGACCATAAGTCTTGTTCTAAGCAAATAAAGACACTTATCGTGGCAGTCTCTATGGGGAATCTGTCCCCTACACTGGCATTTACCTTTCCTGGATGACATTAACCTCAAGGAACACAAAAAACGAAAACAAAAAAAAAATCTGTAATGGAGCACTTATCTTTCAAAAACAACCATCAGAAAAGTCCCTGGAGAAGAGAAATGAGGTCATCTGACTGAAAATGGATGCAGGAAAACTGACCGATGGTATAAAAGATACGTTCAGACTGGCGGCAAAAAAGTTCTGTTTTTGGTGAGACTGAACATGACTTTTATGCCCTATATTACACAGGGTGCATATGGTGACGTTCGGCATACCTTTTAAATTCAGAATTCTTTGGAACACTGGCCGGATGTCAGGGTTCCATGACAGGGAATCCCATTTAGTTAAGAATACCGCAGCAGTGAATGTAAGGATATCTGAACCATATTACCTCTTCATAATTACAAAACTGAATATCAGTATAAGCAGATAAGATCAGTGAACCGGGCAAAAGAAGCACTGAACAGCATTGTAAATATGAAAAAAAAAATGAACCAAACATCAATGCAAGTGGGGAAAAAAAGAACTTAACATCAGTGCAAGCAGAAAAAAAAAAATAAACATCAATAAAGTGTGAAAAAATAACCGATCACTGCAAAAGGAAAAAAAGGAACTGAACATCAGTGCAGGCAGTGTCACAGATCCAGAGAAAAACAAATTTCACCCTGAAACAATCCCCCCTCCACCAATTGCTTATGCTGAATAATTCTAGCACAAACCCCAGAAATGCCTGCTAAGTACTGGTAGAAAGCCTGAGCAGTGTCACAAATGCATAGACGATTTGCAAACCTATCTCCCTTCTCCACCCTTTATGCACAGAAACGATAACAGCAGTTCTAGCACTCATCCAAAAAATGCATACAAAGTTGAAATGAACAACCCAAGAATATACCAGTGCTATGACTGATTTACATACAGAATTTTTTTTCAGGTTGAAAAAATAAAAAAGGAGTATTTTTGGTCTGAAACAAGTGGCAAAAATAGACTACTGGTAGTATCAAACAATAAAATACCATTTTTCTGTAACCACACAAAGTATTACAGGAATGGAAATAGCTGGCGGTTCCAGTTGTAATGAAATGTATGCAACTTTATCTTATTATAATGCAGTTTACTGAATGAGTAAAGTTGTATCTCTGTATGCCTTTTGAGATTTCATTACAAAACCGTGGGGTTATAGTCATATATTCAATTATAATTCTAACCGCAGATCTACCATTGAAGTACACCCTTGAATTTGACTCCACAGCTTTTGTTACCTTTCTGCATGAATTTGTAATCACAGCATGTTACAACTGAAAAACAACCACACACACACACACACACACACACACCACACACACACACACACACACACACACACACACAGTAGATATAGTGGATATAAAAAGTGTGCCAGGTTTTTGTGATATAAAAAATGAGACCACAATAAATGATTTCAAAACTTTTCCCACCTTTAATATAACCTATAACCTGTACAATCCAATTGAAAAACAAATCTGTTGGGGGGGATATAAAAAATAAAAAAAGTACAATAAGCTGGTTGCATAAGTATGCACACCCCTAAAATAATACTTTGTTGAAGCACCTTTTGATTTAATTACATCATTCAGTCTTCTTGGGTACACACCTGCCATCAATTAAAGAGACTCTGATTAACCCTAAATAAAGTTCAGCTGTCCTAGTAGGTTTTTCCTGACATTAACTCAGTTGCCTGCTACAGCAAAAACCATGGTACACAGAGAGCTTACAAAGCATCAAATGGATCTCATTGCTGAAAGGTATTAGTCAGGAGAAGGGTACAAAAAACTTTCCACAGCATTGGATATACCATGGAACACAGTCATCAAAAAGTGGAGAAAATATGGGACAACAGTGACTTTGCAAAGAACTGGACATCCCTCCAAAATTGATGAAATGACCAGACAAAAACTGGTCAGGGAAGCTGCCAAGAGACCTACAGCAACACTGAAGGAGCTGCAGGAATTTCTGGCAAGTACTGGTTGTGTACTACATTTGACAACAATTTCCCGTATTCTCCATATGTCTGGACTTTGGGGTAGGTTTGCAAGATGGAAGCCTTTTCTTACACAGAAAAACATCCAGGCCTGGCTAAAATTTGCAAAAATACATCAAGTCTCCCAAAAGCATGTGGGAAAATGTGTTATGATCTGATGAGACCAGCGTTAAACTTTTTGGTCACAATTCCAAAAGGTACGTTTGGTGCAAAAACAACACTTCTAGAACACCATCTCCATGGTGAAACATGGTGCTGGCAGTATCATGCTTTGCGGTTGCTTTTCTTCAGCTGGAAGTGGGGCTTTAGTCGAGGTGGAGGGAATTATGAACAGTTCCAAATACCAGTCACTTTTGGCCCAAAACCGTCAGGCGTCTGCTAGAAAGCTGAAAATGAAGAGGAATTTCACCTTTCAACACGACAATAACCCCAAACATACATCCAAATGAACAAAAGAATGGCTTCACCAGAAGAAAATTAAAGTTTTGGAATGGCCCAGCCAGAGCCCAGACTTAAATCCAATAGAAAATCTGTGGGGTGACCTGAAGAGGGCTGTACCAAGAGATATCCTCGCAATCTGATAGATTTGGAGTGCTTTTGCAAGGAAGAGTGAGCAAATATTGCCAAGTCAAGATGTGCCATGCTGATAGACTCCTACCCAAGAAGACTAAATGATGTAATTAAATCAAAAGGTGCTTCAACAAAGTATTAGTTTAAGGGTGTGCACTCTTATGCAACCAGCTTATTGTAAGTTTTTTATTTTTTTTTTTATATTTTTTTCCCCTAACAGATTTGTTTGTTTTTCAATTAAATTGTACAGGTTATATGTCATGTTAAAGGTGGTAAAAGTTTTGAAATGATTTATTGTGGTCTCATTTTTTTATATCGCAAAAACCTGGCATTTTAACAGGGGTGTGTACACTTTTTATATCTACTATATTTACTTCTAGAAAAATTAATTTTGTCACTTCTAAGATACAGAAAAGTTAGCGAATGTATACTCTGAACATTAATTCCTCCATCCTTTTGTGCAGAGATCAAAAGCTCTCTGAAATTCTGGCTTTACTAGTTGTATACAAGAGGCCACATATCAGCTCCCTGAAGACTGTTCACAGTAAAAAAAAAAAAAAATACTACTGTCTGAGTGACCTGTGCCCCTTTTGAGAGAATAAAGTACCTTTGACTGATGGGATCCCAAATAAGGGGATCCAGTACCTCTTTGACAGATATTGACCACTTCCAACAAGCAATATCAATAATCAGTCAAAAGTGGTCATATAATAGACATTTGCTTTCAAAGGTCAGATGCCCCAGCACCTTTCTCCAGAGGTCATAATAAAAAAAAGTGCTAGTAGACTATGAGAACAAATGTCCTCTGTAATGCTGGATTTAGTAGCTGTATGCAAGACCCCTAAGGACTTTACTAAGAACCATGGCTTTTGCTCTAGCAGGCAACTGAGTAAATGTCAGGAAAATCCTACTAAGACAACTGAAATTTATTTGGGGTTAATCAGAGTCTCTCTAATTGATGGCAGGTGTGTACCCAAGAAGACTGAATGCTGTAATTAAATCAAAAGGTGCTTCAACAAAGTATTAGTTTAAGGGTGTGCACACTTATGCAACAAGCTTATTGTACATTTTTTATTTTTTTCCCCTAACAGATATGTTTGTTTTTCAATTGAATTGTACAGATTATAGGTCACATTAAAAGTGGGAAAAGTTTTGAAATTATTTATCGTGGTCTCATTTTTTATATCACAAAAAACTGGCATTTTAACAGGGTTGTGTACACGTTTTTATATCCACTGTAGATGTTCGTCGTGTTTCACTGTTGCAGTCATTACATTTGAGTAATCCTGCTGGCAGGTTGCCCTCAGCCGGCCTGAATTCCAAAGTCTTGGGTCCTGCGTCAGTTGTTGTCGCCCCTTCCCTGACGTCAGGTCGTCAGGGGTATAAAAGATGCAGCCTACGCCATTTTCTTCAGTCTTTCTTGCCGCGCGGTGCCCGAAGCAGAAGCAGTTCGCAAGTGCCAGTTGGCCGACTCCTGAGATTTTTGTGCTTGTGTTTCAGATCCGAAGTCTTCATTAAAAGCTAAGTACCCTGTTGGGGAAACTTTTTTCATGCTTCAGTCCAATGTCAGAAAAAGTTAATAACTGCATTTCTTGTGGGAAGCAAATACTTCATAAGGACTTTCATTCTTACTGTATTCCTTGCCTAGGCCCTGACCACGACATTTCTAGTTGTCGGTTTTGTGCCAGATTTAACCAACGCACTATTACGCGTCGGTACAATTTTGCACTAAGCTATTTTGGGCGCAGATTTAATTATACAATGTCGTCGGATAACCATCCGACTACTGGAGTTCACAAAAAGCGCAAAGAAAAAGAAAAAGACAGGCAACCGAGGTCCAAAACCGACGACGACGTTTCTCCTAAGCCAGTCGCCGGTTTGCCAGTTCTCAGTGAGGTGCTTTCGCAGCCCCTGACGCCCACTACTTTAGAGTTGCAGGCCGCTACCGACACCCACGTGGAGTCAGTCAGGCCGCTTGAAACTTAAGGTATTGGAGCCTTGGAGACTATTCCCTCAGATGGGTCCGGAGCCGCTGAGCAGGCATCGGCTTCTGAGAGTGTATTCAGATCTAAACAATTATACATTAAACCACTTCAGCTTCAAAGGCAAAGACTAAAGCACCTTTAAAAGCAAATAAACAATTTCACCAGCCTCATGGACAGTCCTCCATGCCCAAAAAACAGATGCTAAAAATGGCCAAAGACTTAATTACCTTGATCAGGGGTTCCCATCCCCCTCCTGATAAGAGGCCTAGGCAAGAGACAGACTATGAACCTTCAGATCAGGTTTCCATTTCTTCTGATTCTTCTTCTGATCAGGAATGTTCTCTTCCCCCCTATGAGGATTCTGATGCTGAAGAATCTATTCCTTCAGCTTCTCCTCCTGAGAACTATTCCTTTGGGGAAACCTTGCATACCATGAGGGAGCATTTCCACTGGGAGAGCCAAGATTTTTCAGAATCTAAGAAGAGGCTCAGGGACTTCCTTCTACTGCCTCAACACAGGCCTCTAGCTATTCCACCTGTGTTAGATATTGTAGATGATGTGTTTTCAGAGTCTAGTCTGACCCCTGACTCTTTACCTCCAGCTCCTGTTAAGCCTGACAGATACTACAGGGTTCCTGACTCTCATAAATTCCTTTTCAAAAACCCTGCTGCAGACCCAGAAACTATTTCTCAGGGTCCCAAAGGGGTTAAGGCTTCCACTGCAAAAAACCCTACCTACTCTGACAGAGATTCTAGGGCATTGGGTAGATGGGGAAAAAAGATTTACACAGGGTTTTGTAATTAGGAGGCACGCTTGGTTAAAGGAACAAAATCTGCCTGATCATGTCAAAGCTAAATTATTAGATGCACCATTACAGCATGATACCTTGTTTGGTGTTAAGGCAGAAGAGGTGTTAAAGAAAATGGAGGACAAAGCTAAATCTATGCAAACGGTCAAAGATTTTTTTACAAGTACAGCCACCTAGGTTTAGCAGACACTGACCTACAAAGAATTGGTCCTTTCCAGTGTCAGACAGACCTCAAAGGGGTAGATTCCATCCGCAAGGTTCGTACAGGTCTAAGCAATGGGGTGCTTCTACCTCCAAAAGTGGAGAAGACAAATCACAACCATACAGGAAGCAGTCCCAATGACTTCCCCCTGCCAGTACCAAGCACTTATCTACTGGCAGCACCCTTAGAGGGAAAATTAGAACTTTTTTCTCAAAATTGGCACATTATAACCCAGGAAAAATGGGTTCTAAACATAGTGTCACAAGGCTACAAGTTTCACTTCCATACCCTGCCAAGGGCACACGGTTGGCCGGACCTGCCAAAAAATCAATGGGCAGAGGCTCAAAAACAAGTCTCATCCCTCATGGACATGGGGGCTATTCAATAAGTGCCACAGCAAGAGCAGGGACAAGGATTTTACTCAAGACTGTTCTTGGTACCCAGAAAGGACAAAACATGGATACCTATACTGGACCTATCTATTCTAAACACTTTCCTGGATATACCAAAGTTCAAGATGTTGACCTTACAGCAGCTTCTGCCCATGCTGGGCAGAAAGGCTTGGCTGGTCACTTTAGACCTAAAAGAGGCATGCCTGCATGTCCCAATCAGACAATCATGCAGAAGATACCTCAGATTCAAGGCTGGTTCAAAGCATTACCAATTCTCTGCACTGCCCTTTGGCTTATCTACTGCACCCAGGGTCTTCACAAAGTGCCTGGCACCAGTAATTGCTTTCTACAGACAAAGAGGAATACAAATATATCCTTACTTGGACGACTGCCTCATTCAAGCAGAGAACAAGGACATCCTACTACAGCATCTGGCATTTGTGAAAAGACTTTTAACATGCCTAGGGTACACAGTCAACGAAAAGAAATCAAAACTAGTACCCTCTCAAGAGATAATACTCCTGGGTGCAAGCTTAAATACAACTGCCCAGATGGCTTATCTCACGCCAGACAAACAAAGGCAACTGAGTACCTCTTTCAAGGAAATGGCAACAAAGGCCCAGTTATCTCAAGAAAAATTCTGCAGGCTTTGGGCTTCATGGCATCCTGCATCTTACTAATTCAATATGCAAGACTGCATATGAGGAAACTTCAGTGGTACCAAAAAAGTGTCTGGACACAACATTGCCACAGCCTGGAAACAGTGATTACTCTCATTCCCTGCCTGCAACAGGAATTTTGATGGTGGGCAAAGGCTTATCACCAAAACAAGGGACAGCCATTCACACTTTCCCCAGCCAGGCAGAACCTAACAACGGATGCATCAGATTATGCCTGGGGGGCCCACATGGCAGGAAGAGGCATTCAGGGCAACTGGTCCTTAAAGCAAATGCATCTACATATCAATCAAAAAGAGATGCTAGCTGTTCAAAATGCCCTGACAGCCTTCAAAGACCTAATTCATCCGGGACAACTGCTGATAAAGACAGACAATACCACGGTCATGTGGTACATAAACAAGCAGGGGGGCACGCATTCTTACCCCCTTTGCAGACTAGCCATGACTTTATGGGACACAGCATTGACTTACCAAGTTCATCTGCAGGCACAATCCCTGCCAGGAAAGGACAATACTCTGGCAGACGAACTAAGCAGAAACCTCATGGATCCCCACGAGTGGCACCTGGATCCACAAGTCTTCAGCATGATAACAAAGAAGTGGGGACGCCCGGACATAGATCTATTTGCCTCCCCTCACAACTGTCAACTAAAAAGATTCTGCACGACGACTTATCACAGACAAGCATGGAAAGTGGACTCCTTATCTTTCAACTGGAAAAACCTATCAGTATATGCCTTTCCTACACTGCCTCTCCTCCCCAAGGTACTCCTAAAGGTGAGACAGGAAAAGCCAAAAATGATTCTAATTGCCCCAGACTGGCCACGCCAGTATTGGTATCCGATCTTAAGGAAATTGTCTCAATGCCCAGCCTGGACCTTGCCTCAAATACCTCAGCTACTGTCCCAACAAAACAATCAGATTCTGCACAGCCAACTCAGGACTCTAAACCTGGCAGCATGGTGGATAATGTAGCCATACAAAGCACACCTGTCAGTAAAGCTGTGATGGATGTCATTTTGGAAGCCAGAAGGCCTAGTACTAGAAAATTCTATGCAGGAAAATGGAAGAGGTTTTGTGCTTGGAACCAAGCTCAAGGAACTGACACAGCTGTACCAAATATTCCTCAGATTTTGCACTACTTAACTGAGATGCTGGACAAAGGCCTATCTTTTTCATCAATTAAAATTCATGCCTCTGCCATTTCGGCTCATTACAATACAGAGCCACTACTCTTTCCTCATCCTTTATTAAGGCAGTACTTCAGAGGAGCCAAAAATTTACGCCCTCCAAGGAGACCGCAATGCCTGCATGGGACCTCAACTATGTATTGGAAAAACTCACCCTACCTCCTTCTGAGCCAGCTGCTACTGCGGATATAAAGTTCTTATCTTGGAAAACAGCTCTGCTCCTAGCAATAACTTCTGCAAGACGAGTGTCAGAGCTACAGGCTCTTATGGCTGTGGAACCTTTTATCATTTTTTATCCAGACAGAGTCTCTCTGAGGACAAACCCTACATTTATGCCTAAGGTGATGTCCAGTGTAGCCCTTAACCAAACTATTAATTTGCCAACTTTTTATCCAAACCCACAGAACAAGGGGGAGAAAATTCTGCATTCTTTGGACGTACACAGACAACTTAGATTCTATTTGGACAAAACTAAAGTTTTGAGAAAGACAGAACAATTACTAGTGGCATATGCTGCAGGATCACAAGGAAAGGCTATTTCCAAGCAGACTTATTTCAAAGTGGATAGGTCACTGCATTCGTTTCTGCTACTCTCAGCATGGCAAGCCAGTGCCTAAGGACATTAGGCCACATTCAACCAGAGCGGCAGCCACTTCGGCAGCCTTTCTCAGGGGAGTACCAACCAAAGACATTTTAGAGGCTGCTACTTGGAGTTCAGTGCACACATTTACAAAGCATTACAATCTACCACTTCACTCTAAATCCAGAGCAGGCTTTGCCACTGCAGTTCTGCAGGGCCTCATAGCCACTCCTAATATTGTTTAGCTCCAGCCCCCCAACCATAGCTTTGGGACTCTACCCAAATGTATTGACTGCAACAGTGAAACATGAAGAACATAGTACAGTTGTGTACACTTACCATAAATGTAGATGTTTGAGTGTATTCACTGTTGCAGTCCAGGTTACCCACCCGCCATTCCCCTTACCTCTGCTGGAACTTATCTTTACTTCTCTGATCTATACAACCTATGTGGTGTATTTTCTTGTAGATGAAGGTAAAGTTTATTTTGGTGCATGTATATTTTATATATATACCTAGCCTACCCTTTTGGGGGCACCTGACATCTGGGGCAAGAAAAACTGAAGAAAATGGTGTTGGCTGCATCTTTTATACTCCTGACGACCTGGCGTCAGGGAAGGGGCGACAGCAACCGACGCAGGACCCAAGACTTTGGAATTCAGGCTGACTGAGGGCAACCTGCCAGCAGGATTACCCAAATGTAATGACTGCAACAGTGAATACACTCGAACACCTACATTTATGGTAAGTGTACACAACTGTACTGTACTGCATCTGGGCCTGCGGGTTTTCTTAATTTTATCTCGATCTCTCTGGCTATTACTTATCTCATTTCATGTCCTGCACCTTTAAACTTATTCTTTCTTTTACTTCTTCTATCCATTTAGCATCTTTGTTATGTTCCACAGGATCTTCATAGATACTTCTCCAAAATGTATCTACATTACTTCCTCTTTTTTTAGCGGTCTTTTAGTTTCTTTTACCTTATTTCGCAATTCTCTGTAAAACATTTTTGGTCATCAATAAATTGCTTATTTTGTCCTTTATATTTATCTGTGTATCTTTTAAGTTTTTCCACTTTTGATGAAATTTTTAGTTTATTTGCGATAGTGCATGATAGACCCTGGTCTGTTCTAATACTGTGCATTGCTTTAATCACATCTATCTTTCTTAGTATTTTTGTTGATCTATTCCCTCTTCTGTAGTCTTCTAAGAGTGACACTTCTTGTCTTAATTGCTTTATATTTTTCTCTATTCGATACTTCCATAATGGTATTCAATTTCCCCCTTCCTTTCCCTCACTACCCTGTGTTCAGTTATTAATTTAGCAGCACAGTAATATATCCTGTTTACTTCTGTCATATCACATGGATCTCTGTGGACAGTTCTAATTACTGCATTCATTTGTTTTTTCAGACTTCTGACTTTTTTGGGTTTTATTGACCTTCTGCAGTCTATTTCTCTCATTGATCTTAATGTATCTATCCATGTCTATTAAATCAAGGAATTCTTCACTTAGCTCATTTTCTTCCAAACTGAGGGCACATCCTTTGTTTTCTATTTCCTGTGGGCATTCTATAGAAAGTTCTATAGCATCTTCCTGTGGCACCTTCTCTTCAATTTCATCCTGTGCCATATGTTGCTCTGTCATATGGAGACTCACTGGCCTATCACTCCTCAACACTGACTGCATCAGAGTTTCTACAGTTTCCTGTTCCTTTCCTTGCTGTCAGGCTTCAAGTGAATGTTTATTCTGATTTCCTGTGGAAGGCTCCAAAATATCTTGATATGGGACCTGACCAATTGCTTCCTGTTCCACTGGTTTCCCCTTAATTTGTATATCCATTGCTCTATCCTGTTGTGGTGCTTTCTGCATTCAGTGTTATACACTGAATCCTTCACTTTGCAAGTACTCCATAGCCTCAGTTTCTATTTCTTTAACTTCTCCATTACTAATCTCCTTTTCTACTTTTGCTTTGTCTTCTTATTTTTTTATTGTAAAGTTTTCCATGTCTGGATTCCTTTGCCTGTATTTCTCTTCTAATATCTTTGGTGGTTCCTTTTGCTTTCTCCTTTGCATAAATATTGCACCATATTAAATCTCTTTTTCTTTCCCATGTCCATATTACCTCTTCAGATGATTGCTGCTCTTCCTGTTTCTCTTTACTCACTCCATCCTGCTGTGATATAACCTGTATTAGACCTTCTACACCAAATCCTTCACTTCTCAGGCACTCCATAACTTCAATTTCTATGTTTTAACTTCTACTTCACTAATCTTCTTTTTTGTGTTCATCTTTATGATGTTATTTTTTTTTATTGTAAAATTTTCCATATACTGATGCCTTTGCCTGAATTTCTCTTTGAATATATTTGGGGCTGCCTTCTTTATATTGATTAATTTGGCTTTGCATAAATATTGCGCCATATCAAGTCTCTCTTTCTTTCCCATGTCCATATTTCTTTTTTATATTGTTCAAATATCTCTAGGTTTTGTTGTTTATATTTTCGCACTTCCTCAGATGCTTCTTTTTCCAAACATATCAGAGTTTCTTGATCTATATACTGTTATTCACAAATCTGTCGTATTAAGGAACGCAAATTTTCATTTGAAGCTTCTGACAGTTTTTCTTGCGGAAGTATTTTTCTTTCCTCTAATTTATCTCTTATTCATTTTGTATATCTTATGTCTGGAAATTCTGGGCTTTTTACATAATAGTACCAATACAATTTTTTTTTCTTATCCTCAGTAGTCCACTGTGTCATCTTTATGGCTCTTCTTTGGCCTGTCAGTATTTGTGATTTTTGTGGACTGCTACTTTCTTCTACAACAGGGGGCCATCCTACCCCTGGGCCCGGCCTGGTCCCGCTGTAGGAATATTTCTGTATTTTGAGGATTCTACACTGTAATTTTTTCCAGTCCTGGTACCAGTACACCTACCAGGATTGGGCACTTTTTTATCCTGGGTCTTGTGCACCCAGCTATCTCTCTTTATTTTTGACTTAATTCTGCCCATGATATATGCTATATAAATACAGTCTATATATCAGTGCCGAGTGGTGAGATTTTGTGAAAACAGGGTCCACCTCACGAAGGTACTCACCAAGACTTGAGGATGAATTCAGTTTCAGCACTACTCTCCTTTGCTTATTGACTTTTCATCTCTCCATTTGGACCTCTACAATGTGTTCTGGGAAATGATGCCTGAGATGTTTGTAGAAATGTAACCTTTATGTTTATTTACATAATTACTAAACAAATTTAAATATGTGCAAACCAACAACAGACAACATCTAATATTATGTAGGATTTCATTTCACACCAAATAATTATCCTGTCGGGTCAAGTTATTCTGGCATGTCATCATAATTTGGAAATCACTATTCCATCATACTACTGAAATGCCTGAAATATCTGCACAAAATATGCATAAATATCATATTTGTTACAAAATGTGTAAAATAGCAAAGTGATAGACTTTAAAACACAACTTTTCGTTAAAAACTTTTACAGCAATATGTTATCTTTCAATAAACTGCACTCCAACATACTGACCACTCCATTTGGATCTGAACTAATATTTAAAGAAAATATTTGATAATGCAGCATCTACTCAAGGAGACCAGGGGACCCTAATTAATCAGCTGTTTGTATGACTGAGACTGTATATCTGAGATGCTTGAAATTAAATGAATGAATAAAATAAATGCATGAATAACTGCCACATTGAAATTTATCTTCCAAGCTTACTGCTGTCAGAATACAATGAATGCCCACTGTACCCAGGTCAAGAATCAAGAAGAAAACTACAAAATAATGCCAGGCAAAGAAGCACCAACTCTGTTCCCCAAATTCCCAATTGTTTGAGGGACAGATCAAAATTCAGAGCCAAGATCCAAGGACAGGTGAGAGGAGTGACACTGATTTGTGGTTTTCTGGCAATTCATTGATGACAGAACTCACTAAAATGACACACATTTGACTAATCAGACTTCATATCCATCAGAAAAAGCATGGTAACATAGCCTATTATTCTAGCACCATTCTAAATTTGTAAGAGCAATACTTAAAATTTGTCCCTACTTTTGGGCTTTCATCAACTCATTATTTTTGGCTTTTTTTGCACTTCAGAGGTATAAATTAGACCTATCTTGGATATCCTGCATTAACTGAATGGTGCCTACAGCGCTAGGTATGGCAGACATCTTTTACCACTCCTATAAACGTTATCTGGTAACCTCCCTTGAGCTCCCTCACTAAAAAGGCAAGCATTTGAGGATCAGACTTCATCATATTCATCAGAAAATGCATGCCAACACAAAACCTGTTATTCTAGTAACTCTCTAAGTTTATAAGAGCAATATTTAAAATCTGTCCCTGTTTTTTGGCCTTTGTCACACCATTAATTTTGCCTTCCAAGAGATGTTCATCGTGCATACAGCTGCAGTAAACACAGATGGGTTTTCTGCCGTCAGGCGGGTCCTCGGTCGGCCGAATTCCAAAGTTTAGGTCCGGCGTCGGTTGTTGTCGCTTTCTTTCCTGACGTCAGTGCGGCAGGGGTATATAAGACACAGCCGACGCCATATTCTTCAGTCTTTTTTGCCGCGTGGTGCCCGAAGCAGAAGCAGTTCGCAAGTGCCGGTCGGCCAGCTCCTGAAATTACGAATAATTGGAAACCGAAGTCTTCTTTAAAGCTAAGTACCCCATTGGGGAAACTTTTCTTGCCTCAGACCAATGTCAGACAAAGTTAACAATTGTATTTCTTGTGGGAAGCAAATACCGCATAAGGATTTCCATTCCCTCTGCATACCTTGTTTAGGCCCAGACCACGACATCTCGGCCTGTCGCTTTTGTGCTACTTCCAATAAACGCACTATTAAGCGTCGGGCGGAGTTCGCCCAGCACTTTTTTGGTAAAGCCTTTGATTATAAAATGTCGTCGGATACTCCGACTACCGTTTTGTCCAAAAAACACAAGGACAAAGACCGACATGTGAGGCCCGCGGTCTCCACCGACACCACGCCAAAACCGGCTACACGTGGTCCGGTTCTCAGCGAGGCGCCTACGCAGCCCCTGACTACCGACGACACTTCTTTGGCGGTGTCCTCTGTAACCGAGACCGCACAACCACCGAAGCCACTGTGAGTGTTGAGCCTCCTAATGTGGATAGGTCCACTTCCACCCATGGTGTCTTTAGACCCTCATCTTCCTTCTCCATTAAGGCCTTTACTAAGTCCAAATCAGCCATGCATCCCAAGAGGCCTGTTGCACAGGGCCCATCTCCAGGACCCATGCCTAAAAAGCAGATGCTAAAAATGGCTGAGGATTTAATTACTCTTATCAGGGGTTCCCAGCCCCCTCCAGACAAGAGACCCAGAGTGGAGGAAGCTTCTCCCTCTTCTGACCAGGATTCCATTTTTTCAGAACATTCTGATGAAGAGGAACACTCATACTCCCCTTTTGAAAATTCGGATGCTGAGCAGTCCATTCCTTCTGTATCTCCCCCAGAGGATTTTTCTTTTGGGGAAACCTTGCACACCTTGAGGAAACACTTCCATTGGGAAGGCCAAGACTTTTCTGATTCCAAGAAAAGACTTAGGGAATTTCTTTTGTTACCTCAGCACAGACCTCTGGCGATACCTCCTGTCTTGGACATACTTGATGATGTTTACTCGGAGGCTTGCCTAAATCCGGATTCCCTGCCTCCTGCCCCATCAAGCCTGATAGGTACTACAGAGTTCCTAACTCTCACCAATTTCTTTACAAAAGCCATAATGCTGACCCTGAAACCATTTCTCAAGGCCCCAAGGGAATGAAGGCCTCTACTGCTAAGAATCCACTACCTTCCGAAAGAGAGTCTAGATCCTTAGAAAGGTGGGGAAAAAAGGTATATACCTCGGCCACCCTAGCCATGAGGGCCTTAAATTGTCAGTTCCATATGCTTAAATATCAGCAGTTTCTGTTATCACAACTAAGAAATAAAATGTCTCAACCTGAACAACCAGATTTGAAGGAGTTGCAGGATATGATGCATAGTGCAGAACAAGTGGGTAAAACACACCTTACAATGTGGCTATGATGCCCTAGAGGCCTCAAGTAGAGCTGCTGTGACAGGATCAGTTATTCGTAGACATGCCTGGCTTAGGGAACAAACCTTGCCTGACCATGTTAAAGCTAAGCTACTAGATGCTCCTTTACAAAAGGATGTACTATTTGGTACTAATGCTGAGGAGATACTACGGAAAATGGAAGAAAAAGCTAAATCTATACAAACTGTCAAAGCTTTTCTACAGGTTCATCCACCACGTTTTAGCAGAAATTGGCCTTCAAAGAACTGGTCCTTTCCAGCCACGGACAAGCCACAAAGAGGTAGATACAGGCGCACAAGGGGCAGAAGACAACCTCAAGGATCATATAGAGGCAGACAATGGCAAACTCCAGCACCAAGAGGTGGCGAGGACAGTGCACAGCAATACAGGAAACAAACCCAATGACTTCCCCCTTTTCATGCCAAGCAAGTCTCAGCTGACAGCACCCTTGGGAGGAAAGCTGGCATTATTTACAAGAAATTGGCATATTATCACAACAGACAAATGGATCCTGGACATTATAAACAGAGGCTACAGATTTCATTTTCACACTCTTCCAAAAATGAGAGGCATGCCGAACCTGCCACACAATCAAAGAGCAGAGGCTCAAATACAAATTTCAAAGCTTATGGCCATGAAAGCTATTCAAGAGGTACCTACTCACGAACAAGGTCAAGGTTTTTATTCCAGACTTTTTCTGGTACCAAGGAAAGGAACCGACTGGAGACCCATTTTGGACTTATCCATCCTAAACACATTTCTACTGCACCAAAATTCAAGATGCTCACATTACAGCAGCTTCTTCCCATGCTGGGCAAGGAGTTTTGGCTGGTAACATTGGACCTCAAGGAGGCATACCTGCATGTCCCAATCAGACAAAGCTGCAGAAGATACCTCAGATTTCTTGCAGGTTCAATCCACTATCAATTCTCTGCATTGCCCTTTGGCTTATCTACTGCGCCCAGAGTATTCACGAAATGCCTGGCATCAGTAATTGCCTACTGCAGACTTCAAGGGATACAAATTTACCCTTATTTGGACGACTGCCTGATCCAAGCGGACAACAAGCACATACTTCTGGAGCATCTGGCTTATGTAACACGGTTATTGAATTCTCTGGGATACACAGTCAACAAGGAAAAATCCAGGCTAACACCATCTCAGAAAATAACTTTCCTGGGTGCCAACTTGGACACAAACACCCAGATGGCCTATCTTATGCCAGAAAAACAAGGGCAACTAATTCATTACTTCAAAATACTAGCAAATTGTACCAGGCTCACTGCAAGGAAAATCCTGCAGGCTCTGGGCTTCATGGCATCTTGCATTCTTCTAATCCCATGTGCAAAGTTGCATATGAGGAAACTTCAATGGTACCTAAAATCCCTATGGTCTCAACACAGCCACAGTTTGGAAACAATAATACCAATAATTCCATGTTTGCAAAAGGAATTTCTATGGTGGGCCCAAGCATGCCAAACAAACACAGGTCTTCCATTCTGCAAGCCTCAAGCAAATCAAGTCATCACAACAGACGCCTCAGACTACGCCTGGGGGGCGCACATGACAGACAGGTGCATTCAGGGCAAATGGTCCCAAAAGGAAAAGCACCTTCACATCAATCAAAAAGAAATGCTAGCAGTGATAAATGCAATTACAATTTTCAAGGACCTCCTGCATCCAGGGCAATTATTGATAAGAACAGACAACCCCACAGTAATGTGGTACATAAACAAACAAGGTGGAACACATTCATACCCCCTGTGCAGGCTAGCCATGTCACTTTGGAACTTGGCTCTGGAATGGCAGATCGATCTTCAAGCACAGTACTTGCCAGGATTGGAAAACACGCTGGCAGACAATCTAAGCAGAAATATGACAGATCCACACGAATGGAATTTGCATCCTCAAGTGTTTACAAAGATAATCCAGGCGTGGGGAAGACCAGACATAGATCTCTTCGCCTCCCACAGGTATCATCAATTGAAAAAGTTCTGTTCAAGGACCTTTCATCCAAAGGCCTGGAGAGTGGACGCCCTTTCTTTCAGTTGGGCAGCATGGACAGTTTACGCTTTCCCACCTTTGCCTCTTCTGCCCAAGGTGCTCTTGAACGCAAGAGCAGACAGACTGAAGATGATACTGATTGCTCCAGACTGGCCAAGACAACACTAGTACCCACTCCTGAGGAGCCTAACACATACTCCTCCCTGGACCCTACCTCTAATGCCTCTTCTACTGACTCAGCACAGCTACAAAACTCTTCACAGTCAGCTGAAAACTCTAAATCTGGCTGCATGGAAAATTCCTTAACACCACAATAGACCCTACTCTCCAAAGAGGTGCAGGATGTCATTTTGGAGGCCAGAAGGCCATCTACTAGAAAGGCTTACTCCGCAAAATGGAAACGTTTTTGCTTGGAATGAGAAAAAAGGCCAGGATCCTAGAAAACTGAATTTGCCTCAGATATTACAGTATCTAGCTGAGCTGTTGAACAGTGGACTTTCATTCTCCTCCATCAAAATTCATGCCTCAGCCATTTCTGCAGAATACAACACTGATCTACCCTTATTCTCTCACCCACTTTTAAGACAGTTCCTCAGAGGAGCTAAGAATATAAGACCTCCAAGGAAACAACCAATACCAGCCTGGGATCTTAACTACATTCTAGAAAAATTAACATTACCTCCCTTTGAACCAGCTGCCTCAACAGATTTGCAATATTTGTCCTGGAAAACAGCTTTCCTTCTGGCCATTACCTCAGCTCGTAGGGTTTCGGAACTACAAGCCCTCATGGCTGTGCAGCCCTTTCTCATCTTCCATCAGGACAGGGTTTCCCTACGAACCAACCCGTCATTTATGCCTAAGGTAGTATCCAGGGTAGCTTTAAATCAGGCCATACACTTACCTACCTTTTACCCCAATCCTCAAAACAAAGGGGAAAGGCTGCTACATTCCTTAGACATCCATAGACAGCTATGTTACTATTTGGACAGAACACAGCCCTTCAGGAAATCAGAACAACTTTTTGTGTCCTATGCTGTAGGAGCTCAAGGGAAGCCAATTTCCAAACCGACAATTTCAAAATGGATAGGCCATTGCATACGGTTTTGTTACTCCTTTCATGGCAAACCTGTTCCTACAGGCATCAGATCCCACTCCACAAGGGCCACAGCTACCTCTACAGCCTTCCTCAGAGGAGTCCCTACCAAAGATATTTTGGAGGCAGCCACTTGGAGTTCTGTGCATACCTTCACAAAACACTACCACCTGCCTTTATATTCCAAAACTAGAGCAGGCTTTGCCACTGCTGTGTTGCAGGGCATTCTGGCTGCTCCCAGTTCCACCTAGTGCCTACCACCCTGTGCGTAGCTTTGGGATTCTGCCCATCTGTGATTACTGCAGCTGTATGCACGATGAACATAGTACAGTTTTGTACCTACCATAAATGTAGATGTTTGAGTGCTAATACAGCTGCAGTACAGGTTTCCCTCCCTCCTTCCCCTCTTGGTAAAGGCCTAGTGGCTAATGGTGTATTTGCATGCAACTACTGATTTTTGATTATATTGCATTGCTTGACTATATATATGTATAATTTATGTATTGCCTTCCTTCTGGGGGCACCTGACATCTGGGGCAAGAAAGACTGAAGAATATGGCGTCGGCTGTGTCTTATATACCCCTGCCGTACTGATGTCAGGAAAGAAAGCGACAACAACCGACGCCGGACCAAGACTTTGGAATTCGGCCGACCGAGGACCCGCCTGACAGCAGAAAACCCATCTGTGATTACTGCAGCTGAATTAGCACTCGAACATCTACATTTATGGTAGGTACAAAACTGTACTATTCAGTCTCTGAACCATTCCCATGTACAGCTTCATCACATCCTCTCCAATGCGAGCACAAGCACACAGAAACACACACCATACCTCTCAGGTGTCTAGATTTTTGCAGAATAGCCACATTTTTGTTTCATATTTATGGTCTGTTGCTCATAAAATTTGCGATTTTCTGGAAAATCACTCAGGATTGATATCATTAAATAATGACTTGCATTTGAGTTTGAGACTTCATTCATATCCTTCAGAAAATGCATGCTAACACAGATCCTGTTATTCTAGCAACTTTCTAAGTTTAGAAGAGTAATATTTAAAATTTTGCCCATATTTTGGGACTTTTGTCCTACCATTATTTTATGCTTTGTCCAGATTTCTTTCACTAAGAGAATGAGTGGTATGAGACACACAGACACGCATACACACACATACCTCTTTCAATCAAAATTTGCGCTCCCAGCTATAACCAAGCACACTTATCACTAACTCACACAAGCAAACACACAGTTAACCTTTTTTTATACAGGCATACCAGGCATGTATCAGTCTTGCAGACCAAATTCATACACCAGCATTACAACCATACAAACACACACTCACTCACTTGTTCTCCTTTTTCACCTCATTCTTCTAGGCATTTGCGCATGCGCGCGTACACACACACACACACACACACACACACAGATATGCATACAGAAAACCTTAAGTCTTAATCCCTGCGGACTCTGACAAAAGAAGAAAATTGTGCCAAACCCCAAAAAAGACCAACAACATCCCGTGCCACCAGAAATCACCAAAAAAGTGAGAGGGAACTGTCCTGAGTCTGCTGTGTATCCCAGGACAGGTTACATGAGATGTAAAACACAACATGCAGTTAACAGGTCCTCAACTCATTTTTTAAAGTGACAGGACCAGTTCACTGCAAAAAAATTGCATTTTTCCCCTACTGAGGCTTTGGTCGGCCACAGCAAGGCATCAAGGCATAGGTAAGCTTGATTGTGGCCTGCGGGCCATGTGTTGGACACCCTGTCATAAATAAGAGTTAAGAATAAGCTTGTATTGTGAAAGTTTGGTATCAGTGAACTTAGCAACAGAAAAAGAGAGAGAGAGGGGAAAAAAAAACTTCTTGTACTAAAGAATAAGTTAAAATCCCCCATTACAGAATTGTCTTTAAACATTTTTGCAGAGCTAAAGTGTAAGATCAGAAGTTGCAAAGCTAAGTATGAACTCAGTAACACCACTTTTTCCAAAGATATTTATAAGGCTTTCTTTAGCTGTGTTAGGATTTCAGAAGTAATACCCAGTATTGCTCATTACTGATCTCAACCACCACAACCTACTTCAACTCGGGGGACAAATTTAGTTCTTCCCTTCTGCATTTCCCTCCCTACCCTTCATTTCCTTCATCTCTCCATAAGTACGTTTGACCAGGTGTTGCACACTTTTCCAAAGCTAAAAATATCAGCTCTGTGAGCTTTCAGACCATGCTAGGTTGTTTGTTGACACTAAACATAACTTCAGGAAGTCGGTTCTTAATCTGCTCAATCTTATCTTCTGGACTGAGCATGTGCCCAAAGCTTGGAGAAAAGCCATTGTGGTGTCCTGTATGAGGATGGCCCTGCCATTCAGAGCCATGACGTAGGTTGAGCAAAGGGACATCTGTCCTGGGCATGAGCCTTCTGGGGATATGACTGGGAGAAACTGATGGTGTGGAAATGCAGTATCAGCATTGCTTTATGAAGCCATTAGGATATGTCTGCTTCAGAAAATAATGTTAATACTGCCTTTGTTGTCATGGCTGAAGCACTAAATCACTTGTGTGTGTGTGTGTGTGTGTGTGTGTGTGTGTGTGTGTGTGTGTGTGTGTGTGTGTGTGTGGTGCTTTAAACTGTAGCAAGCGGCATGTTACAGTTGTGGCTATTCATTTCACAACAGAAGGGCTTTTTTATTTTGTTTCTCAACTTTGAGTTGAGGGAAGTGCCTAGTTTGGGGAAATACACAGGATGCTAGATAACCTAGCTATGGTTCTGCTGCCACTGCTCTAGGTATTATAGGAAAGTAAGTTTTACCTGTGCATTATATTGCTATGGAAGTCATAAAATTAATCTTACCAGTATTATTTGTAAACTTCTGAATTGTTTTGTAGTGGATCTCAAAAATAGAGATCTGTAGTTTGCAATCTCGTGACCCAAATCAATTTGTTTTTTTGTAAAACGTAGGTCCTGCCTACTTAATCTGGTAGACTTCTTTGAAGGGATGATTGAACCACTAGATAATGACCAGTCAGTGCACACTGCTTACCTGGGTCTAGCTAAGGCCATTAACAGTATCCCAAATTCCAGTATTATAGAAAGATCTCACCAGCCTGAATATTAATCCCTATGTGACCCATTAAATGGCAAATTGGATTACTGTCCGAACACATGCAGTGAGGGATTGATGGCACACTTTCCTCTAAATGACTTCTCAGTAGTGGCATACCACATGACTCAGTATGGGTGCCCGTCCTACTCTGATGTAAAGCTGATGTCAGGAGTCAACATCTGACGAGGTTTGCTGATGGCTGCTGCTGTTAACTCTCCAACTGATTGCCTTATTCTACAGTCTATATGTCAGTGCTATTTTTGTAAGTTTTGTTAAAGCAGGGTCCACCTAGAAGGTACTCATCAAGACTTGCGGATGATTTTGTTTCCAACAATGTAATGATGCTACTCTCCTTTTCCTGCTGATTTCATCTCTCCATTTGGAGCCCCTGTATATTACCAGTGCATGGCGTAGGAGACTAAGTGTAGCAGAAGGCATTCCACATACACCAAACTGACAGCCTATCATTCTTGATGGACTGCATCATTCTTAAAATGTGCACTTTAAGAGACTAAGCAAGCATACCCTTGTTTTTATTGACAATGTAAAAGACGGTAGTGGCAGAGTTCTGTATATACCCCCAACATTCCTGTTTATTGCCTGTTAGTTTTCTCTTCCTTCTAAAAATTCAGATTGGCTTTATAACTTCAAGGAATATGATATTGCTAAACATAACCTTTGTTAATGCATCCTTTAGAAAATACCTGTTTATATTGTTAGTTGTATTCAGTCGACTTTCTAAGTGAATAATAGATCCTTTACTTTTTCTTTTTTCAGTTTTGTTCTTGACTACTGATGAAGTGGTTGAATGTTGCAGGTCTGTGATTTCCAGTGGCTTGCTGAACAAATCTAACAGGTAATGAAAACTCCTCCATCTACCTGCAAGAATGTTACTTGTATATCAGCTACCTTTTCTGTTAAAAATATTCTTTACATATTTCTGTGAAGCTCTTGATTCCTTATTATTGAGCTACACAACATATTGCCCACAAGTGGCGTGCATCCTACCAGACTACACTGTGTACTTGCACCTCTGTCTCTCTCTTATTTTTTACTTTTTTTTTTTTGTTAACCACAGAGGGGCCAGAAGCTGCTGATGTATGGGGGGGTTGATGAGGGCAACAGGGGCACTTCACAGTGTAAAAAAGGGCAAATATATATGGTTCTGTTGTGTATGATCAAATTACTTTAATGTCAAATTGAAAACACAGACAGAAAACGTTTGAACATACACAATACCGAAAACAAAGTAATAGAATGAAATAGTATTGAGAAAGGAAAAATATTTCCTCTCCCAGTATTAACGTACCACTAGCCTTAAGTTCATCAGAATAGTTGCAGTGCTATGGGAAGATTTTATGAAGGTTAGGGTTACCACCCATTACTAAGGTGGTGCAGGAAAGCAGAACTAATGACTGACTATAGTTGTGATTGCTTTACCAGAAAAGCAATCATTTTATTAAGGCTGTGGCAGCCATTTGAAGCAAAATCAGGGACATACTGCAAAAATAGGGGCAATTGAGAGATATGGGTAGCACTCAAAAAGGAATGTCTGATAACAATAATCCAGTCCAGGATTTGAATACTTTTTGGGGATGCAAGATTTTAAATGATTGTGTTAATTTTCTGTGCATCTATAAACAAGTCTCGGCAGAAGACTTTCAAAAAATTGTAGTTTTGTAGTTTTAATGACTGAGATAATTAAAACTACATATCTTCAAATCTTATGCTGATACTTATTCATTTTCAAACAGTTTAGTATGGTTTGACATTACCATAAGATCCATAGCAAAACATAAAGACTTAAAATAAATTTGCAGCCATAGTCAAATTTCCATATTCAAAATATGGAATTCTTCACTCTGTCATAAAAAGGAACAAATCAGCAAAATGAAGGACATTTGCTAACAGCTAGGGAGGGAGATCACAGCATGGTTAAATGTTACTTTATGCTTACAAAAAAGTTATTTTGATTCTCAGACCCCCATTGCTTACCAGAACAGTCACTTGGTTGTAACATAATATTTTTCCTTTATATCATTACTCATGGAAAAAAATATCTAACAGCTATAATATAAAAGATGGGGCAGTGAGTTTGACCACGTCTAGTTCATCAACTTTTAGCGATTTTGGGGAGAAACAACTGAAGTTGCAGAAGTCCAAGGCCCCAGGTGTGCAACTCAAGTACCCCCCCCCCCAAAAAAAGGTTAATTCTACTCAACATCAACCAGTTAAGCAATAATGGTAACAGCAAGCTTGCAACATGATGAATACCATACCATCCATAACACCAACAAGCAAAAAATTAAAGAAACTACAGTCCCAGTCAACCGTCCATCTTCAAAATGTTGAATTCTGCAACATCTCTTAATGTGGAACAAGTGGGTAAAATATGACACATTTATTAGTGATAACAAGGACAGAAACTGACACCATGGTCGAGATGTGAACTTTATACTTAAAAAAACCCTGTTTGATACCCTCAGTTTCTCTGTGCTTGCCGGAATACTCACTTGGTTACAACATAACAGCCTCCTTTTATACCATTTATAAGAAAAATGTTAAGAAGCAATTTTAATTTATTGTGTTTTACCATACACCCACTTCTTCAAACATTATAGACTTGAGAGCAAATTGCAAAAGTCCAGTCCCCACTCAAAAAATAAGCACAATATTCTCATGTTTTCTCTTAGCCCTTGTAATTACAAATTCCCAGTGACAACTTTAGCCTTTCTCCTTACCTCACTTATTATTACTTCATTCTACTCACTATATTGCTGACACTTTGATCTTTGACCCACGTGCATGTGGACACACCCACCCTGATATAATTTACAGACACTTGTATGACTGTACACCATTCTTAGTAATGGCCCAGAAATGTATTTTGCACTGATGTTAGAACCATACAGTGCAACTCCCCTCTGCCCCCTGAATTTCAGAGCTCAAGAATCAGAGACAATGACACAAAATCAGGAACAGCTTTTAAATATTTCTCATATATACTGAGAAAAGTTTTATAGAATTACCAGCTTTATATTAGCAAGCATTTCATGAAGATACAAAATCTAAAACTCACATACCTGTCATTTAGTGACTGCAGTCTGCATCAATTTGCCAGAAAGCCACAAATTTTACAAGGGATAGACCAAAATAAGTATCAGCTTCTTTACTTAAAAAATTTGGACAAAGTCAAAAGTAATGGAGGAGGAGGCAAAAACTCCAAAAGGTGCAAATTATAAATACTGTATTTATTTTATCTATTTGTTATCCAGGTAAGCACTAGTGTCTGTTTTCATCAAGAGTGACCCAGGAGTACAGTCTGAGTGATTAGCTCACAGTCACATAGGCAAATGAAGATGGGAGGATTCAAACCCTCTACTTTTAACATTTACTAACAATTAGGGAATTACAGGAAGCAGTTTAACAGCCTAGCACCTTAAGTGCCAGGCAACTCTAATTCACTTAAAATCATAACAGAACAAAATGTGTTGCTTGGGAATGCAGTTTTTGAGCAATAAGATCTAGGAATTTCCAATGACTCACATTGACTGACTGTAATCCTCAGTGTTTTACCAAAAATAAGTTGTTTATTGCTTATTTATTTACAAGGGTAGTGCACTGATTAATATTGACCAATTTCAGGCTCTTCCTGGGTGGAATACAAAAAAAAAATTCACAAACAAAAATACAGAAATGCAAGCAGTAACAGAATAGTTCAGACTAAATATATAGAAAAAAACTATGTATATATACATTCCAGTGAACAAGCACAGTGCAATGTTAAATCAAGCAGTGTAATATACAATATGCACATTAGTTTCTAAAGTGGGTCAGTCTTCAGTGAATATTGAGATCGGAGAGGAGAATAGACTTGGAAAGAAGATAGGTTAGGTGACATGTCCTGTGTTGAGGTAGGGACATTTGGCTTGGATGAAGAAGTGCTTTTTGAATTGCATTTTGAATATGTATTAATTGAGTTAATGCAGGTCTGGCAATTGATGTGGAAGATTAAGACTTTAAGCTCTTAATAACTTTCTTTCTGTAGTTAACAGTAAAGGGTTTGATTCTTTCTATCTTCATTTGCTTACTGGGTAACTCTAAGCAAATAATTTAACCAGACAGTGCTTCCTTAATTAAAAAAAATATATAAATATGGAACTTTGACTGGGGCATTGTTTCTAATGACTAGCATTTACTTATAATTCCAGAAATAATGGCACTGAGTTTTCAGGTAGGGTTTAGAAAGTAACATTGTCCTTTGTCTCTAAATACACACACACACACACACACACACACACACACACACACACACACACACACACACACACACACACACACACACACACAGACACACTCCATCCATTGTATTCTTCTATTCTCCCCTTCTGTAAAAATATTAAAGATGTTCTTGCAAAATGTGAAAGTGACTTCACTTAACTTAGCTCTGATAAAAAGAAGCTGTTTTCCCATTTGGAGTTCATACCCCATTTGGCTGAGTGGGAATCTTAAAAAGCTGTCAAAGACTGCATTTGTGTTTTCTCAGGTCGCAAGTTAAAAAAAATCAGTTGAGTGGGTTGCACTTTCTGCAAAGAAAAAAAGGCTTTTTTTATTATTCTAGGAACTGGGTTACTCACAGGGGAGTACAGTTTCAAAAGGTTGGGTCTCTCACCCTGGGAGCCTTTTCTAGCACTGCCCCCAGGAAGGAATGTAACATGACAGTCAGTTCTGAACAAGAATTGGGGAATAGGATGAAATGTCAAGAGTAAAATAAATTAAGGAAGAAGCTAATTTAAAGGAAGAGCAGTACAAGCTTCTATTATCTAAGATAAAACAGTTAGCAATGCATAATGGATACAAACATAATGTAAATATTTATTTTTTAAGTTGTTCCTTTAAAGGACTAACTCAGTGATATAACAGAATCTTAGAGGTAGTATTTAATAAATTATATGCTATGCAAAATCACATTCCTTCCTCAATGCACAAACTAAATTGTCCTATTCAGTTTTTCATACACCCTCTACAGGACAAAATCAGTGTTTTTGACAGACCTGTTGAAGGTTACATTTATTTATTTCCCCTATGTTTAGCATCTGGATCTATAGAACCCATTCCTTCTACTTGCCTTCTTATCAGTTTTAATATGAAAACAGTCACTGTACACAATGGTCATCTCAGGTAGACTGCACTGTACAGGTATGTTTGTATGGTTACCAACAGCAATAATGCCAGGATTTAATTCATCACTTACAGATTAAAAGGTTGCATGTGTTCCCTAACATGACCTTAAGAATTAGTGTTTGTCTACCGCACAAAAGAAATGTTTTCCAGACTAGTGTTCATAAAATATAATAACTTTTGTACTTGCTAAACCTCGTATTTGATTATTTACTGTCCCTTCCAGGTGATGAAAATGATGATTTATTATCATCTTTCATTAAGCTGCATTTTGTAGCAGTATATTTATTTTAGATAAAAGAGGAATAGAACTGCTTGTCATATGGGAGTTAAAAATTATCGATGAGTATTACTTTGTTTAAAATGACATATCAGAAAAGATGTTCCTGAATCTTCTATGTTGTCTTAGAAAAACAGGTTACTTTCTTTTGAACTTACTGCATTGAATTAAATCTGCTCTGTCTCATTTAAAACATGCAGATGTGGACACACACACACACACACACACACACACACACACACACTTGCTAACAGTAGGACAGCCACACTCGCATATACGTACTCCTGCACATTGGTACACATACACGCGCACACACATTGAAATCAGGATTGTGGAATTCATCTTCCAAGTTAGTGTATGCATGGACTGCTTATGTTTCCTAATAAATATGGCAGTAACATTCATTGTTTGAACAGGAGGTAACTCTGTGACCCAAATTACCAACTGATTGTAATCCTCAGTGAATTTTTGTTGAGCACAAGACAAAAATATGAGGCATTGAACAGTTATCCCTATGAAACTCTAATGGTTGGCATTATTGACTGACTTTAATCCTCTGAGTAATTTACCAGAAAATCAAAACATTTAAGATATGGGGGAAATGAGGCAAAATCAGGATCATTCTACAAAATCAGGGAAAGGTGAAAGGTATGCATTCTCAAAGAAAAGTGGACCTTTTCAATGGAACTTGGGAAAGTGAGGCATCAGACTGCATTACTTTTTTTTATCTTTGCCACCAGTCATGGTTCCCAAACTGCAACTGCATCTCTATTTGTCAGCAAATTGCAGAGCTGTACAACCCAGTTACCAGTCAATAAGATGCAGATGCAGGCAGGGCCAACAATGCATGTTTCATGTCTTTTTTCTTTCCTGATAAAAAAAACACTTTTCCAGTTACTGTAGCAGAAAATTTAAAGCACGGCTCCAGCACCCTTGGTTAATCACATAAAAGCCATAAAAATTATAGTTTTTACACAACCTACGTTTTGCTTTTGTTTGAATAACGTGGAATGTCTAAATTGAAGGACTGCATCCTCATGAAATAGTTTGCTGGGGAGAAATCACTTCCTGGATTTTGTGACAACAATGGAATTGTTTACTGCACTTAACCTGGAAATTACCATCAAAATTCAGCCACCATAAATTCATAAAATTCATTGCAAGTACAATTTTTGATAGTTTCTAACATCAAAAGACATTTATTTCTCACAATTCAGTTGTTGTTGTTGTTGTTTGTCTTTCGGCTTTTCCCGGTTAGGGGTTGCCACAGCGGGACTCCGGTCCACTAATGATTGGCAGTAGATTTTTACAAAACGCTGAGGTGCCAGCTCGACGCCCAACCTTCAACGAAGGCATGCCCATTTACGCACACATGTCTTTCGAATGCTACCCAACCGCGGGGAGGACATGCAGACTTCACACAGAAGGCACTCTCAAGCCCAGCCGAGAATCGAACGGGAGAACCTCTTGCTGTGAGGTAACAACGCTACCGCCGTACCACCGCAGCATTTGCTAGTGCACTTAAATGAATCCGTGCACTGTTGCTTATGAGATGTTTGCAAATAATGTGGTTTCAGTACTGTATTGTTGTAGTTAGTAAGTTGATTATATAGCGTCTATATCATGTTGTCAAAAGACTAAAATGTCAAATGGCAATATGATCATAAATGTCATACATCTAAGTTATTCTTGTGGGGGGCTGTGCCCCCCACACCCCCCCGCTAATTATATATATATCAACTCCGAGATCGCACTACAGTGAGGAAAGGGCAAATTTCCTGATTCTCACTGTACCACGGTCCTGCAACAACACTCTTGATGTACGGCATTTACGATATTATTGCCATTCAACATTTTCAAAATTCGATAACATGAAGTAGACCCATCATATAGTCTTGGCAAAAATAGGAAACACTTCTTTGATGAGTTTTAATACATTGTGATATGGTAAGATTTTGGGACAACAGTTTACAAGGGATTGTTACCAGTCCAGTTTTGTGGCATTTCATATATAACTTATTTATTTATTTATTTATTGACATTTGATTACTGGGAAAGTCCAGCTGGGTAGGAGCCCATTTTCAGCAGAGGCCCGGGAGAAAAACTCCAACGTATTACAAATATTTTAAGAACAGAAGATGGCTGTACATTGAGTAACAGCTTATCTAGATTTTCCAGTGTGAAAACAGAAACTCAGCAGAGAAGACCAGTAGACTTTTGTGTTTATGAGTAAATTTCAGTAACTGACTGGTAAGTGTATTGCCTAAATGCCAAGAAAAAATACAGAGCACCTGGAAAAAATCAGCTACAGAAAGTGAGAAAGAAGCACTGACTGGGGAGAGTTCTGCAGCTGTTCAGCAAAAAGCAATGCAACCTCCAGACATGACTTCTAGTAACCTACAGGAAGATACAAGACAACTGCATACAGACCTGGTTAAAATAAATGAACCACTGATGGAGTACATCAACACAAAAAGGATGGAAAAAAATGGAAGAGGCTTTTAACAGATATTCAAATGAGTTGATAAAGGTGCAAAAATCAGAGGATGAAATGAAGAAAAGGCTGGCTGAATATAAGACTGCTCAGGAAGAGATATTTCAAAAAATAATACAAGTAGAAGAGGAGTATGTAGGGAAAACCTGAGATTTTCAACTATACCAGAGAATCTGGAAGGAACAGATTGCATTACTTTTATGAAAGCACAAATAGGCAACTGGACTGGTATTCCATAGCAGGAGTTAAGTTGAAAGTGCACATCAGGTGTATGCTGTAAACCTGGCTATGAGAAAGCAGCCTAGACCTTTAATAGTAAAGATGCAATCCTATCAGCAGAAGAAGTTGATTCTGACTAAACTGTGGCAGAAGGACAAAATACTAAAAGTGGGAAACAGCAGAGTGTTTTTGGAGAATGATTACTCCGCTTCTGCCTGGTGTACTGTTCAGGGAATGTTGAGATGCAGGTGTGAGATTCAAACTGCTGTACCTAGCTGTCTTTAAGGTATTCTTCCCTGGAGGGACAAAATCAGTTTTGATGAAGTATATGCTAAGGAGAAAATACAAATGTTTGTCCAACAAAAAGTGAGCTGTGAAATAGGAGATTCTGCCACAGGCTACACCTGTGAAACCTTTTCCACTGTTTCAACGGAAAAACGTTGGACAGAAGGAAGGGAGTCTGAGAGTTGACTGGAACAATCCAGAGTACATTGGAAATGAAGCAGGGACAGGATTTGGGAGATGGAGATAAACAGTAATAAAACCAGTAACTTAATGTTGGATTACTATGCAATAATTATGTTTGTGAAATATGACAGAACAAAAAATCTGGACTTTTTCAGAATTTGTTGGATTTATGGGGGCTTCTAAAGTATATGCCCTACTTCATAGTATTAATGTTCGGAAAAAATGCTTTTGGGAGGGGAAGAGAGGGAAGAAAGTTAACTATAAGTAAAGAAAACATTTTTTATATATTTTTTTATTAATAGTACTATTTTTGTGGTGTATGGTTTTCTTTGAAATGCGACCATAGCATGTGACATAAAATTTGGGATCTAGTTTAGCAACTGAGATTGTCTCTGCTGACTGTTAAATCTTAGGAACACTGGAATCATTTGCCGGAAGAGTATCAGGAGTCAAGACACGTTCTGGAACAGGAATTTCAACTGGATTGCTCTGAGAGTCTTTATCACAGGTTTGATGCTGCAGTATCAGTTCTGGTATATGAAAAAGATGTATGCAATTTCTCCTGTACACCACACCTTTAACAAAATAGGATCTCAGCTCTGCACAAATACTCGTTACTTGACCATTCCGGTCAAAACCTTTCACTGTTTGTATCCTCACTGTCTCTCCTTTTTTCGGTGGACAGAGAAATCTGCTTGACTTGTCATAGCTGGAAGTTTGGAAAGAACGCTTTCTAGATAACTGGGCTTGGATTGTTTGGTTGTTCTTATCTTTAGTCCTCAATAAACTAGAACTGATGGGCAGTGTTTTTCTGGTTTGCCTAGACAGAAGTCTGTGAGCAGGTGAGCCAAGTATATCATCACTGGATATGTTTCTGAGATTGAGCAGGTTCAAAAAGACATCGGTATTATCACGTTTTGACTTTTCAAGTAATTGCTTTGCACTCTGTGTTGCACTTTCAGCAAGTCTGTTCAATTGCGGATATTCTGGACTACTAGTAATATGTATGAAATGCCAGTCTCTGGCAAATTTCTGAAACAATTGACTGGTGAATTGTATACCATTGTCAGAGATTAATTTCTATGGACTACCATGGACTGAGAAATGGCATTTCAACTTAGTAATGACTGTAGTAGTAGTTAAATTAGGTAGTAGATTGATCTTGAACCAATTTGAATAAGAGTCTACCATTACAAAGTAATGTTGATTGTTCCACTCGAATATGTCAGTAGCTACAATTAGGTTCATAGGTAAGTACTAGGCTATCTGCCCAAGGGCATTTATAAGCCTAGCCATAGTGTGTTGGCTTTCGCCACCCCCTTAGATTAGTTCCCTTTGCCTCTGACCAACAGAGCCATTAGTTCCCTGCGCCTCTGTCCAGCAGAGCCACTGCAGTGATCCCCGGGGTAAATGTTCTATTTCCCATCCACCCGTCAAGGTTTCTCTTGAAGAGTGCTAGTAAGGGGCTCTGCCCGATGTATATTGGAATCTTGTTCCAAGGCATGGGGAGTCTCTGGGTCAGGAATCTGTCCCTCCAGCACGTCCTATTTATCGTTGTGGTAAGGTTTATATCTCTGAAGTGTGGGTCTTGGGGATTTGTTTTTTTTTAGGTGGAGCATATCTATCACTTCTGTGTTGGACATGGCCTTGTATGTCAAGCAGAGATCACCTCTGAGTAAGTGGTATGCAACTGAGTACAGCTGGAGTTTCTTTAGTCGGGCTGCATAGGTCATCTGTTTGAGGCCAGTAATCCTCTTGGTGAGGTACTTTTCTGGTCTTTCCAGCTGTTGCAGGTGTTTTGTAAGGTACATCCCAAATGGGGCATTGTATTCTTTAATGGGTCTAATGAGTGATGAGTAGAGAGGCACAATAACCTTGTTTGTTCTGGATGCGAACCCATTTGAAATTAAGTGGGCCACGTAGAAGGATTTTCTAACCACCTTGGCAATATGATTATCAAAGGGTCATCTACGAACTTGGTTAGCCAAAGTCCTCCTGTGCTTGCCTGTACCTCTGAGAAGTATATACCGAACAGGAGGGGTCCTAGGACTGAGCCCTGGGGGATGCCACTTGTAACTGGTGTAGAGTCGGACCTAGAGTCTGCAACTCTCACCGTGTGGGTTCTGTCCATTAGCCAATTTGCAACCCATCTCGTGATGTATGGGGTTAATGTTCAGGTTGGTGAGTTTGTCTATAATACCAGAATGGTTAATGGTGTCGAAAGCCTTTGCGAGGTATAGGTAGGCTGTGTGGACCTCCTTACCCTCATCTAATGCCTTGGTAACTGTCTCAAAGACGTCCACCAGGTTTAGGAGGCATGATCTGCCCTTAACAAAGCCAAACTGGGTTGATAACAAAGCCGAATTAGGTGGAATTGACCGAGGTAGATCAGGAATTGACTTCGCTGAAGTGGCTCTCTTTGCAAATGCACTTTAGTATTATTACATACTGAACAGGAAGAAAGTACTCTATCAATGTCTTTTGCTAGAGAAGGCCAAAATACTAGTCCTCTTGCTCTTCTCTTAGTAGATTTGGAACCCAGGTGACCACAGTGCAAAACCTGGATATATTCTTGTTGAAAGGAAACAGGAACAACAATTTTACGACCTTTGAAAATAATGCCATCTTCCATCAACAACTCATCTCTGTAAGGAAAGCACTTCTGGTGGTACGCTGGATTGCTTTGACAGCCTTCCAACAATACTATAGTAATTGAGCTTTTGCAAAACTGGATCAGTTATTGCATGATCTCTTAGCTCTTCAAGTGTTGTGGTAGAAAAGTTATTCACTTCCATAACATCAGAATCAAAATTATTTGCATGAAGCTGTTCCGTTGTATTTCTAGGTGGCTCTGGATAAGGTATCAGCCAGATAAAGAAGTTTGCCTGTCATGTAGACTATTTTGAAGTTGTACTTTTGCAGTTTGAGCATCATTCTTTGTAATCTCACTGGAACGGAATACATAGTCTTCTTTAAAATAGTAAGTAAAGGTTGATGATCTTTTTCAATCTGGATTTCTCTACCATAGATATAATCATGAAACTAGGAACATGCAAACACTATTGCCAAAAGTTCTTTCTCAATGTGAGCATATTGCGTCTCAGTGTGGGTAAGTGTTCTAGATGTGTAGGCTACTGGCTTACCTTCTTGAAGAAAAACTGCACCTAAACCAAATTTTGAAACATCGCAGGAAAGAGTTACTGGTTTGTTGACATCATAGTATCATAATGTTGTGGGGGGGGGGGGGGGTTGTAGTCATTTTCTGCCTAAGAAATTCAGATGCTCTCTGGTGCTGGTCTAGTCATGACCAAGTAACATTTTTACGTGTGAGCTCTCTCAAAGTGCTGTCAACTCACTGAAGTCTGGGATAAACTTGCATAAGTAATTGACCATACCAAGAAAACGCTGTAGAGCTTGCACATTATCTGGTGCTGGCATTTCACGAATGGCTGCTTGCTTGGATGGGTCTGGTCTCAATCCCATATTTCTAAACAAATGACCTACATATGTAACTTTTGGTAGTCTGAATTTGCACGTCAGAGGATTGTGCTTTAAGTTCACTTTGCATGCTCTGTCTAGAACTCTCTTTAGATATAGGTCATGCTCTACCTCACCATTGCCTCCGACCAATATATTGTTTACTATTATGGCATAGGGATAACCCCAAAAAATTTGCTGCATTGCATGCTGAAAGACTTCACTTGCAGAATTTATTCCAAATGGCATCCTGAGGAATCTGTATCTTCCAAATGGGGTACTGAATGTAGTCAGTAATGAAGATTTGCAATCAAGCATCACTTGCCAAAGTAAATTGTTTGCATCTAAGACAGAAAAAAACAGTGGCATTTGGTATCAGGGCTGCAACCTCTTTGACTGTACACATGGGATGATGCGGTCTCTTAAATGCTTTGCTCCAATCTCTTGGGTCAGTACATATACTGATTTCATTTGAGCCTTTTTTATGAGCTGCTACTGGACGACACCCATTCGGGAGGTTCTTTAACTGGACAAATTACTCCTTGTTGCACCATTTTATCCAGCTGAGCTTTGACTTTATGCTGCATAGCTATTGGAACTCGTCTTGCTGGTCTGACCATTGGACTGATTTCTAGGTCTAATTTCATGGAATATACCATTGGACGTTTGCCCAATCCGTCATCGAAAACATCAGCATACTCTGAAAAAAATAGTATTGGTGAAGTTGGAACTAGGATATGTGCTTATCTGATGAACTTCTTTGGTTAAAGAAAGCAGATTGTTTTTCAAACTGTCTCTGAGACCCAATAATGACTGCACAGGTCTTCGAATCACATAGAACAATAGTCTATAACAGCTCTTAGCCACATAACATGAAAGCACTACTGAGCCTTTGGTTTGAATTTCTTCACCTCCATAAGCTGCAAGTTTTGCACAACTAGTCACGTTTAGTTATTCACCAGCTCCGACCTTTGCAAAAGTATCTGCAGACATGACATTATACCTTGAACCAGTGTTTACTTTAAGCTCAGTGGATTTACCATTGACCTGGACAGTACAAAGCACTTCATTTCTTGTCAGTAAATCTACTGCATCAGTCTTTTCACCATTTACTGACACACCATCTTCATAGAAAGCAGACTGCCGCATGTCTGTTTGAGTAACTTGCTTTTTGGAGTGACCCTTCTTTGTAAGTATGTGAGGCTTACTCGATTTACAAAATCTTTGAAAATGGTTCCATTTCTTACACTTATAGGTTCATAGGTGTGTACTAGGCTAATGACCCTGGAGCCTTTACAAGCCCTAGCCCATAGGATTACCCTGGCATCGTGCCACCCTACCTTAGTTCCCAGTGCATCTGTGGAGTAGAGCCACTGGAGTGATCCCCGGGGTGAATTTTCTATTTACCATCCACTCATCAAGATTTCTCTTGGAGGGCCAGTGAGGTGCTCTGTTTGATATGTGTGGGAAGTCTGTTCCATAGCATGGGTAGTCTCTGGGTTATGAACCTGTCACTCCAGCATGTTCTGTTGATTGTAGTAATGAGGTAGAGGTCTTTGGAGTGTGTGTGGTGCGAAGGGATTGGGATTTCTTTAGCTGTAGCATTTCTAATAGAGCTGGGTCAGACATGGCTTTGTAAGTCAAGCAGAGATCACCTCTAAGTAGGCGATATGAGACCAAGAATAGAGTTTTTTGAGTCTGTCCATATAGGACAAGTGTTTAAGGCCTAGGATCCTCTTTGTGAGGTACTTTTGTGGCCTCTCCAGTAATGTTGCTGGTGTCTAGTGAGGTACATGCCAAATGAGGCAATGTACTCGATGATTAGCCTAATGAGGGAAGAGTAGAGTAAGACAATGACCTCTTTCTTTCTGGATGCAAAGCCCTTAGTAATGAGATGTGCCACATAGAAGGACTTTCTGACCACAGTGATAACGTGGTGGTCAAAAGAGAGGTTGATTTCAACCTGTGTTTCCAGATCTCTTATAGCACTTTCTGTGTTCAGTGGACTACCATCAATGTGGTAATTCATGGGAACTGGGTTTTTCCCAAAGGGAATGATGACATTTTTTGGCATTGAGCTTAAGGTCATGCTTCTGACACCAGTCATTGGTCTCAGTGAGGCCTTTCTGTAGGATGTCAACATCACTTGGGGAATTAATAATAGCTCCCAACTTGCAATTGTCTGTGAACTTTGTCAGCCAGATTCCCTTCATGTTGGCCTGGACTTCAGAGAAGTAGATACCAAACAGGAGAGGATCCAGGACCAAACCCTGTGAGACTCCACTTGTGACTGGTCGTCAGTCTGACTTGGAGTCAGCTACTTTCACACTGTGGGTTCTGTCTGTGAGCCAGTTTGCAACCCACCTAGGCATGTATGGGTTGATGCCTAGCTTAGTGAGTTTTTCATGATTCCTGAGTGGGGAATGGTATCATAGGCCTTGGCCAGATCAAGGTAGGCTGTATGAACCATCTTGCCTTCATCTGCAGCTCTGGTGCCTGACTTAAAGAAGTAAAAAAAAAAAAAAATCACAGATGGCCAGCATACAGATATAGTTAAATCATGCCATAAAAATGGCTATAATGGTTTTATTGCCCTTACCGGTTTTGGCAAAACAGCCTTCATCAGTGGAATGCCTTTACACCAGATTCACTGTTGCAGTCCTGGTTTCCCTCCCTCCTTCCCCCTTTTCTCTTTTCCTAAGGTAGAGGTTAAATTTGGTATTTGCCAAAATGGCTTTTGGTTTAAGCCTTGTTTTCTGGGGGCTTCTGACTGTTATGGCAAGAAAGACTAGGAAGTGACGTCAGCTGCCTCCTTTTGTATCGGACGCCCTGACGTCCTTTACAACCGACGACAGCCGATGTCATTTTTATATACCTTTGGTATTCTGACCGATCGAGGGCTACCGGGAGCCGTTGGTTAGGACTGCAACAGTGAATACACTCGAACATCTACATTTATGGTAAGTGTACACAACTGTACTTTCTGGTTTCTACTTCGCTGTTGGCTGTTGTGTTGGCATTAGCTGTGTCTTTGGTTGGGTTACACACAGCGTACCATTCTTGGGAAGGCCTTCTTTTGAAGTTATGGACTTTGGTTATGATATATTCTTTACAGTTGGGAATACTATGTTCGAGAAAATCTCTGGTGGATGCTACAGAGTGCTCCGTTTTATTAGTGATGATGGCCGCCATGTTTATTTTCTAGGATTGCAACGTTTTCCACACCAACAACCGTTTCTGAACTTTATTCAGGGAAGCATTCTTCCATTTCTTCCATTTTTGATAAAGTAACATTTTGTGTCGCGGTGGATCTGACAATACAGTCAACTTCGATGGCAAGGGTCGGTATGTTCTTTAATTAATAGCTATGTGTTTTTGGACACAACCTAAAACTGGTTACTAGTTTTGGTTTGGAATTAGGCTCTCGTATACCGGTCTAACCACGAGATTGGAGCATTGCTACTACATTAACTGTTGGTGAAGTTACGTGTCATTTTGGGACATAGCTTATTAAAGTTTCATGCTTAGAATTAGGCCTCGTACATCGGGCTGGCTGTGTGGTTGGAACATTATCACTATTGGGGAAGCTATGCTTCTTCTTAGGAATTTAAATCACTACAGGGTTGCTATGTTCTTTATTTAACACCTATGTGATTTTGCGACACAACTTAATACCGGATACTGATTTGGTTTGGTATCAGGCTGCGAGATTGGAACATTGCTACTATATTAACTGTTGGTGTAGTTACATACCTTTTTGGGACATAACTCACTGCAGTTTCATGTTCTGAATTAGGCTTCGTATATCGGGCTGGCTGTGTGATTGGAACATTGTCCTTATAGGTGAAGTTTCATTTCTTTTCAGGGACATGAATCATTTTATCTAGTTTATGCTTAGAATCTGGTCTCATACATCGGGCTGGCTGTGAGACTGGAACATTGCTACAGTATTGACTATTGGTGGAAGCATCTTATATACCAATGAAGATTTTTGGATTATGGTGGACACACTTTCCTCTAATGAGCCTTTCGGACCTCATGGGGTATTTTTTTTGGATCGGATTCCACTGTTTTGGCCCTTATTGGATCTTTTGGACTATATCACATTTTTATAGTGCCCTGTGGATTTGGTAACAGTTTTCTTTATTTAAGAATGAAAATTAATGGTGATACAAACTTTGGTTTGTGGATTTGGGCAGGCTTTGTGTATATTTATTGTGTTTCAACAACAATAGATATGTTGGATAAATCATGATTAATGATTTGTCTCATTAGGCAATTTTGGTCAACTCCCTTTGAATTTTTGGACACTAATTTTGTAAATTATTCCTTAGGGACTTTGTATTACAACAGATGTTCTTCATCTCACATTGCTGCAGTCCTTACATATGGGTAGTCCGCTGTCCTCGGTCGGCCCGAATACCAAAGTATTAGGCTGACGTCGGTCATGGGCGCTCAGATCTGACATCAGAGCGTCAGGGTATAAAAGTGCATGACCGACGTCATATCCTCAGTCTTTTTTGCCGCATGGTCCGATGCAGAAGCAGCGTTGCAAGTGCCGTTCGGCGTTCTGAAATTTTCGTATTCTGAGTTTCAGACCGAAACCAAGTTGGGCTAAGTACCCGTTGGAATATTTTTGTTTTTTCTTGCCTCAATTAATTCCGGATGTCAGAAAAAGTGAATAATTGTATTTCTTGTGGGAAACAGATACCGCATAGGGATTATCACTCTCTTTGCATTCCTTGTTTGGGACGGACCACGACGTAGTCAGGTGTCGGTTTTGTGCTAGGTTTAATAAGCGCACTATAAAAAGAAGGTTAGATTGTGCTAGGTTAGTCTTTGGTAAGCGGTGTAATTATAATATGCCGTCGGATCCTCCGGCCGCTTCCGAAGAAGCGCAAAGACAAATCCTTGAAACCTAGACAGGTTGATTCGTCCGTTTCGGACGCCGGTCCTGCAGAAACTACAGTGGAGCAGGTGGATCCGGCTGAAGTTTCTGTTGAGTCTCAGGGGGAAACTTTGATTTTGCAGGATGTGGCCTCACAGGAGTCAGGTCAAGCTGAAGGGGCCTCTCAGGTTACTGTTCTCCCTTCTATGCCTAAGGTGGTTAGGCCTTCTGCTACTATTTCTTCTAAGGGCAGGTCTGTTTTGCCTTCCTCTGGTGTCCCTCCAGGTACTTCAGGGTCTGTGCCTAAAAAGCACATGCTTAAAATGGCAGAAGATTTGATTACTTTAATTAGAGGTTCTATGCCCCCTCCTGATAAGAGGCCCAGGGTGGAGCCAGAGTTGGAAAGTTTGGATCAGGCCTCAGATGACTCAGACTCTTCTGCTGAAGATATTCAAGATTTTCCCCCTTATTCGGATTCTGATGCAGAGGATTCCACTCCTTCTGCTTCTCCTCCAGAGGATTTTTCATTTTCAGAAACTCTGCATTCCATGAGGGAGCATTTTAAGTGGGAAGGACAGGATTTCTCTGATTCACGGAAGAGGCTTAGGGAATTCTTGTTTTTACCACAGCATAGACCCTTGGCTATACCTCCTGTTTTGGATGTTGTTCAAGATGTTTTCTCTGAGGCTTCCCTTAATCCAGATTCTTTGCCTCGTGCGCCAGTTAAACCGGACAGGTATTACAGGGTGCCTGAGGCTCATAAATATCTGTATAAGAGTCCTAGGGCGGACCCAGAAACTATTAGTCAGGGGCCTAAGGGTGTTAGAGCTTCTGTTGTAAAGAATCCGGTTCCTCTAGATAAGGAAGCTAGAGCTTTGGATAGATGGGGTAAGAAGGTGTATACCTCTTCTACTTTAGCAATGAGGGCTTTAAATTGCCAGTTTCATATGTTGAAATATCAGAATTTCCTCCTTTTCTCAGCTAAAATCTAAAGTGGATGCTTTGGCAGAGGGCATAGAGTGTAAAGAATTGCAAGATTTAGTACATGTCTCTGAACAGGTGGGTAAGCATTCTTTGCAGTGTGGTTTTGATGCTGTACAGGCCTCTTCTAGGGTGGCTGCCACTGGTTCAGTTCTTCGTAGGCACGCCTGGCTTAAGGATCAGAATTTGTCCGAGCATGTTAAGACTAGAATTCTGGATGCCCCTTTACAGTCTGAAGTTTTGTTTGGTCCCCCTGTGGAGTCGGTTTTGAAGAAAATGGAAGACAAGGCTAAGTCCATGCAGACTGTTAAAGATTTTTTGCAGGTGCAACCTCCAAAGTTTAGTAGAAATTGGCCTACTAAGGGGTGGACCTACCCTTCTTCTGATTCTCAGTCTAGGAGTAGATCTAGACGTGGCAGGGGCAGAGCTCACAGTACATTCAGGCCTAGAACTTGGAGTTCACCTGCACAATCTGCAGGTGAGGGCAGGGGCCAGTCCTTTCGTAAACAGGCCCAATGACCTGCATTTTCAGCTGCCAGATTCTTCTTCACTGGCAGCTCCTTTGGGAGGAAAGTTAGCACTCTTCAAGCAAAACGGGCTTTTAGTCACCCAGGACAAATGGGTATTGGACATTATAAACCGAGGCTACAAGTTCTATTTCCATACATTGCCTCCTTTCAAAGGCATGCCAGACGTTCCTCCTCGGCAAAGGATAGAGGCTCACAAGCAGATTTCTTTACTTAGGAGCTATACAGCCAGTTCCTCTGTCAGAAGTGGGACTAGGATTTTATTCTCGCCTGTTTCTAGTACCAAAGAAAGGGAACATGTGGAGACCAATTTTGGATTTATCTATCCTCAACACTTATCTGGACATTCCAAAGTTCACAATGCTGACGTTACAACAGCTTTTACCTCTGTTGGGAAAAGATCACTGGATGGTAACTCTGGATCTCAAAGAGGCTTATCTTCATGTTCCTATCAGGCCCAGTTGCAGGAGGTACCTGCGTTTTCGGGCTGGAAATTTACATTATCAGTTCTCTGCATTGCCCTTTGGCTTATCTACTGCTCCCAGAGTGTTCACAAAGGTTCTGGCTCCAGTGATAGCCTTTTTCAGGTTAAGAGGAATACAGATTTATCCTTATTTGGACTATTGCCTGATTATTGCACAACACAAAGACGAACTTCTGCATCATCTACAGTATGTGATGGTAGTGTTAAGATGCCTAGGGTATTCTGTGAACAAAACAAAGTCCAGTCTAGTACCCTCTCAGGACATGTGCTTTCTGGGTGTGAGACTGAATACAGCTTCCCAGATGGCCTTTTTGACCCCGGACAAACAAAGAAGCCTTTCTCTTTATTTCCATCAAATGTCTCTACAGTCCAGGCTGACTGCAAGGACAGTCCTTCAAGCCTTGGGGTTCATGGCATCTTGTATTCTGGTGCTTCCCAATGCCAAACTGCATATGAGGAAGCTTCAATGGTATCTCAAAAATGTATGGACACAACACTGCCAAGATCTAGACATTGTCATTCAGATAATACCTTGCATTCAGAAAGAATTTTTGTGGTGGGCTCAGGAATGTCACCTAAACAAGGGACTCTCTGTGACCCGACCAGAGGCGAGTCAGATTCTAACGACAGATGCCTCGGACAAGGCTTGGGGAGCACACCTCAATGGAAAATGGGTGCAAGACACATGGCCTGTCAGACTTCAACATTTGCATATCAACTTGAAGGAGATGTTAGCAGTCCAATTTGCATTGATGGCTTTCAAGGATTTACTTCACCCAGGACAGGTGTTGATTCAAACAGACAACACTACTGTCATGTGGTACATCAACAAGCAAGGGGGAACCCATTCGTACCCTCTTTGCAGGCAAGCGATGATTTTGTGGGAGACTGCTCTCAGTTTACACCTCAATCTTCAGGCAAGGTTTCTACCAGGAGCACAGAACTTCTTAGCGGATGTGTTGAGCAGACAAATTGTGGATCCTCACGAGTGGAAACTGGATCCTCATGTGTTTCAAAAGTTGACAGTGTTATGGGGGACTCCAGACATAGATCTGTTCGCTTCTCCACTAAATTACCAGTTGCCAAAGTTTTGCACAAAATGTTTCATCCCACAGCTTGGAAGGTGGATGCTCTATCATTCAGTTGGAGCAATCTTCATGTCTATGCCTTTCCACCTCTGCCTCTCATTCCCAAGGTTCTCCTGAAGGCCAGAAAAGACAAGCCATCCATGATTCTGATAGCGCCGGATTGGCCTCGACAGCACTGGTACCCACTACTGAGGAGTTTGGCAGGAGCCTCCATGGCCTCTGCCTTTGATTCCGCATCTTTTGTCTCAGGAGGGCAATCACTTCCTCAATGTCAAGATTCAGTCTCTGCATCTCACAGCCTGGCATATTCTGTTTTAGACCCTGGAGGGTCTCAGCTTCCACAACAAGTTTTGAATGTTATTTTGGAGGCCAGAAGGCCTAGTGCAAGGAAAGTTTACGCTGATAAATGGAGGAGATTTTTTCTTTGGAGCAAAGCGAAGGACTTTGATGTTTCCAAGCCTGATTTAAGTGTTTCTCTTCAATATCTTACTGAGCTATTGGACAAGGGTTTGTCTTTCTCCTCGATAAAGCCATTTCTGCTCACTATGACTGTGACCCTCCTTTATTTTCCCATCCTTTGTTTAAGCAATTTCTTAGAGGGGCAAAGAACATAAGACCCCCACGTAGAGCTCCTACTCCTGCTTGGGATCTCAATTTTGTGTTGGAAAAGCTTACTCTACAACCTTTTGAGCCTGCAGCTACGGCCGAGTTAAAGTATTTATCATGGAAGACTGCTTTTTTGTTGGCCATTACCTCTGCAAGAAGGGTTTCTGAATTACAGGCCCTTATGGCAGTGGAACCTTTCCTGATTTTTCATAAGGATAGGGTATCTTTGCGTACTAATCCTTCCTTTGTGCCTAAAGTGGTTTCTAGTGTGGCCTTGAACCAAACTATTCATTTGCCTACTTTTTATGCTAACCCCCAAAATAAAGGGGAGAAGATTTTGCATACTTTGGATATTCACAGGCAGTTACGTTATTATTTGGGCAGAACCAAGAGGTTCAGGCAGTCTCAGCAGTTGTTTGTTTCTTTTGCTTTGGGTTCTCAGGGAAAACCTGTTTCAAAACAAACTATTTCTAAATGGATTGGGTTTTGTATTTCTTTCTGTTATTCCCATCATGGTAAGGAGATTCCGGCTGGAATCAGACCTCATTCCACTAGAGCTACTGCCACTTCTACTGCCTTTCTAAGGCGGGTAGCTACAAAAGATATTTTGGAAGCAGCCACTTGGAGTTCAGTACATACTTTTTCCAAGCATTACCACCTTCCTCTTTATTCTAAGTCTAAGGCTGGATTTGCCACTGCAATATTACAGGGCATTTTAGCAGCCCCTAATGCTTTATGATTTTGCCATCCTCCCTTTACCTCTGCTTTGGGATTCTACCCATATGTAAGGACTGCAGAAATGTGAGATGAAGAACATAGTACAGTTTTGTACCTACCATAAATGTAGATGTTCGAAGATCCACATTGCTGCAGTCCAATTTACCCTCCCTCCTTCCCCTCTGTAGTTTGGCATGGTTATATGGTTTGGGTGATGGTTGTTGTTGGGCATGTTTTTGGGAGGTATCCTGTTTTTGGGCTGTGGCCTTTCTTTTTAGGGCCTTCTGACATCTGGGGCAAGAAAAGACTGAGGATATGACGTCGGTCATGCACTTTTATACCCTGACGCTCTGATGTCAGATCTGAGCGCCCATGACTGACATCAGCCTAATACTTCGGTATTCGGGCCGACCGAGGACAGCGGACTACCCATATGTAAGGACTGCAGCAATGTGGATCTTCGAACATCTACATTTATGGTAGGTACAAAACTGTACTTTTTTTTTTTTTGAGCTGTCATCTGCATGTATACATATTAGATTGTAATATTTATAAACAAGGTTTAGTGTTTCCATGTGCAGAAGGATATATGTGTCAGCTCATAATTTGTAATAATTCATGCCACAGGGTTTGTTTTCTGTGTTTTTTTATTTTTGATTAAGGTTATATTTCTATGTTGAGCCATCGGCATTTCAGTATATTTGATGTTTGGGAGTATATTATTTAGACAATTTAACTCCTAGTCTGAATAGTAAGGTTTTGTACCATTTTTTTTGGGCATTGTTGGGACTATTCCCCACTACACTCATTTAATATTTCATCATTGTGGGATTCTAGTTTACAGATCATTGATCTTAAGGCTTATATATCAGGTAATTTTTGGTAGCTTTTGCTACGTTGATTTATTTATTTGGTCAGTTTTCCCTGACATTCTCAAGGATCATTGTAATTTCGGATTATCCCATCCCTTGTTAGTGTAGTATATCTGCTGTACATACCTGAGACTGATTTTGAACAACAATTTATCCTTTTGGATCCTAAGGTGCACAGACTTTGGGTATTATTGTAGGGGATACATGCTAGTGATATTAGTGATTGTGAAGCTTATTGTCGTGGATCTTGATTCAATTCTACATGGCTTTTGTGCCGATAAGAATGACATTATGGTGTTTGGATCACCTGGTCAGGATGAAAATAATTTGGATATTGATAATAGGGATCCAGTTGATGGCTGCAATCAACTGTTTCAGAATTTAGGTAAAGGTATGAAAACCCTACGTACTAACGTCTGGCACCTTACGTTATTTAAGGCTTATCTTAAAGAAATATCACCCCTAGGGGGTTGAGGGTGAAAATACAGCCTCTGGTTGGCAAGTTAGATGATGCACTAACAAGGGATTGGCGTGAAGCACAACAGAAGGCTTCTCTATCTTTTGTTGAAATTTTAGCCAACTATTATGAACGTATGATCAATGAGAATGTTGGAGAAGTCAGACTACTTTGTAATGATTTGAAAAAAATATGAGGGGCAATCTATTTATACCACTTGCATCAACAAATTGACCAAAGATCTACTGGCCTTTGAAAAACGGATCAAAGACAAAAAAATATGTAAATTTAATAGGGATACCTCTGATTATTTATGGGGTAAGCCGTTTGAACATCAAAGGAATGTTAAATTTTCTGATGGGGGGGATCTCACTACTACATATATTAGGAGGAAAAGGCCTAGATTTATCTTAAAAAAGATATCTACTCAGCCAAGTAGTACTTCTGGGGATGAGTTGTCAGCCACTGACATAGATAATCCCAACACACAGGCCTCGCCAACACCCAAGAAACCACGAAACACTGACCACCCTTTAGAACTAACGAGCATAGGGTTGGGAGGAAACACAAATGCAAGCACAACAGAGAGACTCTTACAAACGTTGCTGACCCAGTAGATTATGATTATAACAGCCACAATATTTCCTCTGTTGTGTTAACAGATGAACAAAAAAAAACTGCTTAATAAAGGTTTTAATTATGTCCCCGGCTTTTTCATTGATGAAAATATCATGGTGAATGATGGTTTAGATTTCTGTCGCAGGTTAAACCTTAAAACGTTTTTTGGTTCCAGAGACTCTTCTCAAAGATCCACAAAATTCAAGTTTGTCAAGTCAGGATTTGTGCCTCCCATGAATAAATATGTTGGTGTTTTTCAGCAGGCTGTTCTTAAAGATCTTCACTTTAGGTTGTGTCATTCCAGCATGTTGCATCATAATCTCACTATAGGGTAACAACAAGCCCTTACTGAACTTATGAATAATGCCAACATAGTAATCACTCCTGCGGATAAGGGCGGGGCTGTTGTTATTATGGACACCAATTATTATTTGGCTGAGGGAAATGGGCAATTGTCCATCCCTCAGCACTATATGCATATGCCCATCGATCCCACATTTAATTTCAAAAAGGAGATAGATTCATTTTTGAAATTGGCAGTTGATGAAGGCATTATTCCAGAATCTATGTCACATCAACTCACTGTGAAGGACCCACAAAAACAAATTCTATACCTGTTGCCAAAAATACACAAATGCCTAGATAAACCTCCAGGACGACTCATTGTATCTAGCATAGGGTCTTTGACAGAACCACTCTCTGACTTTTTGACACACCACCTCAAACCTTTATTAAAGCATGTGAGAGCACGCATCCAGGACACTATGGAATTCCTTAGGATCATATCAGAAACACAACTTGAACCAACATGGTTACTCTGCACACTGGATGTTAAGGCACTCTACACTAACATTCCCCATTGGGCAGGATTATTGGCGCTCCGATATTGGTTGGAGAGGACCAATCTTTATTCGGCCGGTTTCAACACTTTATTACTTTATATGGCTGGACATGTATTGTCTAAAAACGTTTTCTACTTCAATGGGGAATGTTATTGGCAAACTAAGGGCACAGCGATGGGGGCATCCTTTGCCCCCATCTATGCTGATATATTTATGGGGTACCTTGAGGAACATCTGATATATGACATCACACATAACATGTACATCAATGAGATGGACATATGGAGAAGGTACCTTGATGACTGTTGGTTGGTGTGGCGTGCAGACGAATCATATCTGGCGGAATTTGTTCAATATTTAAATGACAATAAATGGGGTATGGAATTACATTGAATTGTGACATGCATTGTATTAATTGTTTGGATGTCACTGTCCTTAAACAACCAGATGGCTCTCTAGCTTCCAAGGTGTATAGAAAATATCCCCAGTATAACAACCTGTTACGTGCCACTAGTCTGCACCCACACCATACCATAAGCAATATACCTAAGTCTCAGATCTGAAGTAGTTAACTTCATTTGATCATCAACCTGTGGGTTACGGATCCGTTACAGATCCGAGCCAGCAGCTTATCAAGCTAAAGATCCAAGCTTCAAGCTCCTCCCACTTGCCCATACTACACTGCAACCTCCTTCCAATCCCCAGATCTCGTTTGCTGTGGCTTCGCCAGCACTGGATTCTTGAGCTCCAGGCAGGTATAGTTAGGTTAATCAGCTAACTTTTCGGTCTGTGCGTTTTGTCTGACTGTTAAAACATTTAATCCCTTTCCTCACTTTATCTTCGGGTTTTGTGTCAAAAAAAAAAAAAAAAGGTTTTGCGTCAAAAAAAAAAAACTAGTAGTAGAGAAGGAAAGTTTTAGAACTTTCACCCAGTGTAGGTCTCCCCTTCCCACCCTTGGTGTGTGTGTGTGTGTGTGTGTGTGTGTGTGTGTGTGTGTGTGTGTGTGTGTGTGTGTGTGTGTGTGTGTGCTTGACTACTTAGCCTAGTCTGTGAAAATATGTCAGAAACTCAAAAGCCGACGTTTTCTAAGTGCACAGAGTGTGGCCATAAGCTGTCACCGTCCGATGGTCACACTCTGTGTGTAGTTTGTCTAGGGGTTCCTCACCTAACATCGGGCTGCTAGATATGTGCAGCATTCAACCCCGGGCCCTGTGGGATCGCAAGACCAAGCTGATTCTGGCAGGTGTTTTACCTACAGAATCAACCACCTCTTCTGCAGCATCTTCTTCAGCCACGGCTGTGACTGTTCAGGCTTCCGGCCCTCCTCCACTGCCCGGGACTTGCACTCCCACCTCTAAAAAGGGCGAGAGAGAGGCCAGGAAGGACAAACACAAAGAAAAGTAGAGAGAAAGAGAGAGAGAGACAGGGAGAGGGGTCGCAAGAGGCAAGAGGACTCGGATCCGTCACCCCCCCCCCCACTAAAGTGGTCTCTACTCCAGAAAAAGTTGCTAGGCCGTCTTCCTCTCGGTTCCATTCTCCATGATTCTCCCCAGAGCCGGAGGAGGAGGCTCGGCCCGCTTCGAGGTTGTCCTCACATCGGCCCTCCCGGCCGGTGTCGGTGGCGTCCTCAAGATCCACAAGGAGCCTCTCTGAAGCTGCTATGGACCAGATGATGAGAAGGTTCCTGCAAACTCAATTGCAGATGGGAGTGTTCCTGGCTCCCCCCCACCAGAGTGGGGAGTTCAGCTCTGACATTTTCCCCAATAGCTCCCTCTCTGATCCACCCTCGGGTTTCGGAGTCCATGGATCCCAGGAGCCCCGGAGTTAGGGGGTCGGCGCCGATGGTTCATCCACCCTCAACGCTGGCCATGCCCTCGAGCCTGTCAGATCCACTGTCGGATCCCATTGATGGAGCCGCTAGGGCAGCTGGGTCTGGTTTTGCCATAAGGCATCATGCCTGGCTCCGGCTTTGCGATTTTTCGGAACCTTTCAAGGCGTCCTTCGCTAATGCTCCTTTTGACGGTTCGACCCTGTTCGGGACGACCGTCTGAGATACGCTAGTCCAGAGCGAGAAGGACGGGAAAACGCTGTCAGCCATCGGGATCCGCTTCTCCAACCCTCAAAGGTCCTTCTCTAGGAACCAGCGAGGTTTGGACTCCTTCTCCCCTAGAGCCAGAGAGGGACATGGTGGATGCTGGCCCAGAGGCAAAGGGGGACAAGGTGGATGCTGGCCCAGAGGCAGAGGGGGACCGAAGAACTTCAGGTCACGGGAAGCCTTTTCCGACCGACCCGCGCAGCAGCCCTGAGGGGTTGCCTGACTGCTCCTCTCTGGAGGCAGTCAGGGGGCGTTTTTTGAGGCACCTAGCCCAATGGGAGTCCATCACGTCAGATCGCTGGATGTTTCGAATAATATCCAGATGCTATTTTATTCCCTTCATAAACAGTCCACTATCCACAAGGCGCCTCCCGGACGTCCCACCTGCTCAAAGGGAGGTGGCAGCTTTGGAAATAAAAAAGCTGCTAGACAAAAGAGCAATCCAGCTAGTGCCCCCCAGACCAGTCCGGATCAGGCATCTATTCCAGGTTCTTTTTGGTGCCAAAAAAGATGGGGGACTTGAGGCCGATTCTCGACCTATCCACAATGAACCTGTCCATTGCCAAGGAGAAGTTCTGGATGGTCACTTTACAATCCATCCTGCCATTCTTGCAGGAGGAAGACTGGATGTGCTCGATAGACCTCAAGGATGCGTACTACCATAGCCTGATGGACAGGCGATCCAGGAGGTTCTTCCTCTTTTGGCTAGTAGCCAGTCACTACCAGTTCAGGGTCCTTCCCTTCTGTCTCACCACAGCCCCTGGGTGTTTACCAAGGTCATGGCAGTTGTAGCGGCCCACCTGAGACTTCAGGGCATTCAGGTCTTTCCGTACCTGGACAGCTGGCTTCTCACCTCCCCCACCAGGCATCAACTTGTACTAGCCAGAAATGTTTTTATTCAGTTGTCGAAACGGCTGAGTATCACAATAAACCTCAAGAAGTGTTCTCTTCAGCCTGTTCAAATTCTAGACTTCATAGGGGCAAGAATAGATTTTCTTCAGGCCAGGATATTTTTGACCCCAGGCAGACTTCACAGACTGGTCCTTCATGTCTTGGCGCTCCTTCAGACTCCGGCACCCCCAGCAGAGTTAGTCCTGAGAGCCCTAGGGTCCATAGCAGCAGCTATAAATCTGGTTCCTTTGGCACATCTGCATATGAGAGTGTTACAGTGGATGTTACAAGTTCAGTGGTCTCTACTATATCAGTCTCTAGATTTACTGCTTCCTCTAAGCAAAGTGTGCAAAGCTTCTCTCATGTGGTGGCTTCAATCCCAGGATCTGCGAGAAGGACGCCCCTTTGTTACACCTCCACCCCATGCCACGGTAATCATGGATGCCTCCTGCTTAGGGTGGGGATGGAGCATTGCTCGGGCAGGACTGTGCAAGGCACATGGACCCCAAATGAGACCGTTCTGTATATCAGTGTTCTAGAGATGAGAGCAGTCCTTTTAGCGTTGCAGGCCCTTCATACCTCTCTTCCTCTGGGAACTATTGCAATCCAGTCAGACAATATGTCAGTGGTCTGGTACATCAAAAAACAGGGGGGGGAAACAAGTCCTATCCACTTTGTCGAGAGGCCATGAGAGCGTGGGAATGGCTGATCTCCACCAACCATTTTCTGATAGCAATGCACATCCCGGGTCGATCCAACATTTTGGCAGGCAAATTGAGCAGGACTATCCTTTCACCTTACAAGTGGTCTCTGAATCCTTGTGTAGTGGAACAGATCTTCCTCAGGTGGGGTCAGCCTTGCTGCGATCTCTTCACATCACTGTCCAATGCGAAGTGCAGCGAGTTTTTTGCTCTGATTCCCCCGACAAGGGAAGTCCCCAGAGATGCTCTTGTCCATGCTTGGCCACCTGGTCTTCTTTATGCATATCCCCCATTTCCTCTCATGAAAAAATTCTTACAGAAAGCTCGTCAGTTGGAGAGCAGGGTTATCCTCAAAGCCCCATTCTGGCCTCGAGTTTGGTTCCCATGCCTGCGGTCTTATCTTCTAGCTCCGCCCTGGAGTTTGGATCCCATTCTGGATCTTATTCGTCATCCATCGGGAATTCCTTCTCCAAATCTGGACAGCCTCAAGCTCACATCTTGGTTGCTCCAGTTCCATTAGTTGCCAGGACTCCCAGTATCTCTTCCCCAGTTAAATCCATTCTGGTAGTGGCACACAAGTCCTGTACCAGAAAAGTTTACAGTAGTAAATGGAAACGTTTTTCCATTTGGGCTTCACAGAGAAATCTGGATCCTTTTACTGCTACAGTTCCAGCGGTGTTAGACTTTTTGTCTCATATTTTCCAACAAAGGGCCAGCTCTTCCACAGTGATAGTCCAGCTGGCAGCTATATCCCATTTTCACGTAGGGGAAACTTCAGGTTCTCTAGCTGCAGCCAGAATTTGCAAGACCTTTATTAAAGGTACTTTTCTTCTGAGACCTCCTATCAAAAATCCTTCCCCTCCGTGGGATTTGACATTGGTTCTTCAGGCCTGAGTTGTGTCCCCGTTCGAGCCCACAGCATCAGTTGACTTGAAATTCTTGTTGTGGAAGACAGCTTTTCTGGTCGCTATCACTTCAGCCAGGAGAGTGTCGGAGCTTCAGGCGCTATGTATGAAACCCCCATACCTAGTTTTTCATAAGGATAGGGTGTCTCTCAGGACTAACCCATCTTTTCTTCCTAAAGCTGCTTCAGAGTCAAACATTAATCAGTCTATTAAGTTGCCTGTATTTTTCCCTAATTTTCAAAATAAAGGGGAATATGAACTTCATTTGCTGGATGTTCACAGGCAGTTACGTTTTTACTTGCATAGGTTCAAACCCTTCCGTAAATCTGATCAGCTTTTTGTTTCCTTTGCTAAACCCTTTTTAGAAAAAACAGTTTCGAAGTTGACTCTTGCTAAATGGATTTCACTTTGTATTTTATAAACATATAAAGAACTTGGATTACAGAACCAGAAGGGGTTCATGCTCACTCTACCCATTCTATGGCTACGTCTGCTGCATTCTGGTTTAGAGTTTCCCTGGATGATATTTGTTCAGCAGCTACCTGGGCCTCCTCCCACACTTTTATTACTCATTATAAAGCTAGATATGGTGTCTAGAGGAAGGGCTTCCTTTGGCTCTGCAGTGCTCCGGAATATCTTTCCTTAAGGGCCACCCAAGAGTTCGGGTAGCTGGGGACTCTGTCCCACAAGTTGATGATCAAATGAAGTTCACTACTTCAGGTAAAGAAGTTATGTACTCACCGTAATGTTCCACCTGAGTAGTTAGACTTTGTCAGCAACCTTCCTGCACTCCTTCCCCCTGACCTTGGTGGTTATTTCTCTGTTTGGGCTCGTTGTCTTGAGTTTGACAAGCCTGGTGTATGTGTTTGGGTCAGGGTTTTGGTGTCTTAGGTTGTTGTGTGTGACGTAATGGGTGGCAAACTCGATCTGAGGATTGGAAGGAGGTTGCAGTGTAGTATGGGTAAGGGGGAGGAGCTTGGAGCTCGGATCTTTAGTTTGGTAAGCTGCTGGCTCGGATCCGTATCGGATCTGTAACCCATAGGTTGCTGACAAATGAAGTCTACCTACTCAGATGGAACGTTATTGTGAGTACATAACTTATTTTTCCTGCGTATTAAAAGAATGTGCTCTAATCAGGAAGACTTTGCAGTTTCACAACAAGATGTGATACACAGGTTTCAGCTAAGGGGCTATAGACAGCAGGATATACAATCTGCTAGCCGGTGAGCATCAGCTCAGGATAGAAATCAACTACTTACATATAAGGATCAAACTCATGTGGGTGAATCTGAACCTATTAGATTTATTACGACTTATGGACGTAATGTTAATCTCATTAGGGATTTTGTGTCCAAACATTGGAATATTTTAATGGCCAATGAGGATCTTAATCAGGCATTGGGGAATCGGTGTCAATTTTCGTACCGTAGAGGCAAAACAATGGGGTCATATCTTGCACACTACAAAAAGTGGGCTAGTGGACAGGTTAGGGGCCATCAACTAACCATTATAGGATATAACTGTTCGGGCTTATTTCCTTGTGGCCACTGCACATTTTTACAAATATATATGTATAAATCTAAACAATTCACAAGTAAGAATTCGGGACAAGTTTATGACGTACAATGTTTTGGGAATTCTGGATCTGACTGGGTTGTATACTTAGCCACTTGCACCTGCTCAGCTTTTTATGTTGGGCAAACATCCCAACCTGTACGTATTCGGATGTCTGAACACTACAGCGACATCCGTAATAAATGTTTAACCAATGCCCTGTATAGACACAGTACTGTACATCACACTGCCCTGTTTCATTTTACAGTGATAGATAAGATCCAGGGGGACAAAAGCAACAAATTAGGTTGGCATTCCATTTTGAACACCAAAGAAAAATACTGGATAATTAAATTAGGATGTTTATTCTCACCAGCGTTAAATGACCATGTATAAACAGTATATTTTTCATAATGACAATGGAGGAAATGACTTAACAGGAGGTTGTGTTTTATTTACTATATATGTACCTGTGTGTCATAAATTGTGTATTCACTGAAGAAGGCAAGTGTGCCGAAACCGGTATGATGTTATGATGATTAAATAATATCTAATGCCATAACACTTTGGTGCTGGCCTCTTTGTTTCTATTCGGTATAGGAGGTACCATTGTGCAGTAGCTCAGAGCAAGTCTGGGTATTGCATGGAGATTCTTCACATAACTATAGAAGGCCTTGTGTTTGTCTTTACTATCTGTTGCAGTCCTGTTTTCTTAGCTAGCTTTAGAGGATTTGATGAGGGAGTTTTTCCAGTCTTGGGACTTCACCTTATTCCGCATCAGTTTCTGCCTTCTGTTGTACAGTTTGCTTATGGCAGGGGACCACCAGATTGGCTTCATTTTTTGGAGGAGAACATCTTGGTTCTATTGGGTATCCATGCATTTGTGTACGTGTTCATACAGTGCATTGGTGTATGATTTGGCGGTCATGCAACTATTTTCCATTTGCATGGTTTCCGTGAAGTTAGCCACCTCTGTCTTTAGGAGCCCAAAGTTAGCTTTGGAGAAGGTTTTCATGGTGGTTACCTTTGTGGGGGGTGGGGTGTGGGGGGTGGTAGGGATGTGTATTTCCAAAGTGATTAGTTTGTAGTCGGATCTAACCAGGGAGGAGTTGACTATTTGTGTAGAGCAATGGTCGACCATGTTAGTAATGACCAGGTCTTATGACACTGCTGACCATATGCCATGCACTTTTCTCTTCTAGACTCATGTTTGGCACCACAATTGCGACAGTTAACAATAAAGCTTAATTTGGGTTTTGCTGATTCACTCTTATGCTATACTGAGCAATGTCTGTTTTTTACTAGATACCCTTAGTTTTGCACTGAACATGCTCCTTTAACCCAACTGTTCTTGGAATGTGCTAGAAGACTACGGGTTTTATCTGGAAGTCCCTCAAGGGCTGCTGCTGCCATGTGCTTTAGGCCTGCTTTTGCCTATCACATGTTGCATGCTGTCTACATGAGCTCTGGAGACACCTGAAACCATGCTCTTATCACTAGCAAGCATATTTGTGTGCCTTTGTGTAACTTCATGAATCTGACAAATCGCAATGGCTTTACTCAGCATTAAATCATTGTCACAAAGCAAAATCTTTCTCACAGGAGCATTATTAATACCACACATGAGTTTGTCCTTTATCATTTTATCCTTTAAATCACCAACCTACACATTTTAGCTTTGTTTCTCAGGTCAGTAATATAAGTTGCAAAAGTTTCGCCTTGCTTTTGATCTCTCGTGTAAAACAAATGGCTCTCTAGTGTAACATTAGTCTGAGACATTTCTCTGAATTTGCCCTTAAAACACTCAGGGTCTTCCCCTGATTCAGCCTGCACAAAAACACGATGAGTTTCTCCTTAACTTCATACACTTCTTGTGCAAAGACAAACAAATGCTCCCTTTCAATGGCTTCTGAATGCCCTGGTATGTGCATCTTTATCAGACTAAGCTGCTTGTATAAATATATCATATTCTTACTCAAATATTCTCCAGTCTCTGCAATGTTCTGATCAAACACCAATGGTTGTGACTTGCGAAATCCATCTGCCATATTGACATATCTCAATGAAAACTCTTGCGAATATGCATGAACATACACACTTGTACATGTGCTTGAAATTTATGCCAGTATTTGTAACAACACAACGAGCCTCTGTATAACTGAATTACATGTGCTTGAAATTTATGCCAGTACTTGTAACAACACAATGAGCCTTTGTATAACTGGGTTTCACAAAGTAAGTTTCCTGGGCACTGCAACAGTTTGAAATCTCTTTTCTGTAAAGCCACTTGCCTTGAAATTATTTTACTATATGAGCTATTTATCTTGTTAAGGCAATAATTCTAAAGTCATTTATCATTATTTCACTGTATGAGCCTTTATCTTGTAATCGCTTTAATGCCAAAGCCATTTTTCAACATTTTACTCACAGAGTCATTTATCATCGTTTTAAGAAACATTTCAAACAGCTGTGCAGTGCGAATTAACTGAGCAATAGAAGTTGAGGGCAAGAAACATGTTGAAAGTAACTGTACTTTGGGAATAACTATCTGGAAGCAATGGCAGTTTACGAATAAACTGTTTCGAAGTAATGACACTGCAAATAAACTGTTTCGAAGTAATGGCCCTTTACAGATGTATTGGGCAGGAGAAGCTCAGAGTGCGAAATGCCTCGAAATAACTGCAGTTTGAGAATAAACAGTACACAGCACACTGGAATTTCCCCAAAATAACTGCACTTTGCCAAACAACTCTGTATAGTGCAAGAGGCACTCTATAATGTCGGCACTCTGTGAACAGACACATCCAGGCACAAGAAACTTTTTGAAATGTCTGCACTTGACTGCACCTCACGAAATAGTTGCACTTTGCACACAGCAAAATCTTCAGAATAAATGCACAGCAGTAAACACACACTGTAAGCACTTTTACACACTTTGAGATACTTTGAGCAACTCTAGTTTTACTATTCAAGGCTTCTATCAATATGAAGTAGTAAGTTGTACCAAACGCATTAATTTGCCCAAAACCCATGCAGTCGCCTTTGCTTTATTTATACTCGGTGTGCCCTATTTTGCCCTTTCTATTATAGTCGTTTCACTCAATGAATCTTTTGATGTGCCTTTTATGCCCTTGTGTTATATTCATTTTGCTCATTTAATCTCTTTTCGTGCCCATTAAACTTTCTTGTGCTCGTTTTAACTCTAAACATGCTCATTTTGCTTTAATCTTGCTTGTTTTACAATTCTGAGGTAATTCTGAACCCTTTATGTACTTTTCTAATGCTTGTTTTATCAAGTAACTGTTTCAAATATTTTGCCTGCTTAATGAGTTCTTTTCTACTTCTGTTTTGCTTAAAAGTTTCTGTGCTATTCGTTTGCTTAACAGTACGTTTTCTTCCCTTGTAATGCTCCATTTAACCTCTTTTAATAAATAAATAATTAGTGTGTGTTTTCTTTACCTTTAACTTGTTTCTGGCCCTTTTTTGCTCTCAGTTGTTTTAGTTTGCCTTTGCCATCACCTCTGCATCTTGTTGGCTCTGAAGAATAGTCTTTGCGGTTCTGACACCATGTCGCTCGCCAAGTCAGGATAAAATAAGCAAGCATCATGAGTTCTTGTTTAAGCAGCTTTATTGTATGCAAACACATCATAAATGAGGTTAAGCAACTTTAACTTATAAACAAACTAGCTATCACGCACAAGGATGTTAACATTCTGGCTGCCTCTTCAAAATGGCACTGAAGCTAACACGTGCTTGGTATTTATATGCACACACAGATCTTGGAAAATGCTACTTAAAGGTATAACACACCTGTTATTCTACACCACCTATCTATTGAAAAGAAAGGAGTTTAAGGAATGGATAGTGGAGCTTATTCAGGAGTTATTCGAGAGGATAGAAATTATTCCTGAAAATATCGCTAGAGAGTGGGATAAAATTAAGGTAGAGTTTAAAAATAGGGTGGAAATAAAACAAGGGGAGCCATGGTTAATAAGTAACTAGAATTATTTAGAGGGTCTGCCAAATGTTAGTGTTGCATAATAGGGGGAATCTCACAGAACAAGAAGAGGATCAATTGCAGAATGCTAAGCAGAAAATAAGGGATTACCTCGATAATATACATGAGATTAGAAATATTGCTGTTAAGCAACCGTTTTTTGATAATAACACTAGAGCACAAAAATTTTTAGCACAACGACTCAGGCAACAGAAAGTAGAAATTGCTGTTGCCAAGCTTAGGGAGGCTATAAGAAAGTGAGGTAACAAGAGATCATGTAGAGATACTAGAAATATTTCGGAAATTCTGTGAAAGCCTGTATAAATCTAAGAAATGTGAAAATCAAGATAAGGTACAAATGGAAATGTTTATGGAAGAATTAAATAGGTGCTGCGGTAGCGTTGTCGCCTCACAGTAAGATGTCCTGTTCGATTCCCAGCTAGAGTGTCTTCTGTGTGGAGACATGCGTGAATGGGCGTACCTTCGTTGAAGGTTGTGCGTCAGAGCCGGCAACTCGGTACATAAAAATCTACTCCCAGTCATTAGCGGACCGGAGTTCCGCTGTGGCGACCCCTAACCGGGAAAAGCCGAAAGACACAACAAGAGGTAGATGAGATTCAATTACTAATGGTTAGGATAGGAGGAGATAAGGTAAAAATTGTGATGTATAACCAATCTAGAGGAAACTTCCTAGGAGTAGATGGACGTTTGGAAGTTATGAGGGAAAAAACTGATAAAGATCTGGAAGGTTTTGTTTAACAGTGTTTTAAGAGGAGGAGAAGTACCAACATCCTGGAAGAAAGCAATGGTAGCTGTAATACCTAAAGAGGGTAAAGATCTATCAGATCCAGATTCATACAGGCCCATTTCAATATTAAACCATGACTATAAACCGATTGTGTCTGTAATGGGTAAAAGAATGGCAACATTGATAGATATGGATCATTGTGGTTGGGGAGGGGAGGCAAACATTTGACAACATTTACAGAATATTGATGATCCAGAGGGAAGCAGAATGTAAGAAATACCATTGTTGTTGGTGGGTCTTGATGCAGAGAAAGCATTTGACAGAGTAAGCTGGTACTTTATGAGCAGGGCAATGGAAACATTTGCATTTCCTGAAAAAAAAATATAAGGTTGATTAGGAGGATGGATGCGGGATTGGAGGTGAAAATTAAAGTGGATGGGGTCCTCTCTGATAATTTCTGCTTGAGCAGAGGAGCCAGGCAGGGGTGTCCTCTTTTCCCTTTATTTGCATTATATTTAGAACCATTGGCAAAGAAAATAAGGGACTCAGAAATTCAAGGATATAATTTGTGTGGTAGTCAAGAAAAGCTGGCTGTATTTGCAGATTATATAATTTTACACCTGACAAAACCGGAAAGAAACATTACAGTGTTGTGGAACATTTTAAGATGGTTTCTAATCATTTCAGGGTACAAAATGAATGAAGCTAAAACAAAGGCAATAGCAGTAAATGATATTACCAACATTTAAATTGGTTCAGCAATATCCATATTTATGGGGACATGATAAAATGAAATATTTAGGAGTATGGATTAAGAATGATTCTGGTGGCAGCTAAGGATATGTGGGAAGAGACTAAATAAAAGATAATACAAAACTGAGAAAATTGTGCTTTGTTATATGGATAGTAAGATACAAGCAGTTAAAATGTTTAGTCCCATTAGTCTTATACACAGGTCAGGTATATTTTTATCAACCAGAGCAGAGGTTAAGAGCCGAAGGACTTTATCAGGGAGGGAAAGATGGCAAGAGTCAATTGGGATAAGCTGATTCTTTCAGTAGAACAGGGCAAATTGGGATTACCTGATACCTGATTTGAAGGGGTATTTCAGAGCTGCACAGTTAAGGCTCCCAAACATAGTACAAGCAGAAAACTATAAAAGTGGAAAGGGATGATGATGAAATGGGGGGGGGGGCTCAGGGTAGCAGCATAGGTGGATGTAGCATCCTATTTAAACTAGCAATATATGAAATACTTGATGTGGACATAGCATTGCTGAGGTAAACGGAATGATTATATTTTGGGCATACTGGCAAGGGCTATTATTGTTCACTTCATAGATTTTGGAAATATGCAATTATATAACATAAGAACGCGAACACAGCAGTAATAATTATCATTCCCATATTGGAATTGTTAGGATTAGTAGGTATTATATGGACATAGCATTGCCAATTTGGATGGATATATATAACTGTTTTTTGGACTGTGGTTTTGGGAATTTTGTGGCAAGGGCTATTATGGTCCATATTTGATTAAAGGAGAATTTGGTGATGTTTGGAGTTAATATAATATAATATGTTTTGAATGAGTTTGTTGGTATATTGGTTATTAAACAGACATTGGGTTATTTTTCCTAGTGCAAGACCAGTTGGTACATTGTTTTGTTTCCATCCTCCAATGATATTTGTGTTTTGAATATATTTTCTGCTTTCTAATATTAACATGTGATTGTGTACCAGCTGAATATGGATTTAATTAAAATATTATCAGGTCTTTCTGCTAATAGGGAGGACTTGGGGGTCTTTGGTGTAGGTAATACTAACCATGGAGACATTGGTACCATTACAAAGGGACCGGAGAGTATTTGTGAAGCTTTATTTCAAAAATTGAATAAAAGTATGAGGTCCTTGAGATCGAATGTATGGCACGCTAGGCTTTTTAAAGCTTAATTCGCTAAAGGCATCTCTCCGAGAGGGTTGAGGGTAAGGACACAACCTCTTATTAATGAGATTGACGCAGAATTGGCAAAACAGTGGGCTATTATACAGCAACAAGCCTCCATGGGTTTTCTGAAAGCATTAGCAAATTATCATGACAGAATCATAGATAGGGATATTGGGGATATAACCAAGCTATGTGAAGAAACAAAAATTTTTGAGGGACAACCTTTTTATGCCATGGGTCTTAACAAATTAAGTAGACCTCCTTACTTTGGAACAACAGTTACGTGAGAGGAAGGTCCGCAAATTTCAGCTGGACCAAACTGATTATGATTGGGGAAACCCATTCAGCTATAATAAACATGTCAAATTTGGGGAGGGTAATATTAAAGTAACCAAAAGGAAACGTCCCAGATCTATTCTTAAAAAACGTCCAGCTGGTGCTGAGACATCAGCAAAGGATTCTTCATCAGCCACTGACTTGGACATACAGCAGGCCTCAGATTCACCCACCCCCAAAAGAAGTAACACCGCAGCCCCTTTAGGCCCCACTATAAAAGAGCAGGGAGAAAACTTTCCAAACATAGACAACATAGAGGGGTTGTTGAAATTGTTAACTCAGAAATAAATGTATGTAATAACAATGTTTTAAACATTTCGAATGTTACATTGTCACAAACACAAACAAATCTACTTAATAAAGGCTTTATTCCAGGTTTCTTTGTTTTGGAAGATAATTTAGCCCAGGATGTAATAGCATTTTGTAGGTTATTGAATCTAAGATTACATTTTCAAGAAACTATTGATGGTGATTCTGATAGGGTTTTTACTTATCATAAATCCAAATTTGCACCATTATGCACCACAATGTTCAGTTATTTCAAACAAGTGTACTTAAGAATTTACATTTTCATTCTATGGAATTGAGTTGTAAGGCAAATAACCTCTCAAAGATTGAACTTGAAGCCTTACAGGAATTGGAAAATAATAATGATCTGGTCATCCTTTCTGCTGACAAAGGTGGGGCTGTAGTGGTTATGAATTGGGCTCAATATGATGCCGAAGCACATAAACATCTCAGTGATGGGCGCTATTATGTTAATATGCCTTTGGATCCAACATTTAGATTCAAAAAACAAATTGATGATTTTTTATTATCTGCCAGACAGGAAGGTATTATTTCGGATACAACCATGTACCACCTTATGGTATCAGATCCTATGAGTCAGTATATTTACTTTCTACCTAAGATTCATAAAGATCTTTTTAATCCACCAGGCAGACCGATTGTCTCGGGCAGAGGGTCCATCACTGATCCCCTTTCACAATTTCTTACCAAATTTCTACAACCACTATTGAAATGGGTCCGTTCTAGAATCAAGGACACTACAGAATTTTTACACATCGTTTCTGAAACACAACTGGAACAAGGATGGCTATTATGTACACTTGATGTCAGTGCACTTTACACCAATATACCACATGGGGCTGGTTTGGAAGCCATAGAATACTGGCTATACAAATCTAATCTATATCAGCCCGGTTTCAACACCTTTCTGATATGCCTCATTAAACATGTCCTTACCAAAAATGTCATCTTCTATCAGGAGCAAAACTACTAGCAGGTTCAAGAAACAGCATTGGGAGCATTTTTTGCCTGCATTTACACAGACCTTTTCATGGCATATGTAGAAGACCATCTTATTTATGATAATGCACATATTTACCTGGAAGAGACTGACATTTGGAGAAGGTTTTTGGATGATTGCTGGATGGTATGGAGATCGGATGTGGATTATTTGATGGAATTTGTGGGCTATCTTAATGAGAATGAATGGGGCCTACAATTCACAGTGAATTATAATTTGGAACAAACAACGTATCTTGATGCTCTGGTCACCAGAAATACCAGTCATACTTTACAAACTGAGGTATTTCGCAAATATCCACAGTATAATTCCCTTCTCCATGCATCCAGCTTTCATCCACCTCATATAGCTAGGAATATTCCAAAGTCACAGTTCATAAGAATGAGACATATTTGTTCACAGCAATCTACATGAACACTTTAGGAAAGATCTAACTAATAGATTTCGTGACAGAGGTTACAAAATGGGACATGTTCTGGGTGCAGGCAACTGGGCATCAACATTAAATAGAGAGGATCTCTTGAAATATAAGGATAAACATCAAACAATTAGCTCAGATATTCGGTTTATCACTACATATGGAGGGAATACAAATACACTAATGAATAGTGTAGAAAGACACTGGAACATCTTGTTGGCTGACTACAACTTATTGCAATTCCTTCGGGAGAAATGTCGCTTTTCATTCCGTAGGGTCAGAAATTTGGGTTCACACCTAAGCCATTATAAATGAGGGTCCAGAACCTCCACACCTTCTAGTACAGAAACAACTATGATGGGGGACATACTTGTTGGGTGTACACCCTGTGGTCATTGTAGTGAATGCAATAGAATTATGAAATCTAAACAATTCACAAGTAAAGATTCAGAGAATGTTTTTGATACCTGATTTTTTGCTAACTGCAGCACTGATTGGGTGATTTATTTAGCTACTTGCAGTTGTTCAGCATTCTATGTGGGTCAGACTTCAAGACCGCTTAGAATAAGGATATCAGAACATATCAGTGATATAAGGACTAAGAAACCCAGCAGCGCATTATATAAGCATTCCTTAACACATCCTACAGCTTCTTTCAGATTTATGGTGATAGACAAAATTGGGGACAACAGATCAATAAAAGCTGGGTGGCATACTATTCTTGATGCCAAAGAAAAGAAGTGGATAATTAAATTGGGTGGACTTTTTCCACCGGGACTTAATGAACATCTGTAATTTGATCAATCAGTTTGTTTGCTGTGTTTGATGTCATGCATAAAAGAAGCTTGATCTTTTTTCATTTATAGGTTCATTTTCATTTTTAACACTGGGGAAGGCTATGTAACCATTATAGCCAACACCGTTCTGTTTGTTGTTTCTTTTGCTGACATGTAGAACATATTTTATATTTGTATCAGTACCACAGTTTGCTGGCTTACTTTTTGTTTTATAGACACACACACACACACACACACACACACACACACACACACACACACACACACACACACACACACACACACACACACACACACACACAAACTTGGGAAAGGTTGCCACAGGTTTACTAGCTGTACCCACTTCTGCCCAGACTATAAGGTAGTTATGACTGCCAGCAAGGCACTCCTGCCAGCTACATTAAGGCTGTTTCAAGGGTATCCAATATACTGAGTGAAATTAATATTAATACAAATGGTAGTCTGATCAAGAGCAAGATTATTAGGAGTGGCCCACACAGTGTCACCAAATAAATCTGCAAGTATTCTCAAAATTTAAATATCTCTACAAAGATCAGCCACAATGAAAGGTTTAAATATATTTAATAATAAATAATAAAAATATATGAAAATATTGAATATATATTCACAGTGACGACATAGTTCAAAACTACAGGAAATATTTAAAATAACATTGCAGGACAGGCTCAGACAAATAAAGAAAAACAGTATCTAAACTAAGCTTCACTATATTCCTGACTGAATCTAAGAGAATTAATATACCCTAATAATTTACTTAATAGAGCAAGACAGATGATGTGGTGAATGGTTCTTGTTGTCAGGCCCAAGGCAGAATACAGAATGCTCTGTCTTACTAAGACGCTTCTCAAAATAATATCTAAATTATTACTTCTGAGATAGCTTGCAGAATGACATCACTTCTGGTCATCTGACTCCTAGTTTCAATGCAAAACCCTCATTGCTGGAAGCTGGCAGGACTTAGCACTTGCCTCTAAAAATACAGACACAAGGGCTTTTGCTTAGATCTTTGGCAGGTGTTGGAAGTCATAAAACAATCTCGTACCTCCACACTACCAAAGGAGTAATTAGTTCACCCCAAAGACAACACTGAAAGCTTCCTAGTATGGACTTTGTATCTCTGGCTGCATTGAAACCTGTGAGATAGAATCTTTATGGCCTAGCCTATAAAGTGATTTATTTTCAGATATTTTTCTAAAGTTTGCTAGACTGAGGATAACCCTCTGGTTTCCTCTGTTAAAGCATATACATTTAAACAGTTACAATAGTGCATGTACATTTCTGTTCTCTCTGGTAAGGCACACTATGGATACATTTCAAACACAAGCATAAGCACTTTTCAAGTACCTTTTCAACACAAACGTCTGTACAAATTTGATATGCACATGCCATCCAGTTATAATGTATTTATAACTCAATCATCTTGTATAAATCAGTTTGATATTCACAAATGACATATAATTATTTACAGAGTTCCAGCTTGCTGGCTGGCAGTATCTCCTTTCGTCACCCCCCCCCCCCTTTAAAGACTCAAGCTAGTTTTTCAAGTGCCTCTTAGGCACATACCTCTCTAGCAATATTTCTTATGTGGGAATACATTACCCCATACTCTGCCATAAGATTCCATCTGCCATGGTATTGCTAAACCCACCACAGTGTTGCACTGTCATATCATATGCCTGCAACCCTAGGCTCTTCCATAGTAAATTGGAATTTTGCTGGCTGGCTTGCTGTAGCCACAGATCCCCCTTAGATTCCTCCTGCCTCCTACTGCAAATACTTAACACCAGGGCCTCCCTATCTTGGTAGGTTTCATGGTGTTAACATGGTACAGTTTGTGCCCCTGCCTAGCAGTTCTGCCATGTAGTTAACATCACTGACTTCCTTACCACTTTGAAGGGTCCCTCCAGCTTATTGTGCCCGACAGTAGTATGAGTGTTGCCCCACAGCATACTCTCTGGCTTGAGCTTTCCTGTCATAACAGGCCTTTTTCCTGCTGTTGGGCTCCTGCCAGGTTTTCCTGGGCCAAGCCCATGAGTTCCCTGAGCCTTGTCCTGAGGTTTAGGAAATATGCTACAACAGACTCATTGTGGGATTCACACCCCCCTCCACTCATTGCAACTCGAATCTAGAGTTTCCCTCACCCTGTGCCCATACAGTAACTCAAAAGGTGAGAAACCTGTGGATTCCTGGGGCAGCTGTCTGTAAGCAAACAACAGATGGGGCAAATATTCCCTCTTTAAACCTCCCCACCAGAAATATTCCCTCTTTAAACCTCCCCACCAGACCATTAGTCCGGTGGTAGTAGGGGGTGGTCTTTATGTGTTTCACCCCACAATGCTTCCACAGACAAGCCAACAGGTCTGACATGAAATTGGCACCTCTGTCAGTCAGTATTTCATTTGGGGAACCTACCATACTGAAAATCTCTAACAAAGCATTTGCCACCTTTTCTGCCTCAGTAGAGGACAGGGCTCAGATTCAAGCTGTTTGCTAGCATAATCTACTACCACTAAGATATACTTCTTCCCTGTGGAACTTGGAGTACTCAGAGGCCCCACAATATCCATAGATACCATCTGAAGCAGCTCTTTAATCACAGGCAGAGCCATCAAAGTAGCTTTGACCTTGTCTTCTGCCTTACCTACTTTTTGGCTCTGCTTACAGGTCTTGCAGTACCCTGTTACATCCCTTGCAATCCCAGGCCAATAAAAGTTCTGCATAATATGTCTCTTGGTATGCTTTATGCCCATATGAAGTGCAAAGGGGGTGTCATGGGCTATGGCTAGAAGTGTCAGATGTTAGGCTCTAGGCACTACCAACTGCTGTATTATCTCACCCTCTAGCCCTACCTCAGGGGTCTATTCTCTGTACAATAACCCTTTGTTCCAGTATATGGAATCCCCTTTTCTTTGAGAATCAGGTGCCTCCCTAGCTACCTCCCTCTAAGCCTTGTAATGTAGGGTCTGAGAGCTGAGCTGGTCTCAACTCCCACTTTGTAACCCTTCCCAGCTCCCCTTCCACAGGAAGTCTGGTATCCTCTGACAGCAGTGCCTCACTGTCAGCCTGGGTATTACAACTCACCTTTGCCCTTGCAGTCACTCTGTCCAAGGGAACATCAGTACCCACCAGCAGCTTTGGCTCACCTTCAGTCTCAGTGCTTCAGGGTAGTTCCCTCCCTAAAGTAGCCACCTCACCAGTCCTGGCTTCAAGTGTGCCATCTGTCTGAGCCCCCCCCCCCCAAGCTAACAGACCCACATGCCTCTCTCCAAGCCTGACTGCATGTAACTGCAAGCACACAAGGTACTGGATTATCAAAATCATTCTCTGTCAAGACATCCGCAGAGATATCCTCAAACACACCTATTTATTGCTTCCTTTTCCACCATCTCAGTCAAGGTGAACCCTACCCAAAGGTATTTGGGATGGGGTCTCTTCTAAAGCTCTGAGTGGAGTAGACTGCCCAAACAACCATTGGAGGCTTTACAACAATTAGGTCAGAGGCTGTTTATCTTGTAGCAGTGACTTGTTTCCTATCTACTAAGATAGGATGTAACCTCATTTGGTAGTTTGGTGCCTTTGTTCTCTCCTTACAACTTACCACAGACATTCTGTCATTCCCACTTTCTGGCTCCCCTACCTTTTGTTCCCCACCTTGTCTCCATGGACATCAATATGCTACGTGGCCCCACTGGTTACATTTAAAACACTCAACCCTTGATCCTGACCATGTACCTGAACTAGTGGCTTCCCTGTTACTAGTGGACTCTGCTGGGGCGGTTTAGGCTGTCCACCATGGATTCCTTTATACCCATGTGCAGCACTGGGTATCCCTTTCCTGTGCAGTTATGGCCTGCTTGCTAGGTATAGGTCTCCTTTTTTCATACGTTCATAGGACGATACTAGGCTATTCGCCCAGAAGCCCTTATAAGCCTAGCCAAGAATTTCACCTATGTTCCCACAAAGTCAGCACCTATTTTCCCTGTCCAGTGGGGACACAGGTGGGATCCCAGGGGTATATTTTCTGTTTCTCATCCAGTCATCCAAGTTCCTGATAAAGAGAGCTAATGAGGTACTCTGCTTGACATGGAGAGGGAGTCTATTCCACAGATGGGGGAGTCGTTGGGAAACAAGTCTGTCCTGTCAACAAGTTCTATTAATGTCATAGACCAGGTAGAGACCTTGCATCCGGGTTGTGCAAGTGGAGTTTGACTTAAGGATATTGAGCAACTCCATCAAGGCTTAGTCTGAGAATGCCTTGTATGCCAGACACAGGTCACGTCTGAGCAGTCTGTACAAGACTGAGTAGAGGGACAGGGCTTTTAGCCTATCTTTATAGGACAGGTGTTTAGACCCTGGATTTTCCTGGTCAGGAACCTCTGTGGTTTATCCAACTGCTGCATGTGCAAGCTAGGTACATGCTGAAGGGGTCTGATAAGGGAGGAGTACAGGGATGTTATGACCTCCTTGTTCCTGGATGAAATACCCTTACATACGACGTGGATCATGTAGAAAGCCTTCTGTACAATGGAGGCAACATGGTGGTCAAAAGTCAGGTTGCTATAACCTGGGGGCCCAAGTCCCTCATGACTGATTGCTTGCTTTGTACGTTATTAATGTAATAATTAGTGGGGTTGCCATTTTCCCCAAAGGAGATAATGATGCATTTCTTGGCATTCAGTTTGAGGCCATGCTTCTGGCACCAGTTATTAGTCTGGGTAAGGCCCTCTTGGAGGATGTTCACATCACTAGGGGAATTTGACAGTGCCCAGCTTGCAGTCATCTGCAAACTTGGTCAGCCACAGATCACTGGTTTTGGCCTGCACCTCAGAAAAGTATATCCCAAACAGTAGAGGCCCCAAGACCGATCCTTGGGAGTACACCACTCTTTACGGGTCTACTACTAGAGGTGGCTTCCCCTATTTTGACTGAGTGGGTTCCGTCAGTGAGCCAGGTATCTACCCATCTGGTAAGATATGGGTTGATGCCTAGCTGAGAGAGTTTATTTATTATGCCCGAGTGGGAAATAATGTCAAAGGCATTGGCTAGGTCAAGGTAGGTGGTGCACACTGTCTTCCTCTCAACCATGGGTTTGTTGAATGTTTCGAAGAAGGTGACCAATTTTAACAGATATGATCTCCCTTTGACAAAACCAAACTGTGTGGGATCAAGCATTTGGAGGTTGCCAATGTCCTTGTTTATAAGTTCCATGATGACGCATTCCATGGATTTGCAGATCAGGCTAGTTAGACTGATGGGCCTATAATTGCCTGGGTCAGTGGATGCTCCACCTTTGTATAGAGAGATGACAATGGCTGTCCTCCACTCAGCTATGATGAAGCTAGTGCTCAGGCTTTGGTTGAATAGGGTGCCTAGTGGTGCTGAGAGCTCTTGCCTGAGTTCATGTAGGACACAGCCAGGGATGTTGTCGGGTCCCATGGAGGCTCTATATTTTGCCTTTGAGAGGGCATTAATGACCTTCTCCGTGGTGATGGGGGGGCAGGTGCTGGGGATGTCCTGCTTTACTGATGGGGGGACATGGTGGTGAAGTTTTCACTGAACTTGTCTGCCATCAGGTTGCCTATATCTGTGGCATTTGTGTATGTGGTATTCTTGACCACCAATTCAGAGCAGATTTGATTGTTACCTTTGAGATTGCTGAAGTACGTGAATAAGGCCTTGTGATTGTCCTTAGTGGATGTGGCCAATTTGGACTTGAAGTTAGCCTTAGAAGATTTCACCAGTGACCTTATTTTTCTTGTTCAGACAAAGGAGAAGTTGCTTCCAACCTGGCACCTGATCCTTCTTGGTCCTGGACTGCAATTTTTTTCTTTTATTATAGAGTCTGTTTATTCTTGCTGTCTACCAGACAGGTTTACTCTTTCCTGAGGAAGATTACTTGGTCCTGTCAGGTATTGCTGAGTACATGTAGCTATATAGGTGCTCATGTAGTTGTTTTGGTGTAGGCTTGGGCATTAGTGCCTGTTTCAACTGAAGGGGATGGTGGCTGTAAAGCTGCTTATACCTGCTGTTAGGAGGTTGTAGTCAGCTTTGGAAATGTTTTTTTGTTCAACTCTGGCAAGGAGTGGGGGGGTGGGGTCAGGGGAGATGATGATTTCAAAAGTGATTGCTTTATAGTTGGATCTTACTAAGGAGGATGACACTGTAGGGGTGCTACAGTGGCTGCTCATGTTGGTTAGATCCAGGATATTTTCACTTCTTGTGGGGGGGGGGGGGGTCGACCATCTGATCCAATGCATTGGCATTGACAAAGTCGAGGAATCTCCGGGTGTTCGTGTTTGAACTAGAATAGGTCTTCCACTCTATTGTCTGGTAGTTAAATTCACCCAGGATCAAGGTAGAGGGTTGAATCTTGATGGATTCAACTAAGTCCAGATAGGTGGAGTGGGCCTCCTGGATCATGGTTCGAGGTCTGTAGCTAGCTATGATTTGAATATGTGTTTTGTCAACAGTTAACTGCTCCTGGAGTGTCTCCTGTGTGTCATACTGTCTGTCCAGCCGGAGATGTACATGTCTTTGATAAATATTGAAACTCCACCTCCTTTGGTTTTGTAGCCCTCCTTTTGTGGTCTGAAAGTATGGCAGAACAAGTAACCTGAAAAGGCTGGGTGCTCTCCACAGCTTTGAACCAGGTTTCAGTGACAGTACAAATGTCAGCATCTTCCAAGGCGAGGAATGCTTGCAATGAGTGGAGTTTCATGTTCCCGCAACTCATCTGTGGTGTTGCATTCCCTATTTGCCAACCAGATTCTCATGTCCTCAGGCAAAGTGCTAAGGGCTTGTTCCCTCACCAAAAGGTCTGCCAGCCCTTCAAAAGTGGTGACCTGACACCCACTCACCCACATATAACAATAAATGCTTAACTCAGCAGTATAATCACACACACTTTCATCTGCCTTGCGTCTATGCTCACACAGCTTTTTTCTATAAGCTTCAGGTGTTAACTTAAAGCATTCCAATAAACAATTTTTAATTGTATTATAATTTAAGCAGTCAGTATCAGACAAATTAGGAACAGCAGTTACAGCTTTACCATGGAGCAAGGGGGTCAGGAACCGTACCCAGAGCACTTGATCAACATTGTACTGTTTACATACCCTTTCATACATATGAATAAAACTATATCAAAATTATCACCCTCTGTAAATTGTAGAAGAAATTTACTGACCTTTATTGCTTCTGGTGTTTGGTTATTCCCTTCCCCGTTAACTCCATGACCCTGGTGAAAAGTCAGCATTTCCTTTTCATGTTGCCTCTGCCTCTCATTTTCTTCAGCTTCCAGACGTCTCAGTCTGTCTACTGATTCTAATTCCTTCTGGTTCTCCTTTTCTTCAGCCACCAAATGCCTCAGTATCTCTCCTGATTCTAGTTCCAAACATTTGGCCTCTAGTTCAAGTCTCTTTAACACCAGACAGATTTTTAAGTTCTCTAAGGAAAAGTTGAACTGTCCATTTTCTGAGAGTTGCATATCCCCAAAGCCAGTCTGGTTGTCTTCCTGGTTGCTGGTTTGTGATGCAGCTGTCACTAAGGCTACAATCATTTCCCCTTTACTCCAATTGGCATGTACTAGTCCTTTGGCTTAGCACATTTCAGCCAACTGGCTTCTTGTCAGCTTGCCATAATCCTCTTCTGATATCCTTGCCTGTTCTCCCTAACTAATTAAGCTAACAAAAAATAAAATAAAACTATTGTGATATGAAACTCTGAATGTCTACCATGTGGCTGATTGAGAGTACAAATACCTTTAGTGACCACTGTTTACAGGCTACAGGAGTTCAATATCCACACCATTGAATCCTAATATGTGATGTGGTGATCCCACCACTGCCAACCAATATGTGACGTGGATATCCCACCACTGCCAACCAGTATGTGGTGACCCACCATTGGACCAGTAATTAAGGAGCCTCAATCCTTACCAGTGGCACTAGTGGGGGGACGTTCACTGGGAGGATAACAGGTATACACCCAGTATTTCCAGATGAAGCTCTCTGCATCAAGTGCATTTTCTCTTAAGAAGACACAGAGACCACATTCAGTCCATGGCTGGTTTCTCCCTCTTTCTCCATATCCCCAGTAAGACTCTCCACTGGCACAGCTATGTAGTTGAGATCTCAGCTGAGTGTACAAGCCAAGGCTCCAGCACCCTCTCTGCCCAAGCAGTGCTTCGTGCCCCTGCCCAAGTAGCTGACACACGCACTCTTTGAGGTTTAATTTACACACGCACATTTACGCACCCACAGACACTTGCGCACACATGGACACATGCACACACACACCTGGGAAATTCTGCCACAGGTTTACTAGCTATACCCCCTTCTGCCCAGACAGTAAGGTAGTTATGAATGCCAGCAGACACTCCTGCCAGCTATGTTAAGGCTCTTCAAAGGGTACTCAATATTCTTGTTGAAATTAATATTAATTAAAATGGTAGTCTGACCAAGTACAAGGCTATTAGGAGTGACCCACACAGTCATCCTCATCATCTTCTTTCGGCTGTTCCCATTAGGGGTCGCCACAGTGGATCATTCTGTTTCCATTTCTTTCTGTCCTCTGCATCTTGCTCTGTCACACCAACCACCTGCATGTCCTCTCTCACCACATCCATAAACATTATCTTAGGTCTTCCTCTTTTCCTGGTAGCTTTTTCCCAATATACTCAGCATCCCTCCTCAGCACATGTCCAAACCAACATAATCTTGCCTCTCTGGCTTTGTCTCCAAATCTTCCAACCTGGGCTGACCCTCTAATATACTTATTCCTAATCCTGTCCACCCTTGTCACACCCAGTCCAAATCCTAACATTTTTAACTCTGCCACATCCAGCTCTAACTCCTGCCTTTTTGTCAATGTCACTGTCTCCAACCCATGTAACATAGCTGGTCTCACTACCCTCTTGTAGGCCTTCCCTTTCACTCTTACTGGTACTCGTCTGTCACAAATCACTCCTGACACTCTTCTCCACCCATTCCATCCTGCCTGTATTATCTTCTTCACCTCTCTTCCACACTCAGCATTACTCTGAAGGAGTGACCCACACATGTCACCAAATAAATATGCAAGTACTCTCAAAACTTAAATATCTCTACAAGGAATAGCCACAATAAAATGTTTAAATGTATTTAATAATAAATAATAAAATAAATACTAAAAGTATATTAAAATATTGAATATATATTCACAGTGACATCAGAGTTCAAAAAACCACAGGAAATATTTAAAATAACATTGCAGGACAGGCTCAGACAAATAAAGAAAAACATTATCTAAACTAAGCTTCACTATATTCCTGACTGAATCTAAGGGAATTATTATACCCTAATAACTTATTAATAGAGCAAGGCAGACAATGTGGTAAATGGTTCTTCCTGTTGTCAGGCCCAAGACAGAATACAGAATGCTCTGTCTTACTAAGACACTTCTCAAAGTAATATCTATAATATTACTTCTGAGATAGCTTTCAGAATGACATCACTTCTGGTCATGTGACTTCTAGTTCCCATGCAAACCCCCCATTGCTGGAAGCTTGCAGGACTTAACACCTACCTGTAAAAATACAAATACCAGGGCTTTTGCTTAGATCTTTGGCAGGTGCTGGAAGTCATAAAATAATTGCATACCTCCACACTACTAGGGTAGTAATTAGTTCACCCCAGAGACGATACAGAAAGCTTCCTAGTACATGTTTTGTGTCTCTGGCTGCATTGAAACATGTGAGATATCATCTTTATGGCCTAGCCTATAAAGTGATTTAATTTCAGATATTTTTCTAAAGTTTGGTGAACTGAGGTTCACCCTGCAGCAAACAATCAGTTGTGAGGGACTTGGGCATCCAGGTTGATAGCAACCTGAATTTTGACCACCATGTTGTCTCCGTTGTACGGAAGTCTTTCTACATGATCCACCTCATAAGTAAGGGTATTTCATCCAGGAACAAGGAGGTCATAACATTTAATTTCAGATATTTTTCTAATGTTTGGTGAACTGAGGTTAACTCTCCAGTTTCCTCTGTTAAAACATATACATTTAAACTACTACAATAGTGCATGTACATTTCTGTTCTCTCCAGTAAGGCACACTGTGGATACATTTCAAACACAAGCACTTTACAAATACCTTTTCAGCACAAATGTCTGTATAAATCAGTTTGATATACACATGACATCCAGATGTAATACATTTGTAACACAAGCATTTTGTATAAATCAGTTTGATATTCATAAATGACATATAATTGCTTACAAAATTCCAGCTTGCTGTGCTGGCAGTACCTGCTTTCGTCACATGATGTTTGACTGAAAATGATTGGGTAGATGATGAGTGATGTATATTGTTTGCAGCTGGGAGTATGTCAGTATGGCTTGTGATGTAAAATGTTTGCAGCTAGGATTTTGTCGGTGTGGTTTGTTTTCATTTGCATAAATGTATGATTTCGTATGAACAAATGATGGTTTATTAAAGATGTTTCTTGTTTAAACAGGGGGGGGCGGGAATTGAATAATGTATGTAATGTTGCTTAGGTTATATGATATATAGCAGTTTATGTGAAGTATAATGTTTATAAATGTCATCTTGTTAGTACAGTTTGATTACTTTTATATAAATATAAATTTGCCTGTGTCACAAGTGATAATTCAATAAAGGTGTTTAAAAAAACATTTTAAGAACAATAATTTTATAGTCTAAAAATAATACAAAAAACTAATGCAGTTTAAATTATGCCAAATTAGACATAATATGAAAACATACAAGTTATATGACAATGCTTTAATAGCGAAATGTTAGCCAGTTTATAGAGAAATTAAAGGTAAGTTAGTGTAATACAGATAGGAATTTCAGTACAAAGTGAGAAAATTATTCATTCTTTTTGTTTATAAAGGTTTTGCTTTTAATATTTTAATCCCTTAAACAAAAGGGTTTCATTTCAGTGAGTGAGTTCTCATGCTGTAACTGTTCATTGTTAAAAGTAATATTAGTTGTAAAGAAAATATGTTATAAATATTTGAAGTTGCTCAAGACTTTAGAGCATTTGTTCAAGAATGCGGCTTTTTCTGTGTGTGTATGTGTGTGTTATCTCATATTCATTCATCCAGAATAAGATATGAAGTTTGTGAAATTGGGTGTTTGATGGGTGAGAGGATATGAGCTAGACCAAATGCACAATTTTATAAATTGAAACAGGCGACAGATTGAAGAATATTTAGGAGTAGAGCCTTCCAAATTAAGGAACTTGAACAAAAGGCATGCTTCACTTATTGTGTGCAAAACCTGTAGTCTCTGATGTGAAGGAATCTACTTTCCTTCACCAAGGTAAATCAGCATCTTAATAGCAGTGCTATGAAGCAGATACTTGTGAATGAGAGACAAGCATCTGCGTAATGCACCTGCCAGAAAATTATGTTGATCTGGTTGGTAGAAAGCCATCAGATGGCTCACTGCCAAATCAACACAACTTTTTTGCATCACTGGAGGGAGCTGTTGCCCATTGTTTGTGGAGGTATCACATCACTCTTGTGTTTTGCAATGATGTGAACAGTTGCTGGACTGGACTGAAGATGGTCCGAAGAACTCTGACTCCTATGACAACTGCTTGTTATTTTTGGTACATAAGAGGAATTCTTGATGAGAACAAAGACATTGAACCAAGAAATATTTTAATGTAGCTTCTCGTGCGTAATGTAAAATATTTCCTGCTAGAAATGGATGATGAATGTAATGTACAAAGATTGTAAGGATTTATCCTTCACAGGAATTCTGCGTCCAGTACATTAAGAATAAGAAACCAAGCTTCTAATATGTCTGTGACCTAGTTGCAAATATTTCTACTCACTTAGATTTCCTATTGTGACATCTTGAATAAAAGCCCTGAGGCAGTGGGTGACTGCCGTAACTAGGAACAGAAGAGATTTGCATCACAACACTGGCTATTTCTTTGATCCTGTATTAAGGAAAGGAGTATCTTTGCCAGGGATAAATACAGGACCGCCCCTAAAAAGCATATTGTTTAAAAAGTGGTTTGTGAGACTTGCTGCAGTTGAAAGTTATGTCCGGTTTGTTAAAATTTCTACCTAACAATGAAAGGTGGTGATTAAAGTTGCCTTGTGAGGAAGCTATGAGAAGGTAGTTGTTTAGATAAAGAAAGATGCTTGAAGAGCTCTTACGTGGGCAAAATCTAACTGAAGCGAAGTACTTTGTAAACTCTCTCAGGACTGTGGACAGCCCAAGTGGTAGAGCTGCCAACTGAAAGTGAAAACTAGTTAAATAAAAATGCAGAAACATCTTTTGAGGTGGTCTTGTGAGGATCATAAATGCATCTGTCATGTCCAAAGTTGTCAGAAATTAGTCTTTCTTCAAATCAAGAGGATGTATTTTTGAAGTCACCACCCTGAATTTCTGTATGGTGATAAACTGGTTGAGAAGAGAAACACCTGCAGCTGGTTTCCATGAACTACCTTTCTTTGGGACTACAGAGACTAAAAGAGGAATTTTTTTTCCTTTGAAATTGAGACCTACTGTGCTGCCTTTTTTGACACTAAATGAAGTACCACATTATCTGCAATATGCAGCTGAGGAGGAACTGTTTGAGTAATCTGAGATGGAATAGGGGTACTGAAAAAATGTACTGTGTATCTTGTAAAACCAGATGCAACACCTAGATGTCTAACACAGTCTGGCAAAAAAGGTGAAGTTGCTAGAATTTGCCTCATAAAGGAAAGAAAAGGGAAGTACTGGGACAGAGGTCTGGTACAAGTCACTAAGAACTTTGTAATTGTTGAAAGTTTTTAATAGAAGGGGAAAGAGACTTTCTAATTTTACTGTATAGTAGTCGGAGTTTCTGATAAAAGGGAGTTTTTTAGAATAAGGGAATCTCCTGTCATACTGATGTAGTTGTAGTTTTGCCTTTTTTCTAGAGTGGACAGGGGGGTCATCTGCTGTCTTGCGGAAAGAACCTTGGGTGACACAGGGATGCCAGGTACCCCAGATTTATCTCCTTTTGGATGGGCCTCCGTTTTCAGCCATGAATAGCTATATATGGTTCTACCCACAGTTACTGCTGTTATGAAAGCATCAGTTCAGTCACAGTCACATTTACTTCTATGCACTACTTACATATCTGGTATGGATACTACTTTTTCGCACTCCTAGCTTGTCTTATATGGGTACTACTTTATCTTATCTCTAGTCTTTCTCACATTAAGAGACTCCATGATTTCCTTGCTACGACTCCAAAAATGAGTTCTGATACTGTGTCATATTTACTGTCATCATAGAAAGGGTAGATAGTCATAATCTTCTTTCCATGTCCAAAGAATCTATTCCATAGTATGGGGATCTTTTGAGACACGCATCAGTCTTGCCAGCTTCTACTGTTTATGTCATAAGCAAAGTTTAGGTCCTCCGATGTAGTGTTACAAGTGGTGTTTGTTTTGTGGCTCTGTAAGAGATCCATCAGGGTTGGATCTGAGTATGCCTTGTATGCGAGGCATAGATTGGCTTTCAGTGACCTGTAGGAGACTGAATATAGAAATACGGCCTTAAGGCAATTTGAGTAGGATGATGTGTTAATGCCCCGGATCCTCTTGGTGAGGACTCAGGAGCCTTTGTGGGTGTGGGGGATGAGATTAGAGCTGAATTTGTCAGGCAACAGATTTGCTATGTCAGAATGCTCAGTAAAGTGGTACCATTTACCACTGGTTTAGCGCATTGTGTGTTATCTTTAAGGTTTTGGACATAGCTATAGAAACCCTTGTGGTTGTCTTTAACCTGCAAGGCTACCCTAACCTCATAATTAGCCTTGTTGGACTTAATTAGCCATCTTGGTTTATTGTTTGAGCTCTTATCATTATGAGTTGCTCTTTCTGATTTTATGTAGTCTAAGAATGCCACTTCTCTGAGAAAGTGATAGTTATATAGGTTCATAGGTAGGTACTAGGCTATCAGCCCTGGGGCCTATATAAGCCTAGCCAAAAAAGTTCCCTGGCTTTTGCCACCCAAGAAAGTTATTTTCTTGTACCCCTGTCTAGCAGAGCCACAGAAGTGATCCCTCGGGTGAATTTCCTATTTCCCATCCAATTGTCGAGATTTTTCTTAGAGGGGTAATGAGGAACTTTGCTTGACGTGAATAGGTAGTCTGTTCCAGAGCATGGGAAGTCTCTGGGACAGGAATCTATCCTTCCAGCATGTTCTCTTTATTGTGGTGGCAAGGTTTAGGTCCCTAGAGCGTGTGTCTTGGAGGGATTGTTTTTTTTTTAAGTTTAGCATGTCCAACAGATCTGAGTTTGACATGGCTTTATATGTTAGGCAGAGGTCGCCTCTGAGTAGGCGGTAAGCGATGGAGTAGAGCTGGAGTTTTTTGAGATGGTCTGCGTATGGCATCTTTTTGCGGCCATTTTATGTAGGACAAACGTACAGAACATTGAGGCTTCGGATCTCCGAACACCTCAGCAAGATCAGGAACAGGAGAGCCACAAATGCATTGTTTAAGCACACCTTAATTCATAAAACAGCCAAGTTTACATTCACAGTTATTGATGAGGTCCAGGGTCAGAATTTTTCTAAAGTTGGTTGGCACACTATATTAAACAATAAAGAATCAGGTTGGATTACCAGGCTGGGGCATTTGTTCAAACCTGGCCGTAATGATTTGTCTTAATTTTCTATCCAACCAATGATATTCTTAAATGCTAATGATGTTGCCTATTTAAGGGTCAGGTCATTTTTGGTTATGAAGCACTGAGGAAGGCTGTTGTTGAAACCGGTAAGCTGTTTGTCTTTTGAGCTACCATAATAAAATATTTTGAGTTATCACCCTCTTTGTTCTGGACCTTTTTGTTTTCTCAGTTACTGCCTTTGGTTGGTCCGTGCACATCCATACCTTTGTTTGCTGTTAGTTGGTCTCTCCCGCTGTTGGAACTGGGGGTTGTTGAAGCTTTTTTTTACAACATCCTTTGCATTTATTTATGTGGTGCCAATGACATTGTATGGTCATTATTTCCACTTTGGACATTTTTTTTTGAAGAGGCTGATATATGGTGTGCTTTACTGTTTTTTCATTATTCTACCATTCCGGTTAAGGAAATGGATGCATCTGGTGAATTGGGGCTGAGCTGCTTGGCCTAATATGACGCCACTCTTTATTTGGTTATACGGAGGTGAGTCGAACGGCGGATTGGGATTTATTCCGGTTCCTTTGTGGATTGGAGGCTAGTTTTTCACATTTTTGACTATTTTTCTATCCGGCCAAGGAACGGATGTATTTGGGGTATCAGGCTGAGTGTTTGGCCCCATACGACGTCATTTTGAAATACGGAGGTGAGCCGAATGGCGGATTGGCATTTATTCCTGTTCCTTGGTGAATTTAAGGCCAGGATTTACCATATAACACATATAAGCCATAAAAAAAATTTCTTAGTTTCTGCTTTTGGTTGGACCATGCACATCCGCATGTGCGGATGTCTGTGTTTGCTGTTCGTTGGTTTCTCCTGCTGTTGGAACTATGGGTGAGCCCAATTTTGGTGGCTGAAGCTTTTTTATAACATCTTTTGCATTTATTCACGTGGTGCCAACTATATTGTATGGCTATGATTTCTACGTTGGACATGTTTTTTTGAAGAGGCTGAAAATATGGTGTGCTTTACTAGTTTTTCATCATTCTACTACTCTGGCTAAGGAAACGGATGTGTTTGGAGAATTGGGGCTGAGTTGCTTGACCTAATACGATGCCATTCTTTATTTGGTTATACGGAGGTGAGCCGAATGGCGGATTGGGACTTATTCCGGTTCCTTTCTGGTTTGGAGGTTAGTTTTTCACACTTACTTTTCTATCCAGCCAAGGAACGGATATATTTGGGGTATTGGGATGAGTGTTTGGCCTAATACGATGTAATTCTCAATTTTGAAATACGGAGGTGAGCTGAATGGCGGATTGGTATTTATTCCTGTTCCTTTGTGGATTTCAGGCCAGATTTACCACTAGCCAAAGAGTTATCAGTGGATTTTTTGTTGTTGGATGTAGATGTTTTGAAAACATCCAGTCATGATGATCATTCATTCTATGTCTACAGTTCAGTGTGGTAAGGCTTTTTTTGGCTTATATGTGTTTTTGACTTGATTGGGACTACATCGAGGGTATAGACTGGAAGTGACCATATTCAATTGTGTTTATAACCATTATAATTCGTGTAAGGAGTAGATGTACTTGGGGATTGAGCTGCAAGGGCTATTCAGATGTCCAGTCTCATTTCTTGGGGAAATGAGGTATACGGAGGCGAGCTGAACGGTGGATTGGTATGCATATGTTTCCTCTTTCTTGGAGGTTTGCAAACAGTCAGTGACTATTATTCTTGAATAGTTGCTGAATTTGGGATTGGGACTCTCTATATCTAGAGGCCAATACCTTCAGTCATTTTTGGTCTTTCTGTTGACTGCATTTTTTGATCTTATTGGTTGTTGGGACTCCATTGACATTTTTCTATATTTGGCCACCGATATTAATATTCAAGCATTTTGTCATCTTATTGTTCATGTGTTTTTTTGTTTTTGCTGGTTTAATAACTGATATGTTTTTGTTAAAGGACATATATACATGTGTTTCCTAAAATGTATATCGTAACAGACATTTCTATGTTAACTAGTTGATGGGTATTATGAACCTCTTCTGTACAGGTTCATTATTTGAAGCGGGACATTGATTGCTTGGTAGTTGAATTGTTCACATTTTTCACATTTGGTGAACACTTCTATTATATACATTGGTGGTACATAGATCGATATTTTTTGGCTCTTGTCCTCAAGCCATTTACACCCGGACACTAATTTGTTCTTATTTAGTGGCCTTTCATATTATATATTGGTCTTGGATGAAACTTCTTTACTCGGGCCCTTTGTTTTGGGGGTGAATGTATATTTCTTTTTGTAAGACGTTTACCAATTAATATATTGGGTTAACATGCCTTATAGGGTTTGAAATTCATTGTTATTTAATATGGATTTCACTAAACTTTTACAAGGGCTAGCAGCAGACTGTGATGATTTATATGCCTTTGAGTTAGGACCTAATAGCATGGAAGGGAATGCTTCGGGTTCTCCTAATCCCAAAGATATATGTGCCAAAATTTTTCTCAAAATGACTAAAAGGATGAAATCTCTTAGGACTAACGTGTGGCATCTGAAGTTATTCAAAGCCTTTAAGGTTCGAGGGATTTCCCCTTGTGGGCTGCGGGTAAGAATACAACCATGGGTTAGTATGATAGATGATGTTCTGTTGGACGATTGGGCTCAGGCCCAACACAAATCCTCAGTGATGTTTGTGTATGCTCTCATTCCTCATTATGAAAGGACCATTAACAAACTTAGTGCTGAAGTACACTCTAGTTATGAGGAGGTGAAACAATTTGAGGGAGAACCATTTTTCACTAAATATTTTAACCAGCTAGCCAAGGATTTATTAGTCCTTGAACAATAATTGAAAAACAAAAAGCTACACAAGTGTAATAGAGATGTTATGGATTACGAAAGGGGTAAGCCCTTTGGGGCCCAACAGAAAAATGTTAGATTTGCTGATTCTGATAAGAAGAAATCGGGGCCAAATAGAAAAAGACCACGCTCCATACTTAAAAAGGGCCGTAATGGGACCTGTGGCACCTCAGGCGATGAGTCTTCTTCGGCCACCAATATAGACTTCACCCCTCTTTCCAAATCTCCCATTGGAAAGAGACGCCCTAGTAATGACCCTTTAGGGGGAGCCGGAAACATAGGGCCAATAAACAATTTACAACAGTTGTTGGATCTAATAATACCTCAGTAAGCTCTAACAATAATGTACATAACATTTCTAGTTATGTTCTCTCAGAAAGTGAATTAAAGCTACTCAACAGAGGCTTGAACTTTGTTCCTGTTTTTTTTGTATATGAAAATTCATTGGTCAATGATGTATTGAATTTTTGTCGATTATTAAATCTGAGACTGTTTTTTTGGGAAAATGACAATACCCAAAGATCTACTGATTTTCAATTCCATAGGTGTAACTTCATTCCTCCAGTTGACAAGTATGTGGGTATTTTCAAGGATTGTGTGCCAATAAAGCATTTGGCAGCAGATAAAGCATTTGGCATAATGGCTAAGGTGTTCACCTTACAGACACAGGGGGTAATTGGCTAGGGTTGAAATGGCCCACAAGGGCAGTTAGTCTAGTAGTAACCTATGAACCTAAAACAGAGACATGGGAAGATAAAATGTTTAGGGTTGGCAGGGTGGCCTAATGGTTAAGATGTTTGCCTTATAAACACAAGGTGCAGGGTTTGAGTCTCACAAGGCATAATTGGCTAGGCTTAAAATGGCTCACAAGGGCAGTTAGCCTAGTACTAATCTATGAACCTATGAACCTGTGTGTGTTAAAAGACCTTCATTTTAATAAATCCCTATTGCCTAATATCACTTATAATCTTACCATTTCGGAACAACAAGCAATGCATCAGTTGATGGCACAAGACTTGGTAATATTACCAGCGGACAAGGGAGGGGCAATAGTAATTATGGACTGGGCCAAATATGTGGCTGAGGCTGACAGACAATTGGGGCATGCACAATTCTACATATGTATGCCATTAGATCCGACATCACAGTTCAAAAAAGAGATTGATAGCTTACTTAATCTAGCTTTAGAAGAGGGCATTATTAACAAGAAGACTGTCTATCAATTGACAGTTTCTGACCCTCAGTCACAATATCTGTATCTCCTACCTGAAATTCATAAGGATTTCTCTAACCCCCCCTGGGAGACCTATTGTCTCGGGCCGTGGCTCATTAACTGAACCATTGTTGACCTTTCTGACAAAATATTTACAGCCTTTGTTGCCTTTAATTCGTGCCAGGATTCAGGACACTACAAATTTTTTACAAATTATTGAGAATATGCAATTAGAGCCGGATTGGCTAATGTGTACCCTGGATGTGTCCTCACTATATACCAACATCCCATACTGGGCTGGGCTTGAGGCTTTGCAGTTTTGGTTGGATCAGGCTAGCATCTATCCCCCTGGATTCAACACTTTTTTAGTTTGTTTAACTGAACACATGTTGACCAAGAATGTTTTTTATTTCTTTGGTAAATGTTTTTGGCAAATGAAGGGTATGGCTATGGGGGCATGCCCCCATTTATGCAGATCTGTTCATGGAGTATATTGAGCATCAGTTAATTTATGATGCCTCACATAATTTATATCTTGGGGAAACTGACATTTGGCGGTGCTACTTGGACGATTGCTGGATGGTGTGGAGGAGTGATACTGTTTTCTTGTAGGAATTTGTGGGATATCTAAATCAAAATAAATGGGGTATTCAATTTACTTTGAGTGCTCACAAGGAATCCATCACTTTCCTAGATGTTACTATCACTAGGGATACAGACCATACCTTAAAAACTGAGGTTTTTCATAAATACCCTCAGTACAACACTCTCCTGCATGCTCACAGTCATCACCCCCGACACATCATCCACAATATACCTAAGTCACAATTTCTGAGAATGGGTCATATTTGTTCCTCACAGGACACTTATGCCCGTTATGAACAGGATCTGGATACCCGCTTCATCCAGAGGGGATAATAGTGATGATAATATCTGTCAGGCTAGGGATTATGCTAGGCAACAATCCAGATCTAATTTGTTACAATATAAACAGTTGGATGTTGACAAAGATAGACAACAGCCTATCCGATTGGTTACAAATTTTGGACGAAATATTCAAACCTTCAAACACATCATTAACCATCATTGGGGCATTTTAAAAGCCAATGCTAAGCTCAATGAAATTCTCCCTTCTACATGCTCTTTCTCTTTTCGTAGGGGACCCACTTTGGGGTCTCATTTTAGTCATTATAAACACAAGATTCTGCCTTCACTTCAACAATCCACTATATTTGAGAATAAGGTTAGGGGCTGTGTACCCTGTGGATATTGTTCTGCATGTCACCATATATTCAAAACTAAGACCTTTGCCAGTTCTAATACCCCCAAGGTCTATGATAGTTTATGTTTTGGGAATTGTAGTACTGAATGGATTGTTTATTTGGCTACCTGTTCTTGTTCGGCGTTTTATGTAGTACAAACGTCCAGAACACTGAGGCTTCGGATCTCCGAACACCTCAGCGAGATCAGAAACAGGAGAGCCACAAATGCTTTGTTTAAGCACACCTTAATTTATAAAACAGTCAAGTTTACATTCACAGTTATTGATAAGGTCCAGGGTCAGAATTTTGCTAAAGTTGGTTGGCACACTATATTAAACAATAAAGAATCAGGTTGGATTACCAGGCTGGGGGGTTTGTTCAAACCTGGCCTTAATGAGTTGTCTTAATTTTCTATCCAACCAATAATATTCTTGAATGCTAATGATGTTGCCTATTTAAGGTTCAGGTAATTTTTGATTGTTATGAAGCACTGAGGAAGGCTGTTGCCGAAACCGGTATGCTGTTTGTCTTTTGAGCTACCATAATAAAATATTTTGAGTTATCACCCTCTTTGTGCTGGACCTTTTTGTTTTCTCAGATTCTGTTATGGCACCTTGTTTGCAGTCGTCTGAGAACTTCATTAGCCAAAGACCTGCTGTATTAGCCTGGACGTCTGAGAAGTAGATGCTAAACAGGAGAGGACCCAGGACTGAGCCCTGTGGTACTCCACTTGTCACTGGCCTGAAGTTGGATTTGGAGTTGGCTACTTTCACTGTGTGGGTTCTGTCAGTGAGCCAGTTGGCCACCCATCTTCTGACATAGGGATTTATGCCCAGTCTAGTGAGTTTATCTATAATTCCAGAGTGGAGGATGGTGTTGAAAGCCTTGGCGAGGTCAAGTTAAGCTGTGTGCACCACCTTACCCTTGTCCATGTCACTGGTGACTGCTTCAAAGAAGTCAGTCAGGTTTAGGAGACATGACCTACCTTTTACAAACCCAAACTGAGTGGGGTCCAGAGTTTGGGGGTTACCTATGTCCTTGTTTATAAGCTCCAAGTTGATACGTTCCATGGCCTTGCAGACCAGGCTCGTCAGGCTAATGGGGCGGTAGTTCCTGGGGTCTGTGGTAGCTCTCCCTTTGTGGAGTGGGATAACCATTGCTGTGCACCATTCTGTAGGCACAAAGCCTGAAGTGAGGCTATGATCGAACATGGTACTTAGGTGGGGTGCCAGTTCATTCTGAATGCAGCCTGGGATGTTGTCAGGTCCCATGGATGCTGTGTTCTTGGCTTTGGAGAGTGTGGTCTTAACTTGTGCAGCCATGATTACAGAGGTTTTGCATACTTCCACTATAGTTATGGGCCCTTTGGGGGGTGAGGGGGGGTGAAGTTTGCACTGAACCTATCTGCCAGGATGTCGGCAATATCAGTTGGTTCTGTATATCTAGTGCCATTGTGCTATACCTCAGAGCAGATCTGAGTGTCGCCATTGAGATTCTTGATATAACTGTAGAATGCTTTGTGGTTGTCTTTAGAATCAGTGGCGATTTTATTTTCATAACTAGCTTTGGAGGATTTTATGAGGGATCTCAGCTTCTTACTGAGGATGACCAGGGAGTTCCTGCAATCAGTTGTAATACCATGTAATTATGTCCAAGAGAAGTTAAAGTTGTCTTATCCCTGGAGCTATTCAGACAATATACAGATTAGATTGTGCTAATGAATATATGTATAAAACATTAATATAAGGTAAAGACATTTGTTGCTAAAGTGCAGTCTGCTGCTCAAACCAGGCACCCAATTCATAGAAGTCTGAAAATTTTCAGATAGGTATGACTTAGGGACTGTCTGGATTAGCTTTTTTATTAACCCTTTCAGTAACATTATTGTACAACATCTTCATGCCTAGTTTCATACCACTTAAAGGAAAGAATAGAAGCCACTAAACTGAATGTAACTGCAGTATGTGTTTTCATTAGTACTTGCTGTGACAGGAAGAAATGGAAACAGATGATCCGCTGTGGCAACCCCTAACAGGAGCAGCCGAAAGAAGAAGTGCTTGCTGTGCCACTGAGACATTTCACATCATAAAGCATGAGTACATTTCTGTATGAATACTAAATGCTTGCAATCCATCCATTTATTTAATTTTATTCACTTAAAATCTCTCTCCCTCTCTGTCTCTCAATCTGTCATGATACTACTCAAAAAAGCCCTTGATGTTACAAGATGGCCAAGAGAAAAGGTCCAGCATGCTAGATTTTTGCTTCATCTTTGTCAGCACATTTGAATCCACTCATGAATCCATCCTTTATGGGCACGTCCCTTTAGCTATTCCCAAAATCTTAAAAGTATGTAGTAACTCAAGACTACATACTCCACGGTGAAATTGAGCATAATATACAGAAACCATGATGATCAATAAGAACCATTTGGGCTGCTCTTGCTTTTTAATCTTGAGGTATTGTCTAATCGAAACAGTATCTGGTTGACCGATAAAACCCACTTTATGGACAGACTGTTGGCTCAGTAATGAAATGTAGTCCAGTGTACTGGGATTGGCTACTTGAGTAATGTATGCATGAATAACTCAGCCCCTTAGGATGGCTATTACCATATTCTTCAGGCATCTCCTTGATGATATCACAACTTCCAGATCTAAGTTGCTGTGAATTTGCCTTTTAACACTAGAGTGCTTGTGATTTTATATTATTACTAGTCTCCATTTTAAGTGGATTCTCTGATTTATCAGACAGTGCATAGTTATTTCTACTCACTTTAAAAGAGTAGTAATGTGTGTGTGCTATTGGAAAAATCACAGAAATAGCTTCTCAACAGGTTTAGAAAATCAAGCAATCTCACATTGCTTTTTTCAAAATAATTTTGTGAATTGTTACCACATTTTTTTCTGAAAGTTTGTAGTTCAGGGAAACATTTACACTGAAAACTGATTGGAGATCATGTGGTACTTTGAAGAGTTTTATCATCCCCTGCTGTTGTACTGATAATGCGTATGTTGATGTGGAAGTTAATGTTATTTATGCAAAACAAATGAGATAGTGTTTTGTTAGTCTTGAACGTGGTGTTGGTTAAAATTATTTTAAAAAATAGAAGTAGAAGAGGAAGATGCTTTTTAATAGAAATTATGCAGACTGCAGATGGCCATGTGGCTGTGGTCTCTCTCTGTATTAAGAGATCAGTTTTGGAATAAAAAGTGTGTTGGAAAAACTTTGTGGTAGTGCAAGTTTGTGTTCACAGAAATAGTGGAGTACTGAGGACAACTGCTATGCTGTCTTTCTGAGAAAGTAAGAGTTTCAAGTGTGTACACTGGGGTTTCTTCCGCGGTGGTGCAGCGGTAGCGTTGTTGCCTCACAGCAAGAGGTTCTCCTGTTCGATTCTCGGCTGGAGTGCGGGGAGTGCCTTCTGTGTGGAGTCTGCATGTCCTCCCCACGGTTGGGTGGGCATTCGAAAGACATGTGTAAATGGGAGTGCTTTCGTTGACGGTTGAACGTCGAGTTGGCAACTCGGCGTTTCGTGAAAATCTACTGTCAATCATTAGCGGACCGGAGTTCCGCTGTGGTGACCCCTAACCAGGAAAAAGCCGAAAGACAACTACTACACTGGGGTTTACTAATGAATAGTGTTACACTGGCTTTATGAGGCAAAACGGCAATTTTGAAGTATGCATGCAGTCAGTAGTGACTGCAGTCTAAGCGGAGTGTTGGTGTTTTAAATTAAAGGAAAAGAAGCATGTAAAATGCGATTACACTAGAATTTTAACATTATTGTGCTTCTTAAACATTTCAGAAATACTAATGCACAGAAGTAAGTTGAATAGTATCTCAACAGTATGCTGTGTACCCACTGACTTGGAATGAAATTGTATTAGGGAAGGACTTTGACATATAAATTAACTGTGAATTGGCTGAAAGACACCCAGTCAAGTGGGAGACTTTTGCAATGAAGGAAAAAATTGTTGGTGAAAAAGGAAGGAACACAAGTAAATTGGTACCTTTGCAGTGTTTCTACATTTGCCTGACTAATTTATTAAGTGCTGTACTGTTTCCTGGTGTTAAATCTAGTTTTCCTTCATTTTAGCTACTTGCAATCTCTGTTCCTGCAATCACTTAAGTGATTTATTAACTATTGCAGGTTCCCTGGTGTTAAATCTACTGCTTTCCTCAATTTTAACTACTTACAACTTAGTACTTAGGTTCATAGGGAAGTACTAGGCTAGCTGCCCTTGTGGGCCATGTTAAGCCTAGCCAATTAACCTATCTCATTTGATTATAGATTGTCCTAAAGCAGCACTGGACATATTCAAAAAAATATTAAATAACTTTAAATTCAGGGACTGCATCATCTAGTAATAGAGATTTTAGTTTATCCCAGTTAATGAGCTTTAGGGTACGGTTAAAGTTCTCAGAATGGAACTTTGTGTGATTTCTTACTTGTTTAAAATGGTGTGTTTTAAGGGTCTGAATTACCTGTTTGACAGGAAAAATAGGCAAATTATCATATGATATCTAGTAGGGTACCAAATCAAAAGGAGGATTGAGTCTCTCCTGAGGTTTTGTTATATCTGGTTGGATTGGTGATAAGCTGAGTAAAAACATACAGCTATATGAAGTTTGTAGAATTTGCAGAGCTGATTATCATCCAGTCAAAGTTTAGGTCACCTAATAGAATTGTTTCTTGTGGGATCTCATTAGACACTCAGCATAGAAAGTCTTCTGTAGTGGAGATATTGTTGCCAGAGGATATGTATATGCTTATGATGGCTAACAACTCATAGTTATTAAGTTTCAGTAGTTAGATCATTTTTGCATTGAAAAATTGTTAAAATAGTGTAAGGGAAAGATGACAGTCAATAGTATTCTTTATTTGTTATAGCAACTCCACTTATATTTTTTGTTTTATGTAATTTGTGGATATTCTAGCAAGGGGGTAGACGCTGTGTAACATTTATATTCTTTTAAACCATGTCTCTGTAACTACCAGAACATGGGGGGGGGGGGGTGGCTGTTTAAGCATGGAGTTCCTGGAGTTTGTTCCTAATATTTCTCAGGTTATTATGAAATAGTTGTAGTCCTGGGAGGTTTTGGATGCAAGGTGGTTTTGGTAAGGTAGAAGGTACAGAGGGTGGGGATGTATGTACTGAACATGGGTTTGCATGATTACTGCCACTTATCTTTAGTGATAGGTGCAAATGGTGAAGTGGATAGTGCCATTTGTATTTAAGTCTTTATGTTAAGTCTAACCTTTGGCCTGTAGGATTAGGACAGATGCATGAGCTTCATAATAGCTGAATGTATGTAATGAGATACAGTTCAGAAGCTATGAAACAGGAACAAGCTTAATTGTTTTTGATAGGGATTGGAAAGTTAGTTTGATGTAGAATGTTTCAGCCGAGTTGATGATGACAGGATATAAGGTGTGGAATCTAGAAAAAGGAATAAGGTTCTAAGGATTTGTAAAGGAATCATCATAAGCTGTTTAGTTAAGGAGTTTGTAAGTAAGAGGCATGGAAACTAATACTGGTTACTGTACATTGGAATGATATGGGTAGAATGTGCTACAGTGGGGTTTACAATACCCAAATACTACAAATTGTAGAAAATAATATCTTAAGAGTCACTCTGCCTGTTGACTCACATATTCATCACTGGGACCTCATAAAAGGCATCAGTAGAATCTCTAACTTGACAGGGCCATTGTCTTTCTGAGCTGCCCCTTCTTCCAAATACTAGGGTAATGTCTACCTCTTAGAAGCAACTACTATTCAGGGAATAGCCATACCCTCTAAGAGATAGCCAGGATGACAGTTGTCATCCTCTTCATCCACCCTACTTTCAACAATACAGTAGGTGAAAAAGCCTTCTCATACTTAGGGCCTGCTATTTGGCATCACCTACCCAATGAACTCAGAACACTCTCTATATACTGTGCTGACAAAGTCACTAAAAAGGCCAAAACATGTTTGTTTTGTTTTATTTACTTTACTTATTTAGCATTTGTTTACCAGGAATGTCCAACTGGGCATGAATTCCATTTTCAATGGAGGCCTGGGGAGAAAAGCTCCAACATACATAGTTCAATTAATAAACTACATAATATTATCACATGAAATGCAGTAACAAATAGAAGAATTGACTTACAGGATAAATAGTCAATTTTTGTAAGTAATTAGTTCTTTTACAAGTTTCTTCTTTTCTCCTCTAAGAAACACCTCTTCTGTTAGGTCCTCCAGAAATCTGTCAGAAGCAGAGGTGGATAGGATGATGAAGAAATTCCTTAGATTCAGATGTCTCCCATTGGATCTGTGAATCTCCCATCCACTTTTCATGTAGTGATCTCTCCCTCTGAGATGTGTCCCATGGTTTTGGAGCCTTTGGATCCAAGAGCCCAGAGAGTGTCAGCTTCGGATCCAAAGACCAAGTCTTCAACTCTGATGGCTTCCCTGACTAGTTCCACTCCAGTTCCTTTGGATCGGGATGAGTCTCAAAGCTGAGGAGTCAGTGCAGGATCCAAGGGGGTTGGGTTCCACTTTGATGTTATCAGAGCCATCCTTGCATTTCGGAGTTTTGGCTTTGGACAGTTGGGGTATGACTCCTTCCATGAGGCATGGATTTGGGGAGGGTCGAGGCTTGGTAGTTTCAGAGGTTTTCAGCTTCACTGCGGCTAGCCGTGACTTTTCCTGGTCAGTCTTCCTTCAAGGTAGGAGGCTTTCTCTTGACTGAGAGATTCAATTACTCTCTCATCCTTGGATCCAACATCCCTTCCTCCTTCGGGTCCAATCCTATCAGGCCTACTCCACAGGGACAGCTGGTACCATCCATCATCAAGACGGTCCCTATCGAGGATCTTCCCTTCTCTTTGGATACCTCTCTAAGCCATCACACTGAAGAGGTTCCCCAAAGAGAATATGCAAAAGGAGACAGAAAGATTCCCTTACAGAATCTGCCACTGAAGATATTGACTTCAATGAAGGGGAAGGGTCCCCTGCTCTCCACTGGATGATTTCTCCTTTGGAGACATCCTAGAAATCCTTAAAGGGTGGATGGTCTTCATGTACCCCCTCCCTCACCAGAGGAGTCAGTTTTTCTGGAAACTTTTGGGTCTGGCCCATCTATGTCTTGGGTGACTAATCCCTTGCCAGGCATGGAAGGAACAGGATTCTGTTGAATCCATTCCCTGATTCCCAGATAAAATATTGGCACTGCCGAAGAGTATATCACATTGGAGTAAAGGAGTCCCTGTTGATACTGTGATTATGATAGCAGTTACTAAAAAGGAGATAGCAGAGCAGAGCTTCTCAGATCCATTATCCTAATACAGATTCCAGGGAGTTGGGACAGGTTTGGAAAGTGCATATTTCCTTCAGTGACCTTTGCTTTGAGGTCCCCAAATTACTTAGCACACTTCACAAGACTTCAGCAGGATTTGACCAATGAACTCTCCAGTTACCTCTCAAAGTCAATGTTCGTGGAGGACTACAAGAGGTCCTCTTTACAACTGGCTACTCTATTATCCATTTCCAATGCTTCCATGAGGTTAATATCCCATGCTGCAGAGGGTACCTCACAGGTTTCTGGTTTAGGCATAGCCATTAGGAGACATCCCTGGATGCTTTTATGTGACTTTGCAGGGCATTTCAAGTCTTCTTCCATCAGTGTTCCTTTTAAAGGAATGCCCTTTGTTTGGCCCTACTGTGAAAGAAATGCTTTACTGGAGTGAAAAGGTCAAAAGACCCTGTCTGCCACAGGTATATGCTTTTTGATCCCTTAATGATCCCTTTCCTGGAATCTAAGAGTAGGCAAGAAAATGTGATTTCGCAATTCCCAAGTATCTTTCCAGGATTCACATGGGGACAACTCCTCCAGAGGGAGAGGGGGAGTTCAAATGGAAGATGCCATCTTTGTGGCAGGGGAGGCACAAAAAAACAGGATTTCTGAGATTCTTTTTCAGATAAAACATTTCATCACTCCCTGACTGCCCACCTCTGGAGGCAGGTGAGGGGGCCACTTGTCTTTGCTCCTTGAAACCTGGGCTTCTATAACAAAAGATTCTTGGGTGCTAAAAATTATATCCAGAGGTTATTTCATACCATTTTTCCAGATTCCCCCAACCAAAAAAAGAAGGCTTCCTAACATCCCACCAAGTCAGAGAGAAGCTACAGATTAAGAGATTCAAAAACTGCTAGACAAAAGAGTCATCCAGGAGGTCCCACCAGACCAAAGAGGATTCAGAACATATTCAAGGTTCTTTTTAGTGCCCAAGAAGACCAGGGACATGAGTCTAATTCTGGATCTAAGCAAACTGAACCAGTTTTTGAAGAAGTCAACATTCCAAATGGTCATGACTTAGTCCATTCTGCCTTTTTTTATGCAAGGATGATTGGATGTGCTCAATCAGTCTTCAGGACACATACTATCACATCAGGATGAACAGATGATCCCGAAGATTTCTACACTTTCGGCTGGGAGCCAATCACTATCAGTTCAGAGCCCTGCCCTTTGAACTCACCACAGCTCCCATGGGTTTTACCAAGTGTATGGCAGTGGTAGCAGCTCACCTGAGATTGCTGGGATTCCAAGTGTTTCCATATCTAGACAACTGTCTCCTTATCACCCCAACCAAGCATCCCCTAGAGCAGTCTAGGGACTCTTGATTAACTTTGTCAAATGCTAGGCATTTCAAGTCAACACCTCCAAATCCCATCTACAACCTGTACAGAGCCTGGAGTTCATAGGTGCTCAGTTGGACGCAGTAAGTCTGATAGTCTGTCTTCCTTTCCATCATGTGGACAGTATCCAGCCAGACTTGTTCTTCAGGCTGTATGTTCGATGGCAGCAGCCATAACCTTAGTTCCAATGGCCTGTTTTTATATGCATGTCTTCCAGTGGACTCTAGCTGTTCAGTGTTCTACTGTGCATCATCCTTTGTCTTTCCCAGTCAAACTCAATTGAGTCTGCAAGGATCATATTCATTGGTGGATTCAATCGGGTGAGGTTTACCTAGGCCATCCTTTTATTCTGTCCGCTCCAGTAGCTACAGTAACCATGGACACCTCTCAATTGGAGTGTGGGGGGCATTTTTTGGAGTAGATGGTCCAAGGCATGTGGTCCCCCAAGAGACCAATTTGCATATCAGTGTCTTAGAGATGAGAGCAGTCCTACTATCATTGCAGGCCTTTCAAGGTGTTCTTCCTCTGGGGACCATTGCAATACAAACTGACAACATGTCTGTGGTTTGGTACATCAAAAACAGGGGAAACACTGTCTTATTCTTTTTGTTGAGAGGCAGTGAGTGTGGCAGTGGGTGATTTCCTCCAACCACTTTCGTATGGCAATCCACATACTGCAGAAATCCAGCATACTAGCGGACAAACTCAGCAGGTCTATGCTGATGCTTCATGAGTAGTCTCTCAATCAGTCAGTGGTGGAAAGGATTTTCCTTTATTGGGGCCATCTTTGCTGAGATCTCTTTGTGTCTTCCCACAGCAAGTGCAGCAGATTCTTTGCCATAATCCTACCTCAGGGGAAGTCACCAAGAGATGCTGTATTTCACTTTTGGGCCTCCAGTCTCCTTTTTGCTTATCCTCTATTACCTCTGAATCCAAAATTCTTAGAGAAAGCAATTCGGTTGAAGAGCTCAGTTATCCTCATTGCCCCCTTTTGGCCTCACCAGGTGTAGTTCCCTGTTCCTCTTCCTTTGGTCTCATGATCAATATCCTCCATGGATACTGGACCCCAGTCCAGAGCTTCTCTTGCATCCCTCCGGGATGAAGCAGCCTGATATTCCAGGCCTCAAACTTGATTGCATGTTTTTTCTAGTTCCATTGACAACTAGACAGCCAGACTTTCCTCCCCAGTCCGACAAATACTTTTGTCTTCCCAGAAAGCTTCTACAAGGAAGATTTTACAAGAGTAAATGAAAAAGATTCTCAATTTGGGCTCTTCAAAAGGAAATTGATCCTTTCACTGCTCCTGTATCTGTGGTTGTAGAATTTTTATCATCTGTGTTTCAAGAAGGTGCTAGTTTTTCTACAAAGTACAGTTAGTAGCTATATCATGCTTCCTCTGTAGCTTCTACAAAATTGTGCAAGGCATTTTTAAAAGGCACCTTCTTACTTAGACCTGTAGTGAAAGACCCGTCACCTCCTCAGCCAAGTCTGATTTTCTTGGAAAACAGAATTATTAGTCGTTATCACATCTGCGAGGCAAATTTCTGAACTCCAGGCTCTATCTTCCAAATCAACTTACATTATTTTACACAGACAGTCACTTTACGAACAAATACATCCTTCTTACCAAAGCTAGTGTCTGAATTGAATATCAATGAAACAATTTATTTGTCTGTTTATACTCAGCAAGTCCTCTCCCTATCAAGGCCTCCTAAAGGACATTCTGCTAGATCCATGGCACTCTCTTCCACCTTTTGGTCTACAACTTCCATTGATAACATTTGTTCAGCAGCTACCTGGTCTAATGCGCATACCTTTATTGCTCACTACAAATTAAATTTGACCTCAGGAAACAGATCTGCTTTTGGTTGTGCATTCCTCCAGAATAAACTTCTGCAAAGATCACCCATAGCTGGGGACTCTGGATCAGTTGTTGAGTAATGAATGAAAAGGACAACATCAGATATTAAAGTTATGTACTTACCATATCTATGCATCTGTGTTGCCCATTTTCATTCTTCCTAAACTCCCCACCCTCCTTCCCCTTCCTTTTATCTTCTGGAGTGTCCTTGTGGATATTGTGGAACCTTTTTTTTCCAGGTTTGAGCCACAACTCCTCTTGCACCATCTTAGGATCTGTAAGGCAGTAAACTCGTTTTGCGGTATTGGTAGTTGACAGGGGCATTATGGGTAGAGTGAGGAGTTTGTAATTTGGATCCCAAAGTGTAGCATATGCATCAGTGTCTGATCCAATACCCAGTCACTGAGGAAGAATGAAAATGGACAAAGTAGATGCATAGTTATGCTGAGTACATAACTTTAATTTATAGAAATTTGTATATATTGTACATAAAATGTATGTATACTATATTAGCATATTTATTATATAATGTTAAAGTGGAGTACTGTGTTACTTACTGTCCCTGGCTGTGGTGCAGACTAAGTAGTCCAAGTAGTTTGCATTGATGAGGTCCAAAAATATCTGTGCATACATATTAGTGGATGTCTACGTCTCTCAGTTACTGGAGGGGGTAGTTGAAGTCCCCTAGGAGAATAGTGTTTGGCTTAATGATTAGGGACTCCAAGCTGGTTATGTAGGAGTTATGAAGTAAGGGGAGGGGGGCATAGAGTGGGTTCTATAGTTAGCCGTAATGTGTTAAGAGGTCTTGTTAATGGGAAGTTGGAAACTGAGGAGTTCCACATTGTAGAAACACGTTTGCCTTTAGTGCCTTCATCTAGTATTATGGGTCTGAATGTGTGTAATAGGCACTGAAACCTTGAACTGATGAGTTGCTGTCAGTGGTCTTGAATCAGATCTCTGTAACAATGCATATATGAATGTTTTCCAAGATAAGGACTGCTGGTTAACGAGTGGATTTTTTGTTAAGGCTCCTAGTGCTGAGCAGCAATACCTTTATACTGTCCCAATTCTGTTTTGTTATGTTAGAAACTTTTGAGGACTGAAGTTTTAGCCAGTATGCAGAAGCCTTGGGTGGATAGGTGCAGACTATCCCTGGCAAAAGAGCTTGGACTGTCTGCCATTTCATCCCAGGTTGATACACATTTGACATCCTTTGAATGACACCAGAAGCTAAGCCAGTTGTTGAAGTCAATAATCTTTTGTTCATATTATGGCATCTTTCTTGCTGATGGTAAAATGCTGTTCAAGGGTAGTTTAATACCCGAGTTGGACACATATTCCAAGAGCTCCATCATATCTGTCTTTATATAGTCTGAGAGGTACATCTGTGGTCATTTACACCCATATGTGTACTTTTCGTGGAAGGATGGAAAAGGCAGCTTGCTTACCACTTACCTATGAACAGTGCTTTAGCTATATCTAGACTGGATTTCTCTTGACTGATACTGATAGCCAGGGAAGCCTTGAGCTGGTTTGTATGGATTATTAATGCTTCCTACTGTTCTTGGGAATCTGTTGCCAATATTTAGGTGCCTAGGCATGAGAAATCCACTCAGCTGCTTTCACTGTGGACAGTCAGACACCACTGCTGTGCATTCTGAAAGAATCTTAGGACAAAGGACAGGCCAAAGGTGAAAGTGAAGAGTAGAAAATGGCAAATGGATATATGAGAGTGAAGGAATGGAGACTGTCTTCCATATCCTGGTGTCTAGGTATATGTTAAAGGACATGCAAATCCTTCTAGTCTGCAGTGAGCTAGGGTGTGATGTATCCATGTTTTTCTGGGAACAAAAACTAATTGAGATTATAAATAATTTGTAAAAGGACAGTGGACAGAGTAAAAGAGCAATAACCAAATGCAAAACACTGCCGATCTCTGAGGGATACCAAAATGACTGCAGATAAATCCACCAAGTATGAAAAAAACAAAATGAGCAGTGAAAGCAAGCTGCTTTTGTTCCTACCAGGAACTTCATCAGAAACTAAAAGGGCTGCATATATCACTTCTTTATATACAGTCCTCCTTAATGGTACAGTGTAATAAATCAATAAACAAATGAACAAAAATAAGAACAAGTGAAACAAAACCAAAGTTTGCCCACAAACATGTCTTAACATCAAATGATAGTCCACAGTTGTTGCCTTATGTTGAATTTAATGTAAATAAAGAAAATAAGCTGTAAAAGCATATACCTATTTTAACAGTGTTAGAAAAGCCTGCTGTGCAATGTCCCTAAAATAATGTAAACAACATGTGTGCACCATAAGAAATAATGAATAATATATAATAATACAAAATCAAAGCATTACATAATTTAAAACATTTAAAAAAATTCTAAGCAGTTTGTTAATAAGTGTCTAACAAAGGCAAGTGCAGTAGTGAGTGAGGAAAGAAAGCGCTAAATCCTGAATAAATCATCTGGCTTTCATTGCTCATTTTGTTTTGTTTTTTTCATACTTGGTGGATATATCTGCAGTCATGGTCTCTCTCAGAGGTTCACTGCATTTTGCATTTAATTATAAGTAATTTCCTAGTTAGTCTGTGGGAACCACCTAAGTGTTGTGTGTTGTAAAAGGTATGTGGACATCTCCAGATGGAAGGATGATCTTAGATTTTTAACTAAACAGGGATTGATGGTGAAGATGAACCTAACCAAAAACCCAACAGGAAAAGTCCTTTTGCAGATCATCTTATAATGTAAGAACTTATCTATTATTTTTCTGAGATAAAGGCCATTTCTCAGCAGTTATGTAGCACTGTTTTATTTACCAGGTTTCTTTAACTATTTCTGTCCTGTTTCAGTCACTGTCCTGGTTTTCACAGCTTGTTCTCATTTTACAATGTCTTAGTCTAAGATGACTATCACTGCAGCTGACATCACTCACTTGTAAGCTGATTTTTGTAATGGAAGAGTATCCCTGCTGTCTTGGCCAGATTTCCCATTATGAGTTTAAGTATTACCATTGGTCATAACAGGTTAGCCATAGTTGATGAAACAGAGGGATAAAGTTTAGATTGTGACCCAAGTGACATGAGTTTGATTAGTAGATTTGGTGCTTGGCAGGGGCTAGTATGGTCACATCCATCCTTGGGGGAGGGGAGGGTGGTATAGCATTGGGCCCATCAGAGTAGGAGCTGAGATGCTAATGTCCAGTACGTGTTAGGCTTACCTTGCCATCAGTAGATGGTAGCCTTCATAGTGGATGTGTGGGAGCGTGTACCCATGTAGGGAAGCACTGCAAGCCTCCTCGGTTATGCTGATTGCTCCCCTACAAAGGGAGTGGGGCTAAACCAGAATATACATCCTCGTAGCCAGGATGCCACTGATCACCATGAGCACCCTCATGGCTGCCTCTATGATGGTTCTCTTGAGAAAGTTGTTACTCTGATCCTGAGTGAAATTCCTAGTTAACAGAATGAATGGCCATGTCCAGCTGGGGTAACGTTTGATGGCAGAAGGCATGGGGCAAAAAAAAAAAAGAAATTATCTAAAACTGGGTTATAGCATACATAATTGGGCTTCCTGGATCATTGCACTTGGGTTAGCAAATGAACAAAAATATAAATAAATTGAAATAAATGATTTTGCATGCACTGTAGATTTGGAGTCAGGTTAACACAAGAGTGCATACATTCATAGCAGCATAAATTTTATTCCCTACACTGAGAAAAAGGCTCAGAGTATTTTGCGCAGCCCATTAAGAAGAGCTAATTTAGGACTGGTCCTTGCCAGTTCTCACGGCAAATGCAAACCTGTGCCTGGCATCTGTTCCCCAGAATACTAAAGTCTCCATCTTTAGCAAGTGCTTTTCCTTCTGTTTGACATCTTTCTTATCAGTTTCCTTTTCATGTATGCCAGTTGAAGAGAATAAACCCTTTCCTTATATGCTTACATCCTCTGTTTGGGTGTCTGGGTGCTGCAGTTAAATATCATGTTACATCTTCAAGATGATCTCCACTTCCTTTGATGTGATGTTCTTTTTAACTTCATGTTAAATCATATCCTAATACTGAAATATGGGATTCCATCTTCTGTTCACAGACAGGTCATCTGATTTCTTCCTGTATACTAGAATAAGTTCTGTATCTCTTTCTTTTGGAGGCATGGGATATTTTCTTTATAATATATGTAAGCAAGTTCATTAAATCTCTTTCCTATGAGTGCCTCTACACACAATAATGGTTCTGCTGAAACATTGTGACCTGCTGTTCTGTCAAAGTGCAAACTTTAACTTCTTGAGCCATCTTGGTACAAGGAAAACTTTAGTCACTCTCTGGATAAGTAATATAAGTTCAGGCAATTATTTTTGAGGTGTTTGTAGACTCTGCAGTGTTTCAAAGGTGCTTTTAGTTGTTGATGTTCTGTACTGAGATTTGGGTTTCCCTGCATGGTGGGCAGATGTTATGGGCTCAGTGTATTGATCATTTATATATCAGTTTACAATGGCCTTTGTAATCATTCCAGACCATGGCCATCACCTTTAGCTGCTCAACTTGCTAGTTTATTTCTGGGGTACTACATATTTAATCAAACATTTTGTATCTGGAGTTGTGCATATTTTATGTAAGACTTCTTCTAAATACACTGCCACATTTGCTCAGTGGTTTACTTCTAGTCCCTTGACCTACTGTCCTGTTCACCACCAGGTTTCTATGAGCTTTTTTGGCCAAGAATATTAAGTTTATTGGTGGCTGCAGTACTTGCCTGGGAGCTAATTTTCTGCCTAACTCTCCTTTCTGATGTGCAGTGGTAGTGAGCTTGTTTCTACATGGAGAGCTTCAGACTCTTGGTCTTTGCCGGTACCTGTCCAATATGTTTACCATTTTTTATAAAAAGCTAGATGATTTTGTAATACAAATGGATCTCTATAGATTGTTGATGTTCTGTACATTTGATCAGATTTTTACTGGTGTTGACAGGAATGAATGGATGATTTGAATAATGAGGAAACCATTTAGCTCTAAAGGCATCTTTATTACATATTGCATGAGAAAAAGGCCACCAGCTAAGGAAAAAGTTCAATGAAATGTCTGATGTTGCTAGTCAGTAGTACAGAGAGGAGTTCTGAGGGTGAAGTTTTTGATTTAAAAAGTTATCCAGCTGTTGGACATTAACCCAAACAGCTTTTTAACAGGGTAGTCATGTCTAACAAATCTAGTGAGTGTGTACTTAAATCTTGTCAAGTCACATGTCCAGGTAATGCATGACCTTGATAATGCCTTTGACTCAGTACTTCATTTGCACATACTGCAGGGCATGTTATCTCTGATATCAAAATGATGCATGACATCCTGCATATGAAATTGCCACTGCAATAGGATATCATATTAGAATGTAAAAACAGGAGCAACCAGTCAAACACGGCAGAATAGACCAATAAAATATAAATTTAATGAAGTAACAAGACTTAAGGAAGCTTAAAAACAAAACATTGGTTCTGTCGTGGCTAACCAGTCTTCATTCTAGATCTTGCTTTTGTTACATCATATTAGAATGTGTGCTGTCTAAAGAGAAATTTGTTAGTATGATGTACCCCCCCAGGGTCTGTTTTTGGACTACTTTGATTTTGGTATGTTTCTGTTTACATTTTTATCTTAGCATGGCATAGAACAGCAAATCTGCAGGTAATACTAAAGTGGGATCAACAGCAACCAACATTGTAGAGCAGGAAAGTCTTCACAATTTCCTAGATTAACTTCACCCAAGGTTAACTACGATGTAGGTTTTAACACTGGTAAATGTAGGGTATTACATTTTGGTATGGGGGATAATAAATAACCTTACACAAATTGCCAAGACGTACTACTGAAGACAGAAACAGTTTAAGGACCTGGGAGTTAACATAGATAAATTGTTGTGTCCATTACCTTACTTGGATAAAAGGAAGTTTCTTTGCTCACCAGTGGGAGTGGGGAGCCTTGAGCAGCCTACCTATCCTTGGGGGAAGTGACCTCAGCACAAGAAGCTGTTAGTAATTGGTTGTTTGGGACCATTCCTAGCTCTTTTGTAGTTCACTGCTTAAAATCCGCCTCTGGGCGTTTTTTTCTGGCTATACTGCTCAGACAAGCTCCACGTGGGTTTACAGAGTGGTCCTAGCAGCAAGGAACTCGAAAAAGCGACTACTTTCTGGATTTAAGTATCTTTGCTTTTTTTTCACTGAAAATAGCTTCTGCTGCTTACTTTAAACTAGCCTGCACTGTTTTTTTTACTGATTACTGCATTTATTTTAAAAATTGCACTTAAAGTTACATTTAGTCGAATTTAGTCGAAAGTTTGCTTGTTTGTTTGTTTAATTGAACTGTGGAGGCTGCCCACTAAAGTGTGCTAGCCTGTGTAACTAATTTATCACTGTCTCTGCATTTTCTGTGTATTTCTGCAAAAAAAAAAAAACTAAAAAATAATCCTTGTTTTCCTGCCTTTTTCGACTAGTTTAGACCAGTATACAGGCATTGCTGTATTCTGGGCTGTGGTGTAGTTCCTGTGTTGTCCATTACCTTACTTGGATAAAGGGAAGTTTCTTTGCTCACCAGTGGGAGTGGGGAGCCTTGAGCAGCCTACCTATCCTTGGGGGAAGTGACCTCAGCACAAGAAGCTGTTAGTAATTGGTTGTTTGGGACCATTCCTAGCTCTTTTGTAGTTCACTGCTTAAAATCCGCCTTTGCACGGCTTTGCGCGGTCGTGCGCATAGCAGTTAAACAAGGTTAAACATTTTCTGGCTCCGCCAACTCTGCTCTTCAATTTTTCCCTTAGAACTGTTCTACTTGCAATCTAAACAGCCTATACTCTATCTGAAAAGCTCAGCACTTGCTCCTAAAGCATTTTGTATACAAGTAAAGCACTCTTACACAAACGAAAAGTACTTCATTCACCTAAATTCTGTTGAGTACCCATTTCCCTATAGGTCCTTTCTGACTCAGTTACACAGCAATCTTTTTCACTATTTCTAGCATGTCGAAGGGTCAGTTGCTAGCGTCCTCTCCTGTTCAGCTGGTGAATCTGGGAATCTTGAGGCAATGTTACAATTGCCTCATGTACACAGACAACCCTCTCCTCCTCCCAACAAATACAAATATATGCGAGAGATGCAACTATATAGCCAAACTGGAGGCTGAGCTCTCTCAATTCAGTACTGGCAAGACCAGTCAGGAGGAGAAGGTAACCACGCACACCACAAACCCAGACTCACATAGAACTATCACAACTGCAAACCAAACACATAAACACACAAAAACATACTCGGAGGCGCTGATTAAAAATCTACCAAAACAACAGAGGCCTCCAAAGCAGACACCCAAGCAACCACCACCTCAAGACATAGCAAACGCAACACATAGTTCCCAAAGTCAGTGTGCTAAACAGTCACAGCCCTTAAGGCCAAACAACATGCCAGACACACTTGTAATAGGTGACTCCATAGTCAGGCACACTGACATCCCGCTCACCAGACTGAACAAGGAGAGGGTCACAGTAAGCTGCCTGTCGGGAGCTAGAATCCGCCACATAACACAAGCACTCAGGCCACTCCACAGCAAGTACAAATATGACTCAGTCATTGTACATGCAGGTGTAAACGACCTGAGACGTACCTCCCTGGACTACATGAAAAGAAACATAGAGGAGCTCTCTGATTATGTAGCCCAGGCCGGTATGACCCTGACCCTGAGCAGCATCTTACCCTCACCAAGAATGATGCCACAGTACAAAGACAAAATGATCAGTTTTAACAATTGGCTTAATTACTGGAGTCATTCTAAGGGGATCCAGTGTCTGTCTGCTTGGGATGACATGCTTGACAAGCCACGCTGCTTCGCAAGGGATGGTTTGCACCTGTCATCCCTGGGCTTCCGGATATTGGCCAAGGCTCTTCCCACCCCCATAGTGCCTTTTTTAGGCAAGGCTCAAATGAGAAACCTACCTCCCTAGAAAACACAAGTGGAAAAAAACTAAGGGTAATGCTGCTCAATGCCAGAAGTCTAAACCTCAAGATGCACGCCCTCAAAGCCCTTCTCAGTATGGAGAACATCGATGTCTGTGCAGTGACTGAAAACTGGTTCAAGGCTCCTGAGAGCACCCCAGCACTATCAGGTTTTACCTCATATCATGCGTTCCGGACCCAAAACATGGACAGAACCACAAAAGGAGGGGGAGTATCCATTTTCATCAAAGATACCCACACCTCCAGGTTAGTGGCAACGCACGAAGCATCGGAGACTATCCAGGTGCAACGAACCATAGGCAAAACTGCCTTACAGTTTGTAGCATGCTACAGACCACCCTCTCAAACTCAGGAACCCCACACAGCCTTCCTGAAGACACTGGAGAGTATGAATGTCTCTCCAAATACCATCATTTTGGGAGACTTCAACTACCCAAACATAGACTGGGAACATTACTCAAGCCCCAACACTCTAGCCCAAAGGTTCTTAGAATTCATAAACTCAAATGCAATGGAACAACTAGTCACCATTCCCACAAGAGGAGACAATATACTAGACCTGATCATCACAAACATGGGGACAAAATGCTCCACACCGGAAGTACATCCCTCTTTGGTAAGATCAGACCATAAATTAATCTCACTGGAAATCCACATCCCCCCCCCCCCCCCCGCACAAAAGACCACAGTGAAGAACTTCTCAAAAGCAAACTTCACACTTCTTAAGACTGAAGTGGTATCTTTCAAGGCCCCTGGGCCAGTGGAAACCACAACCCACACTGCTGAATCCCTTGCAAATGCCTTCTATGGGCACCTTCAAGAATGCATGGATCATGCAATCCCAAATAAAACCAAGACCCATTCCCCCAAAGGCAGGCGACCGGTCTGGTGGATCCCAGCCATAAACAAACTTTACAACAGAAGGAGGAAGCTACTACATGACAGAGCAAAATCCCTAAAAGGAAAGGCATCTCTGATCAGTACTAGCAAAAAAGTACGATCACTCATAAAATCATCCAAGGCCAACTTTGAGAGAAAAATCGCAAATGACACAAAAGACAATCACAAGGCCTTCTTTAGCTATGTTAGAAACCTGGGTGGAAACTCCCAGATATGCTCAGAGTTAGTCCAAAATGATACAAAATACACTGAACCCACTGACATTGCCAACATTCTGGCTGACAGGTTCAGTGCAAATTTCTCCTCCCCCTCCCCCCCAAAAGGAGAAATAACTATCCCAGCAGAGTGTAGCCTCCCTAACATCTCAGATGCCCAGGTGAGAGCCGCCCTCTCTAAAGCTAAAAACACAGCATCAATGGGACTGGATGGTGTCCCGGGCTGTGTGCTACATGAACTCCAAGAGGAACTAAACCCACACATAAGGCTGCTGTTTAATCTTAGCCTTACCACAGGATATGTACCCAAAGAGTGGCGTACGGCAACAGTGGTCCCACTTCACAAAGGTGGTGCTTCTATGGACCCTGGAAATTACCGCCCCATAAGCCTGACGAGCCTGGTCTGCAAAGCTATGGAGAGGATCATTATGGAACTCATATACAAAGACATTGGGGACCTACAGACATTGGATCCTACCCAATTTGGCTTTGTCAAGGGCAGATCCTGCCTTCTGAACTTGGTCGACTTTTTTGAAACAGTCACTAAGGCCATTGATGAGGGTAAGGCAGTTCACACAGCCTACCTTGACCTTGCAAAAGCCTTTGACACAATACCCCACTCGGGCATCATAGACAAACTCACCAGCTTAAATGTAAACCCATATGTCACCAGATGGGTTGCAAACTGGCTCAAGGACAGAACCCACAGGGTCAGAGTTGCTGGAGCTATGTCAGACTCTAAGCCAGTCACATGCGGTGTCCCACAGGGCTCAGTCCTGGGACCCCTCTTGTTCGGCATTTATTTTTCCGAGGTACAGGCAAACATAGGAGGATTGTGGCTGACAAAGTTCGCAGATGACTGCAAACTGGGCCATAATTGATACTCCAGCGGACACAAACATCCTTCAGAGAGGCCTCATAGAAACAGATAATTGGTGCCAGAGCCATGGCCTTAAGCTAAATGCCAAAAAATGTATAGTCATACCCTTTGGGAAAAACAAGGTACCGACAAATTACCACATAGGCGGTAATCCATTAACGGAAGAGGTAATCAGGGACCTAGGGACCCAGGTTGACAGTAACCTCTCATTTGACACTCACATTGCCAAAGTGGTTAGGAAGACCTTCTATATTGCCGACCTTATCATGAAGGGTTTCACATCTAGATCAAGAGAGGTCATTGTGCCCCTGTACTCTTCTCTTATCAGGCCAATGATCGAGTACAATGCCCCATTTGGGATGTATCTCACCCGACACCTGCAGCAGTTGGAAAGACCCCAAAAGTTCCTCACCAAGAGGATAAAGGGTCTTAAACATATGTCATATGCTGCCCGACTGAAAAACTCCAGCTCTATTCAGTCGCATACCGCCTACTCAGAGGTGATCTGTGCCTGACGTACAAGGCCATGTCCAATCCTGAATTAATGGACATGCTCCACCTCAGAAAATCCAAATCCATCAGAGCCACGAGAACAAGTGACTTAAACCTCAACACAGAAATAAATAGAACGTGCTGGAGGGACAGATTCATAACCCAGAGGCTCCCTACACTCTGGAACAGAATCCCAGTCCATGTTAGGCAGAGCCCCTCACTGACTCTATTCAAGAGAAATCTCGACGAGTGGATGGGAGATCGTAGGTTTACCCCGGGGGTCATCTCTTTGTCACTACTAGACAGAGGCATAGTAAACTAAACCCTAAAAGGGTGTAGTATTCTCATCCTAAGGGGTGGTGTAAGCCACATACACTCTGGCTAGGCTTATAAATGCCCTAGGGCAGATAGCCTAGTACGAACCTATGAACCTAATTACTGAAGTTTGAAGTTACGTTTGCTGTAATTAAGAATTGTTATACAATTCTGAAAGATCTATTGGGCATTATCACTAGCAGAAACAAAGGGTACTGGTTCCTTAAGTCAAAGACTGTGACACGTGTTGTATATGTAGTGTAACTTTGACTAAAACAATGAAAAAGGTCCAAAGACCTTTTACTAGACAACTCTTAAGAAGAGACATTTAAGTTACTTTGATCACTTGATGGTATTAAATTAAATTCAGTAAGCTATAGACTTCCAATATGAGATGTGATTATTATCTACAAATGACTTAAGAATGATTTACTGGCATCAATCTTGGGTTATTCTTTTAGGTTGCACAAACCTGAGAACATGAACACTAACACATTTGCACAACTGACTGTTCTGCACCAGTTTGAAAAAGCATAGCTTGTATTGCAGAATAGTTAAGATGTGGAGCTGCATGCCAGCCACAGTAAGATTGTCAAAATATTAATTAATTTAAAGTCATTAATGAAAAAATGCTATGGGGGAAGAGCATATAACTCTGGTCATGTTGGGTAAAAATACCTACAAGGTCTCTGCTTAGGCTTTTAGTTTGTGGATCTACCACATTCGACACTGAACCTTGAATGTCATAGGATCACAGGAAGTTACTAGGCTAATGACCCTAGGACCCTTACAAGTCTAACCAAGTTCTGCCCTCGTTTCCAGGATCAGCACCTATTGCCCCTGTCCAAGAGAGAAACAGATGGAACCCCTGGGGTGAATTTATGGTTACCCATCCAATCATCCAGATTGTGCTTGAAGAGGGCCAAAGAAGTGCTCTGCTTTACATGAATTGTGAATCTTTTCCATGGGTATGATAACCTCTGGGAGACAAATCTGTCCCTCCGTCAGGTTCTATTGATGTCGCATACCTGATTAAGTATTTCCAATAATGCAGAGTCAGAGATTGCCTTATACGCAAGGCAGAGATCACCTCTGAGTAGTTTGTATGATCCATATAGGATGAATGCAGAAGACCTTGAATTCTCTTTGTGAGGAATCTTTGTGGTCTCTCCAATTGCTGCAGGTACTTGGAAACATACATACCAAAAGGGGCGTTGTACTCCATTATTTACCTGATATGGGAAGAGTACAGGGAAAGTAGTACCTTCTTTTTTTCTGAAAGCAATGCCCTTATGAGATGAGTAATATAGAATGCCCTTCTCACCACTGTGGAGACATGGTCATCAAAGGTGAAGTTGCTGTCAACCTGTGTGCCCAGGACTTTCACCACTGAGTGTGTGCTTAGTGTGTTTCTATTGATGTGGTAGTTAGCCAGGACATCGCTCTTACTGAAGGGGATGATGACACTTTTTTTGCATTGTTTAAGTCCGTGACTTTGGCACCATTCATTTATTTGCGTAAGACCCTCTTGTAGGATGTTGACATCATTTGGAGATTCTATGACCGCTCCCAATTTACATCATCAGCAAACTTTGTCAGCCACAGACCTTTAGGTCTTGCTTGTACTTCGGAGAAATAGATTGCAGTAGAGGTCCCAGAACTGATCCCTGTAAGGCACTACTGGTTATGGGTCTGCTGTTGGAGGTGGATTCCCCTATTTTGACTGTATGGGTTCTGTCAGTTAGCATCCCAACTAACAGTATAAGGGTTGATACCTAGCTGGGTGAGTTTGTCAATAATGCCTGAGTGGGGAATAGTGTCAAAAGCCTTGGCCAAGTCCAGGTAGGCTGTATGCAGTTTTCCCTTCATCCAGGACTCTGGTGACTGTCTCGAAGAAGTCCACCAAGTTTAACAGGCATGATCTCCCTTTGACAAATCCAAACTGAGTAGGGTCAAGTGTTTGGAGATTACTTGCATCTTTGTTGATAAGGTCTATGATGATTTGCTCCATGGTCGTGCAGATAAGGCTAGTCAGGCTAATAGGTCTGTAGTTCCCATGGTCAGTTGAAGCATCACCTTTGTGCAAGGGGATAACGGTGGCTTTTTTCCATTCATCTGGGATGAAGCCAGTGCTTACACTATGATTGAAGAGTACCCACTGGTGTTGCTAGTTGTTGTTGGAGCCCATGTAGGACGCAGCTTGGGATGTTATTAGGTCCCATAGATGTTGCATTTTTGGCTTTGGGGAGGGAATATTTGACCTACTCTCTAAAGATACAAGGTGGGGGACAGGTGGAAGAAATGTCATGGGTTATGTGTTGTGGAGACAGGGGAGTGCAGTTTTCACAGAACCTGCTGGCTAACAGGTTTACAATGTCCCCAAGCTCAGTGTAAGTGACATCATTAACAACAGTTTGGCACAAGTCTAGGTCTTACTTTTTAGGCTACTGTTGTAACTAAAGAATGCCTTATGGTTGTCCTTAGTTAAGGATGCTAATTTGGATTTGTAGTTTGCTTTGGAGGACTTAACAAGAAGTCTTATTTGCATGTTTAAGCTGAGGAGGGAGTGTTTCCAGTTTAGGGCATGCTCCTTCTTACTTTTGGACAACAATTTGTTCCTTTTATTGTAAAGCCTGTTAATAGCAGTTGTCAACTAGGCAGGTTTGCTCTTCCTTGAAGAGCTTGTTTTGGTCTTATCAGGTACGGCCATGTCAGTGCAGTTATACAGATGTTTGTAAAAAGCATTGGTCTAGGACTTGGCGTAGTTACCAGTTCCACCTTAGGGGGAAGGTGCAGTGAAGCTATTTCTACCATCCCTTAGAAGGATATAATCTGCTTTGGAGAAATTTTATAGTTTAGTTGCTGCTGGGGGAATCAGGTGTGATAGTTACTTCGAATTCGACTGATTTGTGGTCAGATCTGACAAAGGAAGATCTCACAGTGGGAATGCTACAGAGGTCCCCCATATAGGTAAGCACTAGATCCATGATGCTGGCACCCCTAGTTGGGGTGTCCACCAGCTGTTCCAGGGTGAACCTTTGGGCAAGTGAGTTTGAGCATGAGTAATTTACCCAGTCAATGGGTGGGTAACTAAAATCACCCAGAACCATGTTGTTCCGATGTATCTTGATGGATTCCACTAGATCCAAGTAGGCAGACTGGGCGCCCTGATTCATGGAGGGGGTCCTGTAGCTGGCAATGACTTGAGTAGGTGTCTGTTAACAGTTAGTTGCACCTGAAGTGTCTTCAGGGAATCATACTGTGTAACCAATCTGGAGGTGCATTTATCTTTAATGAATATCGATACACCGCCTCCTTTAGTTTTCACACCTTCCATTCGTTGTCTGAACGTGTGCTAGGAGGTGTAACCTGTATGACATGTCAAATAGAAATATCAATAAGAAGTGGAAATGGTTATCTCCAAATAACATGATTCATTATTTTCACTGTGCAGTGTTTGCTTGTGGTAGGTACACACTGCAGTGAACTTATGGTTGTATCACTAACGGTAATCCCGCTTTTTGTAGACCTTCTGTGAGAAGTAGGATATAGGAAGTTCAGGCTTTCATTTACCCACAGCTAAGCCTCAACAGAAACAGGAGAGGCCAAGGGCAGAAGGTCACTTCTTAAACCTATCTGATAGATGACTTGTAATAGGTGGCCATATGTAGTATGCCCTAGTACCAGAGTAGGATTGTAGGCTGGGCCTACACAAACAATTCCCAAAATAAACCATTGAGTGATAGAAGAATAGAGGTCATGACCACTGGAGGTACAGCAGTGGACAGCTTCCACCCAGCAAATAAAAATGAAATGTGCTGTTTAATTACATTAAAATATACATGCTACTGTAAGAACACTAATAACTAAAAATGTAATAATTTGCACTTATTTTTCTTTTACATGCTGCAGTGAAGTCGGACATTGTGTGCATTTGAAAAGAAAAGTGTGCCCTTAATAATGATTTTTTATTTTTTTTTTGCAGCCATGGTATCACTGAAAGGAGTATACTTTTCAATCCTGCTCTTTTTGGGGAGTTTCTTTGGAAGTATCTTTATGTTGGGTCCCTTCCTGCCATTGATGTTTGTATCCCCAGCTTGGTATCGCTGGATTACTGATCGCGTTGTAGCTACATGGCTCACACTTCCTGTGGTAAGATGGAAAGTGACTTTTTGTTGCATTAAAGTTTGACTAATTTACTTTGTTTATGTATTTGTATGTATTTTGAGGCTGCCGCCACAACCTGCAGATAACTTAATTTTTTTCTGATTTATTAGCTAGGCGTTATCTTAACTGTCATTTTGCCGTGTTTATTTCAAGATACAACTTTGGTGCTTTCCAATTTCTTGGGTTCCTGTATGGGTACTTATAACAGACATCTCCGATAATAAAGCCAGAGCTATGTCATTGCACCGTTGTAAACTGCAGTGTGCTGAAATTAGTGTCAGCTACAGAGTTTTGCACAGACATTTATAGGAAATATCCCCAAATGCTTTTCATATAAACAAACATTTGGCATTGGTACTTAAATACACTTTTGGAAGATTATTAAGATGATGTAAAAAAGGCAGCAAGCCCAGATGTTCTTCGTGTTTCAGTGTTGCAGTCATTACATTTGGGTAATCTGCTGACAGGTTGCACTCAGTCGGCCTGAATAACAAAGTCTTGGGTCCTGCATCGGTTGCTGTCTCCTCTTCCATGATGTCAGGTCGTCAGGGGTATAAAACATGCAGCCAAAGCCTTTTTTATTCTGTCTTTCTTGCCGCCCTGTGCCCGAAGCAGAAGCAGTTCGCAAGTGCCGGTCGGCCGACTCCTGAAATATTCACATTCGAGTTTCAAAACAGAAGTCTTCAATTAAAGATATGTACCCCGTTGGGGGAAACTTTTTCTTGCTTCTTACCGATGTCAATAAAAGTTAATAATTGCATTACTTGTGGGAAGCAAATACCTCATAAGGATTTTAATTTGTACTGTACTCCTTGCCCAGGCCCAGATCATAACGTGCCTTGCTGTCAGTTTTGTGCTAGATTTAACCAACGCACTATTAAGCGTCGGTATATTTTTGCTTCAAAATATTTTGGATCCAGATTTAATTACCCTGAAATGTTGTCGGATAGCAATCCGACTACCGGAGTTTACAAAAAACGCAAAGAAAAAGACAGAGACAGACCGTCGAGGTCCAAAACCAACGACGGAGCTTCTCCTAAGCCAGTCGCCGGTTTGCCAGTACTCAGTGAGGCGCTTTCACAGCCCCTGATACTCGCTACTTTTGAGTCGCAGGCCTCTACCGAGACCCATGCGGAGTCTGGTATGCTGCGAGATTCTCAGAGTAGTGAACCCGCAGATGTCTCTCCCTTGGATGGGTCCGGAGCCGCTGAGCAGGCACCGGCTTCTGAGGGTGTTTTCAGGCCTCAACATTTTTATATAAAACAGACGCCAGCTTCAAAGACAAAATCAAAAACAACTTCTAAGTCTAAAAAACCGACGCATGAGGCACGTGCTCAAGCCTCTATACCTAAAAAACAGATGATCAAAATGGCTGAGGACTTAATTACCTTGATCAGGGGTTCCCAACCTCCACCCCCCCTGCTAAGAGGCCTAGGCAAGACACTGATTATGAATCTTCAGATCAGGTTTCTATTTATTCTGATTCCTCTTCTGATCAGGAATTTTCTATACCACCCTATGAGGATTCAGATGCAGAAGAATCCATCCCATCTGCATCTCCTCCAGAGGATTATTCTTTTGGAGAAACCTTGCATACTTTAAGGGAACATTTTCATTGGGAAGAGTCAGGATTTCTCTGAATCAAAAAAGAGGCTTAGGGATTTCCCTCTTCCTCAGCATAGGCCTTTGGCTATACCTCCTGTATTAGATATTGTTGATGATGTGTTTTCGGAATCAAGCATGGCTCCTGAATCCCTACCTCCGGATCCTAGTAAGCCAGACAGATATTACAGGGTTCCTGACTCCCACAAATTTCTATTCAAAAATCCTGCTGCTGATCCTGAAACTATCTCACAAGGTCCCAAAGGTGTAAAAGCCTCTACAGCCAAAAATCCTACCCCCTCTGATAGAGATTCCAGGGCGCTGGATAGATGGTAAAAGAAGGTTTATACGTCTGCAACCTTGGCAATTAGGGCCTTAAACTGCCAGTTTCATATGCTTAAATATCAACATCATGTTATGGGCCTATTGAAATAGAAAATGATATTGATTTCTGATTGTGTGGAAAATAAAGAATTACAGGAATTATTGCATGCAGCAGAACAGGTTGGAAAGCATACTTTGCAATGTGGTTTTGATTCCTTGGAGGCCTCTTGCAGGGCCGCAGTTACTGGATCTGTGATTAGAAGGCATGCCTGGCTCAAGGAGCAAAATCTGCCTGATCATGTTAAAGCTAAATTGTTGGATGCCCCTTTACAGCATGATACTCTGTTTGGTAATAAGGCAGAAGAGGTTTTAAAGAAAATGAAAGACAAAGCTAAATCTATGCAAACTGTAAAAGATTTCTTACAAGTGCAGCCTCCCAGATTCAGTAGGCACTGGCCTACTAAAAATCGGTCCTTTCCTGTGTCCAACAGAACCTCTCAAGGCAAATTCAGGCGGTCAAAAGGCTCTAGATACCAATCACAGGGTTCTTACTGGTCAAAGCAATGGGCTGCCTCCACCTCCAAATCTGGAGGAAACAAAGCACAACCCTACAGTAAGCAGTCTCAATGACTTCCCTCTACCATCACCAAGCACTTATCTATTGGCAGCCACCTTGGGGGGGGGGGGGGATTAGCACTTCATGCTCAAAATTGGCAGTTAATTACCCAGGACAAGTGGGTATTAAACATAGTATCCCAGGTATACAGATTTTATTTCCATACTTTGCCAATTCCAAATGGTTGGCCAGATCTGCCACAAAATCAACGGGCAGAGGCTCAGAAACAAGTTACGTCCCTCATGGATATGGGAGCTATTCAACCAGTACCAGAACTGGAAAAAGGACAAGGTTTTTATTCAAGGCTGTTCCTGGTACCCAGAAAAGACAATGCCTGGCGTCCAATACTGGGCTTATCGATTTTGAACACGTTCCTGGACATTCCAAAATTCAAAATGCTAACTTTTCAACAGCTACTGCCTATGCTGGGCAAGAACGCTTGGTTAGTGACTCTAGACTTAAGAGGCATACCTGCATATCCCAATAAGGGAATCATGCAGACGTCACCTCCGCTTCAAGGCAGGTTTTATGCATTACCAATTCTCTGCACTGCCCTTTGACTTATCTACTACGCCCAGGGTCTTTACAAAGTGTCTGGCACCAGTAATTGCATTTTGCAGACAAAGAAGCATACAAATTTATCCTTACTTGGATGACTGTCTCATTCAAGCAGAAAACAAGGACATTCTTCTTCAACATCTGGCGTTTGTAAAAAGGCTTCTAACATGCCTAGGGTACACAATAAACGAAAAGAAATTACAACTGGTACCCACTCCAAAAATTACATTCCTGGGTGTAAGCTTGAATACAACTGCCCAGATGGCTTACCTTACGCCAGACAAACAAAGGCAACTGACTATATACTTCAAACAGATGGCAACAAAAACCCAGTTATCTGCAAGACAAATTCTGCAGGCTTTGGGGTTCATGGCATCCTGCATTCTACTTATTCCATGTGCAAGACTGCATATGAGGAAACTTCAGTGGTACCTAAAAAGTTTATGGAGTCAACATTGTCACAGTCTGGAAACAATGATTCCTCTCATTCCCTGACTACAACAGGAGTTTCTTTGGTGGGCAGAGACATGCCACCAAAACAAGGGACTGTAATTCACTCTACCCCCTGCCACCCAAACCCTAACTACAGATGCATCAGACTATCCTTGGGGGGCCCACCTGGCGGAGAGATGCATTCAGGGCATATGGAGCCCAAAAAAATGCATCTGCATATCAACCAGAAAGAGATGCTAGCTGTTCAGAATGCCCTGACTGCCTTCACGGACTTACTTCATCCAGGACAACTACTGATAAAGATGGACAACACCACGGTTATGTGGTATATAAACAAGCAGGGGGGTACACATTCCTATCCCCTTTGCAGACCAGCCATGGCATTGTGGAACACAGCCTTGACTTACCAAATACATCTTCAAGCTCAATTCCTGCCAGGAAAACAAAATACTCTGGCAGACGACCTAAGCAGAAATCTTATGGACCCGCACGAGTGGAAACTGGATCCACAAGTCTTCAGCATGGTAACACAGAAATGGGGGAGCCCAGACATAGATCTATTTGCCTCCCCCCAAAATTATCAACTGGACAAATTCCGCGCAAGGACTTATCACAGACAAGCATGGAACGTGGATGCCCTATCCTTCATATGGAAAAACCTATCAGTCTACACCTTTCCCCCTCTGCCTGTTCTCTCCAAGGTCTTACTAAAGGTCAGACAGGAAAAACCAAAAATGATCCTAATTGCTCTGGACTGGCCTCGCCAGCACTGGTACCCAATTCTAAGGAATATGACTTAACTCCCTCCTTGGAACTTGCCTCAAATACCTCATCTACTGTCTCAGCAGAACAATCAAATTCTGTACACTCAGCTCCAAACTCTGAACCTTGCAGCATGGCTGATCATGTAATTATTCAAACAACACCTCTCAGTAAATCCGAAATGGATGTCATTTTGGAAGCCAGAAGGCCTAGTACTAGAAAATCTTATGCTGATAAATGGAAAAGATTCTGTGCTTGGAATCAAGCACAAGGAACGGACATAGCAAAACCAAATATCCCTCAGATTTTACAATGCTTGACTGAGATGCTTGACAAGGGCCTATCCTTCTCTTCAATAAAAATCCATGCCTCTGCCATCTCAGCTCATTACAACACGGAGCCTCCCATCTTTTCTCATCCTCTGCTAAAACAGTATCTTAGAGGGGCCAAAAATTTAAGGCCTCCCAGAAGATTACCAACTCCTGCATGGGACCTCAATTTTGTGCTGGAAAAACTCACCCTGCCTCTTTTTGAACCAGCAGCTACTGCGGATATAAAGTTTTTATCTTGGAAAACAGCTTTCCTTTTGGCAATCACTTCAGCAAGAAGGGTTTCAGAACTACAAGCTCTCATGGCTGTGGAGCCTTTTATTACATTTTACCCAGACAGGGTGTCCCTTAGGACCAATCCTTCCTTTATGCCTAAGGTGGTATCTAGTGTGGCTCTTAACCAAACTATTCACCTGCCAACTTTTTACCCAAATCCGCAGAACAAGGGGGAGCGGATTCTGCATTCACTGGACGTACACAGACAACTAAGATTCTACTTAAACAGGACCAAATCTCTAAGAAAGTCTGAGCAACTACTGGTGGCATTTGCTTCAGGATCAGAGGGGAAGGCTATATCAAAGCAGACTATTTCTAAGTGGATAAGCCACTGCATTCGTTTCTGCTACTTGCATCATGGTAAACCTGTACCCAAGGGAATCAGGTCACATTCCGCCAGAGCTGCCTCTACTTAGCAGCCTTTCTCAGAGGAGTTCCAACCAAAGACATTCTAGAGGCTGCTACTTGGAGCTCTGTTCATACCTTCACAAAGCATTATCATTTGCCTCTCTTCTCTAAATCCAGGGCAGGCTTTGCCACTGCAGTTCTGCAGGGCCTTATAGCTGCTCCTAATACTATTTAGTTCCATCCTCCCATCCATAGCTTTGGGATTCTACCCAAATGTAATGACTGCAACAGTGAAACACGAAGAACATAGTACAGTTGTTTACACTTACCATAAATGTAGATGTTCGAGTGTATTCACTGTTGCAGTCCTGGTTACCCACCCGCCATCCCCCTTTTCTATAACTTCTCTTTCCTTCACTATACTCTAAAGCCTTTGTGGTGTATTTGCTTTTAGATGAAGGTAAAGTTTATGTTGCTAAAAGTGCATTTTTATACATTGCTGTTATATATATATATATATATATATATATATATATATATATATATTTTTTTTTTTGCTCCCCATTTGGGGGGCACCTGACATCTGGGGCAAGAAAAACTGAATAAAATGGCGTTGGCTGCATGTTTTATACCACTGACATCATAGAAGTGGAGACAGCAACCGACGCAGGACCCAAGACTTTATTATTCAGGCCGACTGACGGCAAACCTGCCAACAGATTACCCAAATGTAATGACTGCAACAGTGAATACACTCGGACATCTACGTTTATGGTAAGTGTACACAACTGTACTTTGCATGCTGTTTTGTGTAACTATGATAATAGTCATATGTAATAATGTAGTAATATAGTTATCCTATAGCAGTGTTTGAAAGTTAAAAAAAATAACTTTTATTGAGCTTATTATAGCAGTATTCATGCCACCAAATTCCCATACTGGGTGTACCACCAATCCTACCAAATATCTTGCAGTATGCTACTGTGTACACTGCCCAATTAGCTAAGCATTTAAACTCTGGTATATAGTCTTAGTTTAATCCTTATACCATTCCCTTCCATAATATGGAACAGCTGTCTATAATCTTCAGGATCTCTCTTTCTCTATTTTTTAACTCATCTCTAGTCTTACTTCACAGCTTACTATTCTCCTGGATAAGTTCTGCATGCTGCGCACACTTATCCTGTGCCTTGACGACTGTACTTTTAAATCACTCTCCTGGCATTAGTTGCTACCCCCCACCCTTTCCTCTTAATCACCTTCCTTCAAGCAGAAAGAATTTACACTTTCTAAGCACACTCTTGCTATAGTTATTTTTATATTGTCTGCATACTTTTTCTTATCCCATATCTGTCTGATTTTCTCCATGTGTAGAATTCCAGCATCCTCATTTCCTGATGTCCACATCTCCTATGGTTTTATTAAAGTTGTGACTCCTCAGCACTGGCCTGGTAATCAGGGAGCCTCAGTCCTCATCACTGGCAACAGTGGGGGACGTACACACTGGGAGGATCCAATTCCTTGTGCAGAGTAAATAAACGATGCAGCTCGAACAGGACAGAAACACCTTTAATATATAACACAAATCCACAGTTTTACTTCCACAGGTTAAGCGCTTTCATCTGTTTTATGTACAGACTTCCTCAGAACCAAGATATTCCATCACCAGCTCTCATTATAAATCCAATTTGGCGCCAAAATTTAAAAAGTATCCTAATACTGCCTTAAAGAGACATTCATCAATTCCTCTCGTGCACAAGCTAATACATGACTTATATATATATACTATTTATCTAATACATTTGATTCAGTGACTAATATAACCTATAAATCATTAGTTAACCATTAATTAATCTTGTACTATATAAAAATATAAAAATATATAAAATAAAAATAAAAATAAAACTAGTATATGATATATCCACATTTTAAATATATTATTTGAATGTTCTCTAAAAAATCCACATACAAATGTATGCAATGTTTTTAAAAAACATGTTCTAAAAATTCAATGGTATATTAGCTAGAGTATACAAAAATAATTAATTAAATAATTGATATATACACTTCTGTAAACATCTTAATAAAATATATATGAGATATATAGTAAAGGTAAAAAGTATTTATACACACAACAATGCTATGTACTAAAACCACAACTATATAGTAAAGGTAAAAAGTATTTATACACACAACAATGCTATGTACTAAAACCACAACTAAATTAGTCAAGAATAAGGAATGGTTTGATGCTAATGCTTTCATTAATGCTTGGAAGACTAGTTGCATCTGTGAATATCTGCCACTTGCTTTCCATCATGGCTAAATATACTTTCCAATTACCCCCACGAACACTGCTATCAACATGTTCTAAAATAGTAAATTTAAAGTAATGTTGATTCCCTTTACTAATAATATGCTTGGACAAAGCATTCTTTGTATCTTTAGTCTGAATCTTGTAATAATGTTCATATATTCCTTTTTTTTTTTTTTTTAAATTCCGCTCAGTCTTACCTATGTAGAATGCTGAGCATACAACACATTTTGCAAGATATACCACTTGTCTAGTGTTACAAACATTGCATACATTTGTATGTGGATTTTTAGAGCACATTCAAATAATATATTTAACATGTGGATATATCATATACTAGTTTTATTTTTATTTTATATATTTTATATATTTTTATATTTTTATATAGTACAAGATTAATTAATGGTTAACTAATGATTTATAGGTTGTATTAGTCACTGAATCAAATGTATTAGATAAATAGTATATATATAAGTCATGTATTAGCTTGTGCATGAGAGGAATTGATGAATGTCTCTTTAAGGCAGTATTAGGAAACTTTTTAAATTTTGGCGCCAAATTGGATTTATAATGAGAGATGGTGATGGAATATCTTGGTTCTGAGGAAGTCTGTACATAAAGCAGATGAAAGCGCTTAACCTGTGGAAGTAAAACTGTGGATTTGTGTTATATATTAAAGGTGTTTCTGTCCTGTTCGAGCTGCATCGTTTATTTACTCTGCACAAGGAATTGGATCTTTACCTGCAGGTTATACAGTTGTTTCGTTGTACACTGGGAGGATGACAAGTACACACACAGTAAAATGCAATTTCCCTTAAGAGCACACAGAGACCACAGTCAGTCTGAGATTGGTTTCTCCCTCTTTCTCAACATCCCCAATAAGACTCCCTACTGGAACAGTTATAGGGTTGAGATCTCAGCTGAGTGGCCAAACCAAGACCTCCAGCACCCTCTCTGTCCAACCATTGCTTTGTGTTCCTGCCCAGGTAGCTGACACACACACACATACACTTTGAGGTTTGATTTACACGCAAGCACACACACACACACACACACACACACACACACACACACACCTGGGAAAGGCTGGCACAGGTTTACTATCTATGCCTCCTTCTGCCCAGATTATAAGGTAGTTTTCAGTGCCACCAGCCCCTACTTATCAGCTACTTTAAGGTCCTTGGCAAAGGATGGCCAGTCCTACTGTGTAATGTTACTATTAGTCCAAATGGTAGTTTGACCAGTAGCAAGGCTGTTAGGAGTGGTCTGCACGGTGTCACTAAATAGATGAGCAAGTACTCTAAGAGCTTGAATATGTCTCACAAATAGCCAGAAAGATAGGTTTAAATATATTTAATAATAAGTGATAAAAGAACAAGAAAATACTCAACTCATCCCAGTAAATTCAGAGTTCAAAATCACAGGAAATATTTAAAACATTATTGCAAGGCAGTCTCAAATAAATACAGAAAGCATCTAATCTAATATTTATTATATTCCTTACTGAATCTAAAAGAAATTACTGTGCCCTAGTTAACTTACTTACAGAGCCAGGCAAGATAGATGTGGTGAGTGTTTTTTCCCAGCTGATGCTGAAGGTCAAATACAAAATGCACTCTCTCTCTCTCTCTCTTAGAGTTCTTAAAATTAATAGTTCAAATATTGTTGTTGGGATACTTGTAGGATGACATCACTTTTGTCATCTGACTATCCCAGTTGAAACCCCCTATTGCTAGAAACTGCCAGCATTTGGCATCTCCCTGTGAAACATACATAGCCCTCAGATCTTTGGCAGATGGTGGAAGTTGTAAAATAATTTACATTCCTCCACATGCAAAGATAATACAAAAACTTCTAGTTCTAAACATTGTGTCTGTTACTGCACAGAAACTGAGAGATAACATATTTTGTTTAGGGCCCAGCTATAAAGTAACTTAACCTCAACCATTCTTCTGAAGTTTTGCAAGTTAATCCTCTATGCTTTAGTTTCCACTGTTAAAATGTATACGTTTACACAGTTACAATAGTTTATATACAATTCTGTTATTTTCCAGTAGGGCACACTGTGGATACATCTTTAAGCTCAGTACTGTACAAACCCTTTTCACACACACTTCTGTACCAGCAGTTTGATATACACATAACATGCAGTTCTAATACATTTGTAACACAAGCATATGAATCATGTTAACTTTTACAACTGACATATAATCATCTACAAAATTCCAGATAGCTGGGCTGGCAGTATCTCCTTTTGTTACATTTCTGTATAAAGCATATTAATATTCATAAATGACATGTAATTATTTACAAAATTCCAGATAGCTAGGCTGGCAGTATTTCCTTTTTGACAAAATTGATGTACCTTGTATGTGCAACTGTAATGATCTGATCACAGGCTCTCATAATTCCTCATATTATCTTTAACAAGTCTCTTATTCCTTCCCATTACTCTTTTTCACATATTGGTGTCTCACATTTTTCTCAACTGTATCTCAGTTTTTCCATCCTCTTGAATTATTTCTCTGCCATCATATCCTTATGTATACCTTAGCTGCCATCCCTTTCTGGCATCCTTCCTTCCCTCTTAAATGGGAGTTTTCTCTGTTCCTTCACCTCTTTTCCTCCAGTGTTCTTTGCTGCTACATTTATCACTATTTTATGACATTTCTGAGATGGTGGCATTTCCACCATTCTAATCTAGAATTTTCTTGGTTTCCATTTTAATCATGGCTCTCACTGAGCATACTAAAACATATACTTTGTCTGGTATTTATTCGCTTTTTTCCTTGTGTCTCTGACCATTTTTATCACCCTGGTCTGTTTATAATACTGAGTTTACCTTTTCTACTTATATTTCTTTTGCTCCCCCATGTGCATGTGATGGCATAATGGAATTACATATGTGTTATCTGTGTGTGTATGTGTGTGTGTGTTTATATATATATATATATATATATATGTGTGTGTGCAGTTCCTCTGCATTTTGTTATTGAGCACGGGGGAGGGGGTGTTGTGTAATGTCAAAAATATGGATAGCCAAAGGATTTAAATGTCAATGGTATGTTTTTTGTCGAGACGGGTGAGCAGAGTTGGAGGGAGTGAGAGTGGTTGTGGGTTAGTGGTGCAATTCAGCATAGATGTATGTGTGTCTGTGTGTACGTATTTTAGGTTTAGGGTCAGAGTTAGGTAAGCGGATGGATGTGTATGTGTGTGTCTGTCTGTCTGTATGTTTTGTGTACTAGCAGTGCTACAAGAAGGTTTTTGATAAGGTGTAGGATTAGGTGTGGAGGAAGGGTCAGGTTTAGGGATATCACTTAAACTAAGGTGAGCAAGGTAAAGCATCCAAAAATACACTTTTTAGTAAAATGTATATATCCGTGGTATGTTAAAACATATACAAAAACCTATACAAAACATAAAAATGCCAGTGCAGTTCATAATCCAAATATATATAATTATTTAAAGCCTAGCTGACCTCATTTTTAACACAGAACCTACAGGAATTTGTCTGATTAGTTTTGAGTAGTTGGAGGATAACTCCATCCACAAGGATAACTGCCAAAACAAATCATAATATTCTATTTTAGTCTGCCAAAACAATTCAGTTGTATTTTTTGAGGTGTGTATTTTTTACAGAGTTTGATTGTTTTTATATAGCATTCTTACAATTACTTCTAAATATTTATGGAAAGTTAATTTCTTGTAGTAGTGTGTTTAATTCAGTTAATTAATGAATGATTTTGTATTAACTGACCAACCAATGGTAGCAGTTTTAGCTTTTTGTAATGTTTGTGATAGTTGATTTTTGTTAGTTCTAATGAAGTCCTGAATGGAGAAGAATGAAAGCACTTAACTGAAGAAACCTTTTGGCAACACATTTGTGTTTTGTGTTGTTTTCCTTGTGATTAATAGCAACATTTTTTCACCATTGGAACTCTGGGTTTCCAGCTGTGTTGTACACGCAGGATTTCTTGCTGGTTGTTTGTGGGCTAATCCTGTGATTCTGCTTTTTTTTTGTTATTGGTATAAAATTAAATAAACTTGTTTTCAGCCAAGAAGATTGCCTGTGTTGGAGGCTGAAGATTATAAATGTATAAATACTATATTTTTTATGTTTAGGTACGACTGTATGGTTCCATTTCTTAGTAAGCTTTATTTAAAGGTGTTCTTGCAGTAAAAGTATGATTGTGTTTGCTGACAGATGGCCAGTACTGTCTGAAAAAGGAGATTATGATACATATAATTTATAGGTCTACAGGAATGATATGTTTGTTTTGTGATACATTTTAAGGCCATATTAATTGTTATAAAGAGACAATCTGTGTTTATCCATGTGGAATACTTTGCCCAGTGAAAGTTATGTATTTTAGATGCTCATTTGTTATAATAGTTAAATCACTATAGCTTCCTTAGAAAGTGCTGTTAAGTGAATTGAGCTGTATTTTGACAACACAAAGGTTGGAAGGTTTGGAGACAAAACGAGAGGGGCAAGATTACGTTGGTTTGGACATGTGCTGAGGAGGGGTGCAGAGTATATTGGGAAAAACATGCTAAGGATGAAGCTGCCAGGTAATAGGACAAGAGGAAGGCCTAAGATAAGGTTTATGGATGTGGTGAGAGAGGACATGCAGGTGGTTGGTATGACAGAGCAAGATGTAGAGGACAGGAAGAAATGGAAACAGTTGATCTGCTGTGGCGACCCCTGACGGGAGCAGCCAAAAGAAGATGAAGAAGAATAGAGAGCATTTGACATTTAACCAAATTTAATATTGTGACAAAGAACAGAACACAAAAGTGTTTGAGTTTTCAGAGCTACTTGATAAAACTCTTTTATTTGTTCTTTTCTTCAGGCGATGCTGGAAATGGTATTTGGTGCAAGAGTGGTGATCACTGGAGATGGTTTTATCCCAGGAGAGCGTAGTGTGATCATTATGAACCACAGGACACGATTAGATTGGATGTTCTTGTGGAACTGCTTGCTACGGTACAGCTACCTAAGGCTGGAGAAGATTTGCCTCAAAAAGTCCCTCAAATCAATTCCAGGATTTGGTAGGTTATTTTCATTTCACATGTTGTTGTTGCTGTTGTCACATGTACAATTGCAAAATGCTGTAAAAGTGTCGCATAGTCTCACTGTTGATCTGTGGTAACCATTGACAGCAGCAAACACGATAAATCACTAATAACTGGCTTTGTAGGCCTTACCAGTGTTCCATAATCAATCTATATCAAAAGCTTCAGTTTGGAATGCAGAAACAGATTTTGGGGGCTGGCTAACAATGTGTGCAGCATTCAGGAAAGGTGGGAATGTTCTAAGTACAGTTGGATACGAGCCATTTTTCTTTAACTGAGATTTTATTTTTGTCCTTTGAGATCTGCTCAACTTGGCCTTTTTTTTATGAAGTTGCTTTTTAGACCTGAAATAGTTGTTTAATTGCACATTATCTGACAGTGCTCTAATGTAGTGACCAGAAGATCAAGGGAATGTTGACTTCATTTCCGTACCAGGCAGATTGATCCATATTTTGATACTGACACCATATTGTGGTATGGGGAATGCTGCACTGTTTTCTTGTTCCTCTTTGGACTTTGTGTTAATATGTGGTCTTACCTTCTTGTTTGGGATTTTAATTCAGGTAGAAGGTGAAAGTCCCTTTACACTTATGAATTATGAAGAGCTGGGCATTTTAAAAGTAAATACAGTATAAAATCAGATGTCTTATCATATTTCAGAATTTATAACACAGGCGACTTTTCACTTGTTGATTTGCTTTTGTTTGCTTTCCATAACTTCCTTCCACTTTTAATATTAATAGTATTCTACAAAACAGTCTTATTTCATTTATAGTACCTATAGTTACCAAATTGCAGTGAACCAGTGGTCCCAGACATAAAACCAATAACCCAGCTTCCACTCCACTGAATAACTACCAAAGAATCAGCGAAAATATAACATTTTTATTTCACTTGTTTAGCAGATGTTCATCGTGTTTCACTGCTGCAGTCATAACACTTGGGTTATCCTGCCATCAGGCGGTTCCCCAGTCGGCCTGAGTTCCAAAGTCTTGGTCCGGCGTCGGTTGCTGTCACTTCTTCTCTGACGTCAGTATGGCAGGGGGATATAAGATGCAGCTGACGCCATTTTCTTCAGTCTTTCTTGCCATGCGGTGCCTGAAGCAGAAGCAGTTCGCAAGTGCTGGTCGGCCGACTCCTGAGATTTTCATACCGAATCCAGAACCAAAGTCTTCAAAAAAGCTAAGTACCCCGCTGGGGAAACTTTTTCTTGCCTCATACCGATGTCAGTGAAAGTTAATAATTGTATTTCTTGTGGGAAGCAAATACCTCATAAGGATTTCCACTCCTACTGTATCCCACGCCTAGGCCCAGACCACGGCGTCACTGGTTGTCGGTTTTGTGCTAGGTTTAATAAGCGCACTATTAAACGTCGGTTTGACTTTGCCCGACATTATTTTGGCAGAAAATATAATTACACTATGCCGTCGGAACTTCCGATGACCGCAATTCATAAAAAGCGCAAAGACAAGGACAGGCATCCGAGGCCCAAAACAGACGACGAGGCCTCTTCTAGGCCGGTCGCCGGTTCTCCGGTTTTCAGCGAGGTGTCTACGCAGCCCCTGATGACCGCTTCAATAGAACCACAGACTGCCTCGGACTCCCACGTGGAGCTGGCTGGGCCTTCGGATGCTCCTGCAATTCAAATTACCAAGCTTAATCCTACAGAGGGAACCGAAGTAGCTGAACTATCCACAGCTTCAGAAGGTGTTTTCAGACCCTACCCAGTTAACAATTAAACCCTCTGTAAAGTCTAAGCCTCCCTTAAAAGCAAAGAAACAGACACAACAATCTCCAGGGCAGGCTTCCATGCCTAAGAAACAAATGCTAAAAATGGCCGAAGACCTAATCACCCTGATCAGAGGGTCCCAGCCCCCTCCAGATAAAAGGCCCAGACAAGAAGCAGACTAAGAATCTTCGGACGAGGTGTCCATTTCCTCTGACTCATCCTCAGACCTAGGGTATTCCTTACCCCCTTATGAGGATTCTGATGCTGAGGAATCCATTCCATCAGCCTATCCGCCTGAGGATTACTCCTTTGGGGAGACTTTACATACCATGAGGGAGCATTTCCACTGGGAAGGCCAGGATTACTCAGAATCCAAGAAAATGTTCAGAGACTTCCTCTTATTGCCTCAACACAGACCCCTTGCTATTCCGCCAGTGTTAGACATTGTGGATGATGTATTCACTGAATCCAGCTTAAACCCTTATTCCTTACCACCAGCCCCAGTTAAGCCAGATAGATATTACAGAGTCCCTGACTCTCACAAATTTCTCTACAAAAGCCCTGTTGCTGACCCTGACACTATTTCTCAGGGACCCAAAGGGATTAAGGCCTCATCAGCTAAAAACCCTGTCCCCTCTGACAGAGATTCCAGAGCATTAGACAGATGGGGCAAGAAAGTTTATACATCTGCAACCTTAGCCATGAGAGTCTTGAACTGCCAGTTTCACATGCTAAAATATCAGCAATTTTTAATGTCTCAGTTGAAACAAAAGATGCTGCCAGATTCAGATCCTCCTAATTTGAAAGAAATGCAGGATTTATTGCATGCAGCTGAACAAGTGGGAAAACATACTTTGCAATGTGGTTTTGATTCTTTAGAGGCCTACTGTAGAGTAGCAGTTACAGGCTCTGTCATTAGAAGGCATGCTTGGTTAAAAGAACATACACTTCCAGATCATGTTAAGGCCAAATTACTGGATACACCTTTACAACGGGATGTGTTGTTTGGAGTTAAGGCAGAGGAGGTATTAAAAAAGATGGAAGATAAGACAAACTGTATGCAAACGGTCAAAGATTTCTTACAGGTTCAACCTCCTCGTTTTAGCAGAAATTGGCTAACAACAAATTGGTCCTTTCCAGTCACAGACAGACCTCAACTGGGCAGATATAGACGTCCAAGAGGTAGAGGTCAGACACAAAGCCCTTACAGACCTCAACAATGGGTTGCACCAGGCCAGAAAGAAGGGGAAGGCAGACCTCAACCTTATAAAAAACAGTCTCAGTGACTTCCCACTACAGCTGCCAACCAGCTCTCTCTTGGCAGCCCCCTTAGGAGGAAAACTGGCTCTTTTCTATCACAATTGGCATTGCATCACCAAAGACAAATGGGTTCTCAACATCATATCTCAAGGTTACAGGTTCCACTTCCACACTCTTCCAAGGTTAAAAGGAATGCCGAATCTGCCACCAAATCAGTGGGCAGAGACTCAAAAACAAATTACAGCACTCATGGACATGAGAGCTATTCAAAAGGTACCACCACAAGAGCAAGGACAAGGATTTTACTCAAGACTCTTTCTGGTTCCCAGAAAGGACAAAGCCTGGAGACCCATTCTGGACCTTTCTTCTCTGAACACTTACCTGGATATTCTGAAATTCAAAATGTTGACACTACAGCAGCTTCTTCCCATGCTGGGCAAGAAAGCTTGGCTCGTGACTTTGGACCTCAAAGAGGCATACCTGCATGTCCCTATCAGACAAAACTGCAGAAGATACCTCAGATTTATAGCAGATTCAATGCACCATCAATTCTCTGCACTGTCCTTTGGCTTATCTACTGCGCCCAGGGTCTTCACAAAGTGCCTGGCACCAGTAATTGCATTTTGCAGGCAAAAAGGAATTCAAATTTACCCATACCTGGACGACTGCCTAATCGAAGCAGAGAGCAAGGACATTCTTCTAAAGCATCTGGCGTATGTAAAAAACTTATTAAGTTGCCTGGGGTACACAGTAAATGAAAAGAAATCAAAACTAGTGCCCTCACAACAGATAATATTCCTGGGTGCCAGCTTAAACACAATGGCCAGATGGCTTATCTCACGCCAGACAAGCAAGGACAACTGACTCAGTATTTTCATTTAATGGCAACAAAGACCCAACTCCCTGCAAGAAAAATTCTGCAGGCCTTGGGCTACATGGCATCTTGCATACTACTAATTCCATATGCCAGACTGCATATGAGGAAACTACAATGGTACCTAAAGAGTGTATGGTCTCAACACTGTCAGAATTTGGAAACAGTTATACCACTAATTCCTTGCCTACAACAAGAGTTTCAATGGTGGGCTCAAGCTTGTCACCTCAACAAGGGACAGCCTTTTATTCAACCCACAGCCAGGCAGACACTGACAACAGATGCATCGGATTACGCCTGGGGAGCACATATGACAGGAAAACGTATTCAGAGCAAGTGGCCCGCAGAACAAAGACATCTCCACATCAATCAAAAAGAGATGCTAGCTGTACAAAATGCAATTATATTTTTCAAGGACCTGCTGCATCCAGGACAACTACTACTAAAGACAGACAACACCACAGTTATGTGGTACATAAACAAGCAAGGGGGCTCACACTCCTACCCCCTCTGCAGACAAGCCATGACCTTGTGGAACACAGCTCTATACTACCAAGTTCATCTGCAAGCACAATTCCTGCCAGGAGAGAAGAACACACTGGCAGACAACCTAAGCAGAAACATCTTGGATCCTCATGAATGGTAATTGAGTCCACAAATATTCAGAATGATAGCACAAAAATGGGGGAAACCAGACATAGATCTGTTTGCAACCTCAATGAACTGCCAACTACAGAAATTCTGCAGAAGGTGCTACCATCCACAAGCATGGAAAGTGGATGCCCTCTCATTCAGCTGGAAAAAACTACAAGTATACGCTTTCCCTCCTTTAACTCTCCTTCCAAAGGTACTCATAAAAGCCAGGCAGGAAGAGCCAAAGATGATCCTGATTGCACCAGACTGGCCACGTCAGCACTGGTACCCAATCTTAAAGAACTTAGCACAAGAACCACCCTGGATTTTGCCTCAAATCCCACAGCTGTTGACACAACACAACAATCAGATACTTCACAGCCAGCTAAAGACCTTAAATCTAGCTGCATGGAAAATTTCTTAACCAAGCAAGCATTGCCTCTCTCCAAAGCTCTTATGGATGTCATCCTGGAGGCCAGAAGGCCTAGCACCAGGAAAGCCTACTCAGATAAATGGAAGAGATTCTGTGCCTGGAACCAAGCACACAGCCTTGACCCTCTTGTACCAAACATTCCTCAGATACTTCAATACTTAACTGAGATGCTGGACAAGGGCCTCTCCTTCTCATCCATCAAGATTCATGCCTCAGCCATTTCTGCTCATTACAACACGGATCCACCAATTTTTTCAAATCCTTTGCTCAAACAGTACCTCAGAGGGGCTAAAAACATGAGACCGCCCCGTAGAGCACCTACACCAACTTGGGACCTCAACTTTGTTTTGGAAAAATTAATCTTACCTCCTTTTGAGCCAGCTAACCCAGCAGATTTAAAATACATCTCTTGGAAGACTGCTCTGCTACTGGCAATAACATCAGCAAGAAGAGTTTCAGAATTACAGGCACTAATGGCAGTAGAACCTTTCATCATTTTCCACCAGGACAAGGTGTCCTTAAGAACTAATCCTACGTTTATGCCAAAGGTAGTATCAAGTGTGGCTCTAAACCAAACTATTCACTTGCCAACCTTTTATCCAAAACCACAGAACAAAGGGGAGAGACTACTACATTCCTTGGACATTCACAGACAGTTACGCTTCTACTTGGACAAAACCAAAGCTTTCAGAAAATCTGAGCAATTATTGGTAGCATACGCTGCAGGAGCACAGAGAAAAGCCATTTCAAAGCAGACTATTTCAAAATGGATAGCTCACTGTATACGTTTCTGCTATACCCACCATGGGAAACTTGTACCTAGCAGCATTAGATGTTCATCGTGTTTCACTGTTGCAGTCATAATCGTAGGGTTCTCCCCTGCCGGCAGGCAGCCCTCGGTCGGCCAGAATCCCAAAGTCTGGGTCCGGCGTCGGCTGTTCAACCATGCTCCCTGACGTCAGAGCGCCAGGAGTATAAAGCTGACAGCCGACGCCATCTTCTCCAGTCTTTCTTGCCGTGCGGTGATAGCAGTTCGCAAGTGCCGGTCGGTTGACTCCTGACGAATTTTTCTATATACTTCGGTCCGAAGACTTTCTTCTCCACTCAAAGCTAAGTACCCCGTTGAAACTTTTTCTTGCTCCACTCCGATGTCAGAAAAAGTTAATAATTGTATTTCATGTGGGAAGCAAATACCTCATAAGGATTTTCATTCTTACTGTATTCCTTGCTTAGGCCCTGACCACGACGTAGCTAGTTGTCGGTTTTTTGCTAGATTCAATCAACGTACAATTAAGCGAAGGTACGATTTTGCTTTTCATTACTTCGGTAGGCGCTTTAACTACAAAATGTCGTCGGATACTGTTCCGGCTACCGGAGTTCACAAACGTCGCAAGGATAAAGACAGGCCTCCGAGGTCCAAATCTGATGATAGCGCACATGCGGAGCCAGCTTCAGGTTCGGCCGTCGTCAGTGAGGCGCTTTTGCAGCCCCTGTCGTCGGCCATTTCAGAACCGACGGCCGAAACGGACTCTCATGAGGAACCAACCAGGTCTTTAAATATCTCTGTTGCAGGACCTTCAGACAATGCTCCTTCGGATGGGTCCGGAGCCGCTGTGCAGGTACCGGCTTCTGAAGGGGTTTTCAGGCCTACTCAGCTTCTAGTAAAGGCAAAGCCAAAGACAAAGGCAAAGACTCCTTCTAAATCAAAGACTTCAACACAGGCCTCTTCTGAACCAGCTCCCAAGTCACAGAAACAGTTACTCAAGATGGCGGAGGATTTACTTACTATGATTAGGGGTTCTCATCCCCCTCCAGACAAAAGGCCAAGGCAGGATGTTTATTATGATTCCTCTGATCAGGCTTCTGTTTCCTCAGTTTCTTCTTCTGATCAGGAATATTCTTTCCCTCCTTATGAGAATTCTGATGCGGAAGAATCCATTCCTTCAGCTTCTCCTCCTGAGGATTTCTCTTTTGGGGAAACTTTGCATGAAGTGAGGGCACATTTCCACTGGGAGGGGCAGGAGTATTCGGAATCCAAGAAAAGACTGAGGGATTTTCTTCTTCTTCCCCAACATAGACCCCTGGCTATTCCTCCTGTTTTGGATATTGTGGATGATGCCTTTTCGGAGGCTAACTTAACCCCTGACTCTTTTCCTCCTGCTCCTGTTAAGCCTGATAGATATTACAGGGTTCCTGATTCCCATCAGTTTTTATACAAGAACCCTACTGCTGACCCTGAAACCATTTCTCAGGGTCCTAAAGGAGTTAAGGCCGCTTCTGCTAAAAACCCCATTCCTACTGAAAAGGATTCTCGAGCCTTGGAAAGATGGGGAAAAAAGGTGTACACTTCTGCTACTTTGTCCATTAGGGCTTCAAACTGTCAGTTTCATATGCTTAAATATCAGAAATTTCTCTTGTCTGTCTTAAAACAAAAATTTACTTCCATTTCTGCCTGTGCAGACAATAAGGAATTACTTGACTTATTGCATGCCACTGAACAGGTTGGGAAGCATGGTTTACACTGTGGATTTGATGCCTTGGAGGCTTCTTGTAGGGCTGCGGCCTCTGGCACAGTCATTAGAAGACATGCATGGCTAAAGGAACAAAATTTACCTGAACAAGTAAAGGCTAAATTATTGGATGCTCCTGTTCAGCATAATGTTTTGTTTGGATCTAAAGCTGAAGAGGTGATTAAAAAGATGGAGGATAAGGCGAAATCCATGCAAACAGTTAAAGATTTCTTACAAGTACAGCCTCCTAGATTTAGCAGGAATTGGCCTTCAAAAAACTGGTCCTTTCCCTCTTCAGACAGGCCTCAGAGGGGTAGATATAGACGCTCCAGAGGGAGGCCTCAAACACAAGCTGCTTATAGACCAAGACAGTGGATTGCTTCTACCCCTAGGGGAGGAGAGGACAGGTCACAATCTCAAAGGAAACAAACTCAATGACTCCCTCTGTTGGGCTACAGGAACATCTTGCCTGGAAGCCCCTCTCGGAGGAAAACTCTCTTTTTTATCAAAATTGGACTCAAATAACCCAAGACAAATGGGTTTTGGATGTGATTTTAAGAGGTTACAAATTCCATTTTCATACCTTGCCAAGGCCAAGCGGATGGCCAGACCTTCCAAAACATCAATGGATGGAGGCCTTAAACCAGGTGGAAGCTCTTTTGGCTATGAATGCCATAGAACTGGTTCCTCTTTCAGAGATGGGAAAAGGGTTTTACTCAAGGCTCTTTCTAGTCCCAAGGAAGCAAAACCCATGGAGACCCATTCTGGATCTGTCGGTCTTGAACACCTTTCTAGAGATTCCAAAATTCAAGATGCTTACTCTACAGCAGCTACTTCCAATGCTGTCCAAAGATGCATGGATGGTAACTTTGGATTTAAAGGAGGCATATTTACACATTCCCATCAGGCAGGATCGCAGAAAATACCTCAGGTTCAAGGCCGGATCGAGGCACTTTCAATTCTCTGTGCTGCCCTTTGGATTGTCTACTGCGCCCAGGGTCTTCGCCAAATGCCTGGCTCCAGTAATAGCTTACTGCAGACTCAAGGGAATTCAAATTTACCCTTATCTGGACGATTGTCTAATTCAGGCAGACAGCAAGGATGTCTTACTCCAGCATCTAGAATTTGTACAGAACCTCCTCAAGTTCCTGGGATTCTCTGTAAACATAAAAAAGTCAAATTTGACACCATCACAACAGATAACTTTTCTGGGTGCACTTCTAAACACTACAACCCAGATGGCATTTCTGACATCCGAAAAACAATTACAGCTGGCTTCAACTTTCAAAACCTTGGCAACTCTAACCCAACTATCTGCAAGAAAATTCCTGCAGGCTTTGGGTTACATGGCCTCCTGCATCCTTCTCGTACCATATGCAAGACTACACAAGAGGAAAATGCAGTGGTACCTAAAAAGTGTATGGTCTCAGCATTGCCACAGTTTGGACATACTGATCCCCGTCCTTCCTTGCCTTCAAAAGGAATTTCTTTGGTGGTCCAGGGCATGTGCTCTAAACAAAGGGAAACCCTTCCGTCTGCCTCCTGCCACTCAGATTCTAACCACGGACGCCTCGGATTATGCTTGGGGAGCCCATTTTCAGGGCAATTGTCTGCAGGGCCTTTGGACAAAGGATCAGAAGCACCTGCATATCAACTTAAAGGAAATGTTAGCCATTCAGAAAGCTCTGTTGGCCTTCAGGAATTTCATACAACCAGGACAACTACTAATACGGACGGACAACACCACAGTTATGTGGTACATAAACAAGCAAGGGGATCTCATTCCTACCCCCTTTGCAGACTAGCCATGGATTTATGGAACACAGCTCTAGCTTGCAATCTGGATCTTCAAGCTCAGTTTCTACCAGGGAAACAAAACTTCCTGGCAGACAGTTTGAGCAGAAACCTTTCGGATCCACACGAGTGGATGCTGGTCACCAAAATATTCAGGATGATAACAGCGGTATGGGGATGTCCTCACATAGACCTCTTTGCATCCCATCTAAATCATCAGCTACAGAATTTTTGCACCAGGACTTTCCACAGAGAAGCTTGGAAAGTGGATGCCCTGTCATTCAGTTGGAGGAACCTCTCGGGATATGCTTTTCCGCCTCTTCCTCTTCTTCCACGAGTTTTATTGAAGATAAAACAGGACAAGCCCAAGATGATAATCTTGCTGGCTCCAAATTGGCCTCGACAGTTTTGGTATCCAACTCTAAAAACCCTATGCCTGGAGCCCCCTTGGGTTTTACCTCAGTCTCCGAACCTTCTGTCCCAACATCAGGGTCAGGTTCTACACTCTCATGTCAGAACTCTCAGCCTGGCGGCCTGGTTAATCCAGGGCCTTTGATTTCTTCTTTCCTACCCAAGCAGGTTATGGATGTCATTTTAGAAGCCAGACGTCCTAGCACTAGAAAATCTTATGCAGGAAAATGGAAAAGATTTTGTTCCTGGATGCAGGCTCAGGATTGTGATCCTCTTCTTCCTAACATTACTTTAATTTTACTTTACTTGACAGATCTCTTACATAAGGGTCTCTCTTTCTCTTCCATTAAGATACATGCCTCTGCTATTTCTGCTCATTATAATACAGACCCTCCCATCTTTTCCCACCAGCTCATGAGACAGTTCCTCAGAGGAGCTAAGAATTTAAGACCTCCTAGATCTCCTCCCATTCCTGCATGGGATCTCAACTATGTTTTGGAAAAACTAACCTTGCCTCCTTTTGAGCCTGCCGCTTCTTCTGACATCAAGTTTTTATCTTGGAAGACAGCTATCCTGTTAGCACTAACCTCTGCCAGGAGAGTTTCAGAGTTACAAGCTCTTATGGCTGTGGAACCTTATATTATTTTTCATCAAGACAGGGTATCTTTGAGGACTAATCCTACCTTCATGCCTAAGGTGGTTTCCAAAGTGGCTTTAAATCAAACTATCCACTTGCCAACCGTTTTCCCCACTCTTCAAAATAAAGGGGAAAGGATCTTACATTCCTTGGATGTGCACAGACAACTACGTTTTTACCTGAACAGAACCAAGGACATCAGAAAATCAGAACAATTGTTTGTTTCTTATGCTTCAAGTTCCCAAGGTAAAGCCATTTCAAAACAGACCATTTCTAAATGGGATTGCTCATGGAATCAGATTTTGTTATTCACACCATGGAAAGCAAATCCCAGGGAGCATACGAACTCATTCCACCAGAGCTGCTGCCACTTCTGCGGCCTTCCTCAGGGGAGTTCCTACCAAAGACATTTTGCAAGCTGCAACTTGGAGTTCAGTGCATACTTTTTCTAAGCACTACAATCTACCTGTCTACTCTACGTCTAGGGCAGGCTTTGCCTCTGCAGTCTTGCAGGGCCTTTTAGCCGCCCCTTCTTCTTTATGACCACCTCCCTTTCTTTCAGCTTTGGGATTTTACCCTACAGTCATGACTGCAACAGTGAAACACGATGAACATAGTACAGTTGTGTACACCTACCATAAATGTAGATGTTTGAGTGTCTTCACTGTTGCAGTCTGGGTTTCCCTCCCTCCTGTCCCCTCTTATTTTCACCATTCTTCTGAGGTGTATTTGCAAAGGTTATGGGACCTTTTTCATTTTGGGACTCCTGACATCTGGGGCATGAAAAACTGGAGAAGATGGCATCGGCTGTCAGCTTTATACTCCTGGTGCTCTGACGTCAGGGAGCATGGTTGAACAGCCGATGCCGGACCCAGACTTTGGGATTCTGGCCGACCGAGGGCTGCCTGCCGGCAGGGGAGAACCCTACAGTCATGACTGCAACAGTGAAGACACTCGAACATCTACATTTATGGTAGATGTACACAACTGTGCTATCTCACTCCACCAGGGCAACAGCCACTTCAACTGCCTACCTCAGAGGAGTGCCTACCAAGGATATTTTAGAAGCAGCAACATGGAGTTCTGTCCATACCTTCACCAAACATTACCATTTGCCTTTATATTCCAAATCCAGAGCTGGCTTTGCCACTGCTGTGCTGCAGGGTCTTATAGCCACCCCTAATGCCTTATAGATCCATCCTCCCTACCTCAGCTTTGGGATTCCACCCAAGTTTTATGACTGCAGCAGTGTCACACGATGAACATAGTACAGTTTTGTACCTTCCGTAAATGTAGATGTTCGAGTGTAGACACTGCTGCAGTCCAGGTTACCCTCCCTCCTTCTCCTCTGAATTTCTGGTACGTACCTAGCTCTTCTACCCTTATTCCCTGAAGGGAGTATTTGCTGGTAATTAAAAATGGTTGTTTGCTTTTTCTATTATATATATTTTACTAGCAATTTGCAAGGCCTACCTATTTGGGGGCACCTGACATATGGGGCAAGAAAAACTGAAGAAAATGGCGTTGGCTGCATCTTATATCCCCCTGCCGCACTGACGTCCGGGAATAAGCGACAGCAACTGATGCCGGACAAAGACTTTGGAACTCAGGCCGACTGGGGAACCGCCTGACGGCAGGATAACCCAACTGTTATGACTGCAGCAGTGTCTACACTCGAACATCTACATTTATGGTAGGTACAAAACTGTACTTTTTGTCCAGACTTAATGGACTTCATCAGAAGAAGTAAAACTTAAATATCATGATACATTTTTTAAAATATCATTTAACCATGAGACAAATCACAGGAAAATCTAAATGCTGGATTTAAAATATGTAAAACAATAGATACTGTCAATTGTAGTCCTCACTCTGAACATGACTGGTATGTTTAACTACAGGAAGGTGATTATAATTGATTTACATTTTGAATTATTTCAGTATGGATTCATTTTCATACCAGCATGGCAAATGACTATGGAAACTGCTTTACTTGAATGTGGACTAGTTACAAAATGGCCTGGAAGGCAGATGTCTTTTTGTTCCCATGAACAAGAATGTTTCTTATATGCCCTTTTCCTCAATGTCCTCTGATAACCAGAGTTCTTTAAAGATGCAAAAGAAATCTGCTAAAATCATCCTGGTAATTCTCTTTGGTTCAGACTACTTTGGTTCACTCTTCCTATGAAAATGGCCAAAGGCAATTACCACAATCTTCCCAATAGGATGGATCTACTTACACAAGAAAAGGGTTCACTGATCCACTCCACTTCATTTGACTGCATGGATGATAGAACTTTGATACCACTAAGTTACTTTTTCTCTGAACATGCAGCAGATGTTGAGGGCGGAAAGCAAACATGCTACTAGAAAATCCTATTTAGCCAGCTCTTCTAGTTCTCTACAATCTGTGTGGATTGATCAATTCAGGCCTTTCTTACTCTCCTATTAAAAACTCAGCTGCTAGTCATGTCTGCGTGCCTGCCTTTAGAACTCCCTTTCTTCCTTTTTGCAGGTTAAATAATTTCTGAAAGGTGTTTTGCATATTCATCCACCAAGGAAACTGGTGTGTCCTCCCTGCGATCTTAACTATTTTTAGAAACGCTAACTTTTCCAACCTTTGAACCCAGCTCATCAGGATGATTTTAAATTTATGACATGGAAAACCGTTTCACTCACTGCTCAAAATCAGTTAAGTTAGTATGTGAGTTGCTGCTTTAATAGTTTCTTATCTTTCCTAGATACAGGGTAACTTTAACAACTAATCCATCCTTTATGCCAGTGTTGTCTGAGAATTTACTTTGAATTAACACATTCATCTCCCGGCATTCTTTTCAAACCTAAAAATGGGGAAGAGAGAGAATTCTACATACCCTAGCTGTTCACAGAGAGCTCAGGTACTGACTGCATTGACAGGACAAAAGACTTTAGATCCGATCTTCATTTATTTTAGTGAAAAAAAAGGACAACCAGTGTCTGAACAGACAATTTCCAAATGGCTACCCTGCTCATTTGCTTTTCTTACTCACACCATGATTAGTCCCTACTACAGAGCTACGGCTACGTCAAAGACATTCTAGAAAGAGGTGGAATTTAGAACTATTCTAGAGGCAGCTGTTTGATCATCTGTGCATACTTTCAAACATTACAAGGTTCTCTCATTTCACAGGACCAGAGGAGGATCTCCTAGACTATTTCTCCAGGGGCCTCCTGGATTTTGACACTCAGTGCTCCTCCCACCTTGCTAGGTTAGATAATCATCCCATGAAGCTGTGTGATCTAATGATGACCATAGTACAGTTGTGTAAGTAATCTTACAGTAACAGTATATGTGTGAATATAATTACTGTTGCAGTATTGCAGTACTTGCTCCCTTCCTTTTCAGTATGCTTTTGCATTCTTTTCTTTATTGTTTTTCTGTTTACTTCTATTATTAAGTTCCCCATCCATTTTCACTTGGCAAACTAAACTGATTACCTTGTTGTTTTGTTTTCTTGTATGCATATCAGAAGATGGGGTAAATGACTTCCTACAGATGCCTTTTGTTTGCAGTTTAGCAATTTTTTACCCTGCAGTCTATTTTTATGTTTTTATAGTGTTTTTATTTATTCCATTGGTGGCTGTTGGTGGCTAAATTTTTTTGTAGGTCGATGGACTTATGGACTGAAAAAGGGCTTTTTGAATAATTGCTGTTGTTTTGTTCAGTCTTCCTCTATGGACTGTATTGGCATTTTGGTATTGGGAGAAGAGTAGTTTTGAGTTTGGAGATTTCACCAGTCTCAGCATTGGGCCAAACTAGAAACGGAACTGTAGATGAGACCAGCGCTGTCATACCATTCTGAAGTTCAGGGGACAGTGTGCCATCTGTCTGGGACTGTTCTGTGATGAGAGCTGTGTTGAGTTTTCCAAGAAATGGGGAGATCTAAAATGGCCTAACCCCATCCCTTTGGGAATGTGTGATATGCATCACCTTTGGAAACCCTCCCCATGAGACTGAACATTTCCACACACACACACTGTTGGAGGCTATCACCAGGCGGTGGCATGATGAACCCAACATTGATTTTCCCCCAAGTCATGAATCTTGCATCACATCCTCTCCTCTGAAGAATTCTGGTACTATGTGACTGTCGGCCAGAAATGCTCAAATGTATAATCTTGAAATATATTAGTAGGAGTAGTAGTCCTGGACAGTCCACATGCGTTCTTTTTTTCTCCACTACCTCCCGACAGCTGACCATCACCTGCCAGCAGCTCCTTTCCTCATTCACCAGGTCTAACAGGCCTACCTTAGCCTTCACTGAACTCAGTTTTATTTATTTATTGCATTTGTTTACTGGGAAAGTCCACTGGGCCTAAAAGAGCCCATTTTCGGTGGAGGCCCAGGGAGAAAAGCTTTGACAAGAACGTAGATACAGAAAATATTAAACATTAGTTGGTACAAAAGTAGATACAGTGTTATAGATAGTGATTACAGTAATATATACATAAAAAGCAGGAATTTTGCTGGTTGCCAGATGAATTCAATCAGAGGGGTATAAACAGAGATATATTAATCAGCATTATTGTACCAGTATGAACAAGCGATAAAAATAATAATTATGGAGAAAATATCATCAGTCAGCCATAGCAAAAAGGCATAGGAGTTTAGTTATCATATAAGGAGGAGGAGGAGGTTAGTTATAGAGCAGGAACATAGCCAGGAAGTGTTAAGATGATTTTTCAGTATTTGTTTGAAGGTGGTGGTGCTGTCTGTGTTTCTTATAGAAGGTGGAAGTGAGTTCCATAGTTTGACGATGGTGAAGGAATAGAGGAGTTGACCAACAGGTACGGTGGGCTTTTCTACTTTTAGAAGTAGATGATTTTTAAATCTATTGGGTGACTAGTGTCGAGCGAGCAGGACAGTCTGTGGGTCTGTAGATTATTTTGTGCGCTGTAGTTAGTTGGGTGAATGAGAGTTGGTGGGGGAGTTCCAGCCAGCCTAATTGTTTTAGTGAGTTACAGTGGTAGGATGAGAATTTGGCCTTGGTGGCAAATTTGGCTATTCTGTTGTAACACGTATCAAGTTTGGATTTTGTAGAATTTTGGATATTAGTGAGGAGAGGAGCACCATAAAGGAGAGGGTAATTAAAAAGGTAGTTACAAGGGTTTGTCTGGTAGAGAGGCTAAGAAAGTGTTAGTACCTGTAGAGAGTACCGAGCTTTTGGTGTGTTTTTATGATGATATTGTTTATGTGTAAGTCAAAGTTAAGGTTTCCATCTATAATAATGCCTAGGAGTTTAGTTTGTGGGACAATTTCTGTCGTGGTATTGTCTTGTGCTTGTACAGTGAAGAGGTTTTTTTTTTTATCTAGGGGAGTGGTTTTCTTAGGGGTAAAAAGTACTAGTTTCGTTTTTTGGGGATTTAGGGCAAGATGATTATTAAGCATCCAAGTTTCACTAGAGGTGAGAGCATTCTCCTCTACCTCCCAACTCAACTACCCTCAAGTTTGATTCAGGCCTGAGGCTGGTGATGAGGCCAGAGACAGTAATGCAACCGTATGCTGATGATGTGGAGTGTACACTTAACCGCATCCACTCATGTGGCAGCCTTCTGAGCTCAACAATGTCTGCCTTTGGGAGAGGTACCTGTGTGCTTCTGAGCATGTACAACCTCCCAGTCAGGCTATATACTGCTTGCAGAATAGAGTTTGCTAGTCTCTTAATGCTGCTTTTGCAGCAAGGCTAAGCAGCCTCCCCCCTTTTAATTTGTCCAGGTCTTTAGGGTTTCTAGCACTATGATGAGAATGGACCCATTACTAAGTCACGGTACAGTTACATAGAGTTCATGAAATTGATAATTGTATCAGTCGTTCTGTCTTTTCTTTAGCAAACAGTGCTCTTCTCAGCAACTGCAATGTGCCCAGAATTGATTACGTCTGCAGTTCATCCATCTGCAGTTCATATAGAGTTGCACATATTGATAGCATAATACTATTAAAACTGTCTGGTTTCTTTCTTTAGCAGTGCTCTAATTTTTACCTGCACATACTGGTATTTTATGACTTTGTCTCTCTTTGTATGCAAGATAGTGTAATCACTGGGTGTAACAGTTTTGGTGATGAATGCTATTTCTGTCTTTTTCATGGATGACTATATTTATTTATTTATTTAAATTTGTTGACCGGGAGTGTCCGACTGGACGTAGGTCCATTTTCAGCGGAGGCCCGGGGAGAAAAGCTCCACAGTTAAATAAACAGACAGTAGTTACATTGGATTACATAGTGATTAACAATTTAACATAGCAATTACTTACAACATATTTACAGATGAAGAACATAGTACATCAGTAGACAACTAGAATCTTTATCTGTGAAGTACATAACAGACATTAACAAATGTTACAATGAGAAGTTCCTGCTGTGTAATAAGTACTAGGCTTATGAGCATCTGAGCTTGCTATAATCAAGGTAGTTAGTGGAGTGGAAAGAAAGGTAGTGGTTGGATGGGGTGGATGATATTAGAGTGGAAGTTGCAAGGGCATAGCCAGCATGTTTTTAGGTGCGCTTTTAGTAAAGTTTTGAAGTGGATGCATGATAGTACGGAGGTAATTGTGGGTGGGAGTGAGTTCCATAATTTGGCTATGGCGCAAGAGAATAGTGCTTCACCAGCAGAGTTATTGGCTTTAGTGATCTGCAAGTGATTTTTGTTGCTGGATATCTGGTTTTCTTACATTTATTTTTTGAACTCTTGGTAATGGGTGATACCATACAATATAAATTTCATCATTCTGTATAATGCTTTGTGATTCATGTTTCCAATGCTTCTCAGCTACTTCACTATTATAGTATTATAGTGTTCACATAATCTCCAGTGCAACAATCATGCCACATTGTTGTGCCTTCCAGTATACAGGCAGTCTGCCATGAGTGTTTCACCCAAGAGCAAGATGTGTAACCATTTCCTTTTTTTTTTTTTTTAACAGAACATGCATTTGTTTGTTTTCCCACATGTTCAAATTACTTTGTAAACTAACGTGTATGTAGTCCACTATGCTGGGCTGACATTAATAGCCTTATATCTTTTGGTTTTAATTCGCATCTTCTTACCATTCCTTCATCAAATCTTGATCAACATGAGATTGTTCCAGGAAATCTCTATACTTGCCACTATATATATGGAATTTCTGATTTTCTTTCCTTCTCATTTGATACTTTTTCTTATATTCTTTTTTTTTTTTTTTTGGTGCATTCAGCTGTAGTCTAATTTTTGTCTTTTGGTTTGTTTCCTTTATCATTTTACACCAAAACTTTTTTGCTAAACTAAGCAAAGTTATCATCTTAGACTTCTTTTCTTTATGTTTTAAAACTTTCACTATGTTTGGATCTGTTGAGATCAGAAGATAAGTATGCAGTACTGTGATTGCAGATCTGTACATGGAATCAATTTCAAGGAGGCCCATACCTCCTTCAGAGTGAGGAATATATAATTTTGGTATATGTATAGCATTTGGTAAACATGAAGCATTTTTCTTGTTTTCCTCTCCGTCTGATCCAATACTTTCTGGGTCCAGTCAGTCACCTCAGAACTGTAAGTTATAACAGGAAGAGCAAACGGGTTTATAGTTTGGACTTTGCTCCTAGATGTCAAGGCTGTTGTCAATATTAGTTTTAGTCTTCTGAAGTATTCTTTATGGAGCCTTATTTTCATTTGTTCATGTTTTATTGCCAATCTTTTACATATTCCCAAATATTAATACACTGCTCAAACTCTTTTATATCACATTCCTGTCCCAGACTTATATTTTCTTGGTCCTGGAGCTTTCCTGTTTTAAATGTTGCTTTCCTTATGGTTTAATTTCTCCAAGTCTTTTGGCGTTCTAATACCATGATGGGAATGGCCCTCATTTCTAATCCAGAGTATAATTAAAGTTTATGAAATTATCTTTATTTCAGTCTTTGATGTTAGCCATAAGTACTCTTCGCAGCACCACAATGTGCCCTAAACTGACTCCCACTGTAATTCATGCAGAGTTAAATTTATCTGTAACATCTCTAAATATGGATGGACATTTACCTTTAACACACCATGGTGAAGGCAATATGGACAATGCAGACTTTGAGTTGTTAGGTGAGAATGAACATTCCATAGAGGAAGGGAGGGACAATTTTTCTGAGTATCAGGATTTTCCACTCCCAAGACGCTCAGAAAGAATAGCCAGTCGCAAGCAAGAGACGTGCAACACCTACAGCAAGGCAGTACAACAGCACAAAGGATTCTCCAGATGATAGAAACATTAGTCCCATATTCTAAGATACAAGTTGGTAATATTTGACATACATTAAATGGCTTTAGCATTTATAAATATACTGATAGATTTATTTCAGAAGAATTATTTTCTTTATTTTTCAAGGGGTTCAAATTTGTGAATCTAAAATTGATGTTTCAAAATAAAGACAGGAATAAATCTACTAATAATTCTACTAATATGTTTAGAAAAAGTAGTGTTTTTAATCCTCCTCTCCATCCACTTATAGCTATCTTTGAGAAAGTTGTTAAGGAAGATATGTACAAAATGTGGGGAGAGAAAAGAAGGGTATTCTCTAACCTTAATAGTAAAGAAAGAAGTTTATTAAAAGATTTGAGGGAGGATAAAAGTATACGTATTAATGACCCCCGATAAAGGTGGAGGTATTATATTATATAATTCAGAGGATTATACTAACACTATGTAGTCCATTTTGTTTAATGTTGAAAACTATTCCCAGTGTTCCAGAAACGCAATACATATCTCTTATCAAAGAGTGGATAGTTTTTTTATATGAATATGTTATGGACCAGAGAATTTCCAAAGAGTACTATGACTTCCTCTTAAACATACATCCTAAAATTCTTGTCATTTTCGGTATTCCAAAAGTACACAAGAATGTTGAAACACCACCTTTTAGACCGAATGTGGCAGCTGGAGGTTCCAAAATACATAATTTGGCTGTATATGTTGATAAAAAGGTGAAGCATGTTGTAGAGCGGTCTTCACACTTGGTAAAGGATTCTTTGGACTTTCTTGGTCAATTAAAAAGTGACTTATGGTGTCCCAACAGTATTTTCCTTACGATAGATGTCCAGGATTCATTTTCCTGTATTCCCAAGCAGGAAGGTTTAGCCTTTTTTGAAGAAGTACTCTTCAATCTGTTCTTATTTACCCTCTGATGAAATTAATTTAATATGCAAACTTATGAGTCTTATTCTGGAAAATAATTATATTTATTTTGTGGGGGAGTATTTTCAGCAGGTGAAGGGGGTGGCAATGGGAGCTGCTTGTGCCACTGTTTATGCTAATTTAGTCTTACTAGGATGGGAAAGAGAATATGTTTTCAAAAGTGAGTTTTTTCCACTGTTCTTTTTTATAGTAGGTTTTTGGATGATATTTTTATTTTATGGAAAGGAGCCTCTGAATCTATTCCATTATTCATCCAATACCTAAATGGAACTACAATTTTTTTGAAATTCACTTTTGACTATCATGAACAAGAAATTAACTACCTAGACACTAAAATATTAAAGGACCATGAGAAATTTATTTCCAGAATTTATCGTAAAAAAACTTTTTGTAACAGTTACTTGCACTTTAACAGCCACCACCCTCTCTCCCAAAAGAAAAGTATTATCAAAGGTCAGGCTATCAGGGTAGCCAGGATAACAACCTTGAAAAAGGATGTAATCCATGAATTTACATACTTAAAGGATATGTTCCTAGAAAGAGGGTACCCTGGTGAATTTATTGATACTATTTTAAAAGGAGTGTTGGATGAGTGGGGTATAAGGTATATACCGCTATTGGGTAAAGGACTTAATAAAATCAATAGCCCTGATGAAGCTTCCAAGAGTGAGAACAAAACTGATTTCCAACAGGCATGTGTTGTCCAATATAGCCCCTTGTATCATGGAGTTAAAGAAATACTTTATAAAAATTGGAGTATTTTTAAAACTAATTCTGAAGTTTTTCAGGTATTGGGTGAAAAACCTATATGTTCCACCAAGATAGGACCCAATTTAAAGTTGGTCTTGGAAAGGAGAATTGAAAACCAAGATGAACAGGGAAATTTTAATGGGAGCAGGCCTTGTAGTAGATGTCCCTATTGCTCCTGTATTCTACAGGAAAGCTCTATTTCCCTAGCTAACCAAAATAGAAACACTGTGTTTTTGAGAAGGGGTAACTGATTTTCAAGTAAACTGGTGTATACATTGCTAGGTGTAATACTTGTATATCATTTTATGTTGGAAAAACGGAGAGGTTATTTAAAATCAGGATTTACGAACACCTCTATGACATAAAAAATAAGAAGGAAACTAACGCCTTATATAAACACAGTTTACAATGTGCTGACTTCTGTGGTTTTAAATTTGCCATTCTTGACATTGTCCACATTGAAGCTAGGGGAGGAGATTGGCAAAATGTTCTCAGTAAAAAAGAACTATTATGGCAATTAAGGCTAGCTGCAAACTTCTTTCCAGGGTTAAATGATCATCTAACCATCCTGCCAATATTAAGAGAAAAAGCAGGGCAGGTTTAACATTTGTATATAAAGTTTTTTTATGTATATAAACAAAGTTTTTAAGGTTATTTAGGGTGCACCTTTAATAAGGAATATGATGACTGAATTTCTTACTGTGAAGAATAATTTGTTAGATACCATGGTATTGCAACAATGTATTAATTATATGTTTTAAAATTGTGTTTTTAACAATATGTTATACTTAATATTCATGAGCAGTGTTTTATATTCATGAACTAGGGTTATTTTCGTTAAACCATTGGTGGAAGAATGAACCAATTACTATTGAGTTCGCATTATTTAAACTGATTTTTTGTGTTTTTGGAGTGCTCTGAGGAAGTCAACTGGTACTGACGAAAGCGCTTAACTTTTTGTAATAAAATTATCACTGAGGACTCACAACGCTTAATGCTCTTTTTTTGGTTTTACATATCTAAATATGACTGTAAATTCTTTTTTTTATTAGACCTGTTCCACCTACTTCCATTAGAACTGTCTGACTATCCTTCTTTCACATTGCGCTCATTACTGCCTCCAAATCCTGGTATTTTATGACTTTGTGTCTCTGTGTAAGTAAGACAATGTCACCATTGGGGGAATCAATTTCAGTGATAAACATTAGGTTTGCATTTTTTCTTCCTGGGCTACTATACGTGATTTTCTTGCATCTATTTTTTGAATTGTTGGTAATGGATGATCTCATCTGATGTAGACTTTATTGCTCTCTAACGTGCTTTGTGGTTCATGTTTCCAGTTATTCTCAGCTACTTCAGTATTGTAGTTTCCACGATCCCCAGTTCAGCAGTCTTAGGTTCATAGGTTATAGGTTCATAGGTTGGTACTACGCTATTAGCCTTAGGGCCTATACAAGCCTAGCCGTAACAATTCCCTGGATATTTCATCCCACAATATTTGCTTCCCTGGACCCCTGTCTAGCAGGGCAACTGACGTGATTCCCCAGGGTGAATTTCCTATCTCCCATCCAATCGTTAAGGTTCCTTTTGAAGAGGGCCAAGTAGGCGCTCTGCTTGACATGTATGGGCAGTCTGTTCCAGAATATGGGGAGTCTCTGGGTCAGGAACCCTATCCCTCCAGCATGTTTTGTTCATTACGATGGCAAGGTTTAGATCCCTGGAGCATGTGGCTCTGAGGGATTGGGATTTCTTCAAGTGGAGGTACAACAGCTCAGGGTTTGACATGGCCTTGTATGTTAAGCAGAGATCGCCTCTGAGTAGACGATATGCCACAGAGTATAGCTGGAGTTTTTTTAGACAATCAGCACAGGACATCTGCTTTAGGCCTGTGATTATTTTAGAGAGGTATTTCTGCGGCCTTTCCAGCTGTTGCAGATGTCTTGTGAGGTACATACCAAATGGGGCATTGTACTCTGTAATGGGTCTAATGAGGGATGAGTACAGTTGGATAATGACCTCCTTTTTTCTGGATGAAAAGCCCTTAGTGATGAGGTGTGCTACATAGAAGGATTTCCTGACTGTTGTGGCAATGTGGTTATCGAAATTGAGACCACTGTCCACCTATGTCCCTAAGTCTGTCATCACACTTTCGGTGTTTAGTATACTGCCACCTATGTGGTAATTCATGGGTACATGGTTTTTCCCAAAGGGGATAACTATACATTTCTTGGCATTAAGCTTGAGCCCATGGCTCTGGCACCAAGCATCTGTTTCTGTAAGGCCCTTTTGTGGAATATCCACATAATTTGGGGATTCAATAATGGCTCCCAGTTTGCAGTTATCTGCAAACTTTGTTAGCCAGAGTCCCTTAGTGTTGGTCTGGACTTCAGAGAAGTAGATGCCAAACAAGAGCGGTCCCAGGACTGAACCCTGAGGTGCTCCACTTGTCACTTGTCAATGTGTCTTGCCACATTGTTATGCTTTTCAGTATAAAGGCTTTCTGCCATGAGTGCATCTCACCCAGCATCAAGATGTGTGACTGTTTCCTATTCTTACAGAACTTGTATTTGTCTGTTTCTCCCACACGTTCAATGGACGTTGTAAACCAGTGTGTACATAGTCAGTTATCCTCCGCCACTCTTACTAACCATTCATCATTTGGTTTCAGTTCACCTCTGCTTGACCATTCCTACATCAAATCTTGGTCAACATGAGGTTGCTCCAGGAGATCACTATACTTAGCATAATATTTTTTTCCTTTTTCACCTTCCTTTCCTTCTCATCTGATCCTTCTCATTCACCTTTTTGACACATTCAACTGCTGCCAGATTTTTGTCTACTTCTGGTTTGATTTTCATTCCTGCTTGACACTGATATGCCTCTGTTAAACTATGCAGGGAAATCATTTAGTTTTCTTCACCTCATATTTTTAAAACATTCACTATGTTTGGATCTAATGAGGTTAGCAGATATCTATGTAGTCTCACAACTGCTATACATGTAATCAATTTTGAGGAGGCCTATACCTCCTTCAGACTGAGGAATATATAATTGTGGATTACATTGATTTCTGTGTATTATTTGATAAACATAAAGCATTTTACTTGTTTTCATGTCCAAATGAGCCAGTACTTTTGGGGACCAGACAGTCGCACCAAAACTGTAAATTAGAACAGGAAGAACAAATTAGTATATAGCTTGGACTTTATTACTTGATATCAAGGCTGTTTTCAGTATTCATTTTAGTCTTCTGAAGTATTTCTTACTGAGTTTTATTCTCATTTATTCCTTTTTTATTACTGATACTTTGTCCCAGATCATTATTTTCTTGGTACTACAACTTTCTTGCTTTTGCACATTTATCAAGACCAAATGACAGTCTTATATCATCCAAGAAAATTTTAACCTCTTGCAGTTGTGCTTTCAACTCCTTATCTGATGAAATGTACAGTTTTAAGTGATCCGAAGTCTTTAAGCAAGGTTGTTTGGTGGGAGCCAAATTGTAACCATGACCTAATCTGTTAAATAAACAACTTAATGGGTTAAGGGCAAAACAAAACAGCAGCAGTGACAAAGATTCACCCTGGAATATCCCCCTTTGAATTTTTTTTGTCCGTGATAGGAATTTTACCTTTGTTATGGCTTAACTGCAGAGTGGTTTGCCACTATTTCATGGTTATTGTATTATAACTGATAAGTGTTGGATGTATCTTGTACATCTGTAAGCACTCCTTTATTCATGAATGTGGGTAGCTAGCTGTCCAATGTTTTTTTTTCATAATTTATCCATGACACACTTAGATTCTTCCCCTTTTCAAAATTCTCTGTTATGGCTTTATTTAGCAGCAAGTGATCCTTTTTTTATACGACTTTCTTTTCTACTTTATTGTATTCCCATGATTTTCTTTTTAAATGACTATAGATTCTGTCTACATCAACTCCATTATATAGTTTGTTCATCATTGGAAGGCAACTATAGGTTTTAGGATGGCTTACAGGTTCACTCTTAAGGAGTAATATCATTTTTGTTGTTGTTAACCAGGTTGGTATCTGTGATGAGCATATACCTAATTCTTATACAGGGATAAATCTTTCTGTAAAGATGTTAGTACTTTAATCCAGAAGTTAGGGTACTGCATATAGGCCTGGGGGGTTTCATGTAGGTGCTTTTCATAACTTTGTTTCAGTTTCTGTGGATGTTTCTTCAACCTATTTCATATCCTACACATTTAAGTTCCTTATTGTTTCTTTTAGTTTTTCTACCCATTCAGCAACTTTGCTATGTTCCACAGGGTCATCATAAATATTTCTCCAAAATGTCTCTTCTTTTTTTAGTGATATTTCTATTCATTTTGCTTTGTTTTCAGTTGTCTGTAAAAACGTTTTGGGTCATAAATGAATTACTTATTTTGTACTTTTCTTTTATATTTAGCTGTATATCTTCTAAGTTTTTCTACCTGTGCTGATATCTTTTGTTTGTAATTGCAATAGTGTATAATAGATCCTGGTCTATTCTAATGCTGTGCATTGCTTTTCCATGTCTATCTTTCTAAGTTTTTTTTGTTTATCTGTTCCCTCTTCTGTATTCTTTTAGTTTTCTTCTTTGCTTAAATATTTCACCATATCAGATCTCTTTCTTTCCCATGTCCATGTTTCTTTTTTATACCTTTCAAAAACCTCTGAGTTTTGTACTTTATATTTTTGCAAGTCCTCTGCCGCTTCTTTTTCCAGGTTGCCCAAAGTTTCTCAGTCTATGTAATGTTTTTCATGGATCTGTTTTATTAATGAATGCTTCTTTGTATTTGAAGCTTTTGACAGTTTTTATTCTTTCATTTTTTCTGTCTTCTAATTTATCTTTTAATCTTTCTGAATATCTTCTGTCTGGAGATTCTGGACTTCTTGTATAACAGTAACAATACATACGTTCTTCCTTATCCTCAGTAGTGTACTGTTGTCATCCTTATGGCTCTTTTTTGGCCTATCAGTTTTTGTGGACTACTACTTCCTTCCATAACAGGTGGGGCCAAGATGGGTGAGTTGATGCTGGCCAATCATTCCCATCTTCCAACACCTATTTCTCTTACCACTCTTACTTCTAGTCCAGGCTTTATTGTTTTGAGCCACAGGACTGGGTGAGCCGCATATGGAGCTTTTGATCAAAGTGACATTATGGCAGCCAGGAAGCATAGAGGTTCTGTTCGTGCAGCCCCAAGAAAGTAGACATATATTTCAAGGCCCTGTCTGATTAGAAAGCTGCTTACCTAACATTCTTGCACCAACACCTGTGTGTTCTCATTGATTCAGTGCAGGTCCAAGATACTACATTTTGATACTGTGCCAGGCTGAGAGCTTTAACGCACTGGACAGTTATAGCAAGAGAATGTACTCTTCTGCCATATTGGCGTTTATGCCTTCCACCTACTTATTTCACCTATCTACATTCCAGTCATCTCTGGTAGAGCCAGTCTAAGCAAACCTTGTTGACCTCTCTGAGTCTGGACTCAAGGGGGAATTGGTCATATGTGTCTCTGTGGTTTCTACATTTGGCTACAACATAACCCACTTTAATTTTTGTTGTGTATGTCTAGGGCTGCAGGCTCAGGCTTGTGCCCAAATAGGAGGCTTTGACTTTGGAGGAACTCAGAAGCAACATTATGGATGCCCATTTCAATGTGCTGTATTGCCAAGCCAAGCCTCTTAGATCTTAGTAGATCACCTCTTGAGGATCAAGAAAGTCCTTGTCACTGTGCAGAACATTTATGATCCCATATAGCAGCCCCTTTCTTATTATTTTCTAGACCAAGGCTCCCACAAAGGAGGTAGAAACCTCATTGCTGATAGGAAAAAGCTCTCAAGCATCACAGAGTATCATCTCCTCTATTACTGGCCAAATTGTCCAAGAGAGTGACTCTACTGGTCTGACATCAGCAGTCCTGGCCTGGGGTCTGACACTTTCTAAGGATAGATCATTTATTGGAGTGTCCTGTGGCTTTGAAAGTCATCACTGCTGAAGACTAGTGCGATATGGACATGATCACTGTCAGCTGCATCCTAGTTCTCCATGGATAATCCTAGAAAGAGCTCCAGTAAGAGAACAGTCCACTTCAGCCAAGGTGTTGGGACAGGCATAGCCTCTGCTAAAAAAGGGCCACAAATGCTGTTCCTTATTTGGAACAGGACTGGGAGCTGTACATCTTGCTACTTCCTTGAGCTTCAGAAATGACCAGACTGTGTCCCATCTTGGCCATCAGTGGCTTCTACCTCCACATCTTGTACATAATTTCCAGATGATGACTCTGCAAGGAGTTATGCTCCTGCCACCTTGTGGTACTTGGATCATTTCAGTGGGCATGTTAAATGTCTTTTGGTTTATCAGTGTTGGGGAGATTCCTCTAGTTTGCTGTGGTCAGGCACCACTTCTAGTAAAATGTGTTGTCCTGTAGGCTTTTATCATTGTGCAGTGCTTAGCAAAGTGTTGGCATTAGTGGATTAAGCCATGTTGGAGAAGGATCTCTGTGTATCCCCCAGACAACTAATTTATGGTAGCCCTTTCCTTGACTTCTTCAAAGCATTTATTTGTCAGAAATGCTGTCATGCTTGCAGCCTGTAGTGGTGACCATTAACTGGACAAAATCCACATTGATTCCAAAGATTGTGTTCATAGGCATAGATACTATCCACTACCAGTCATGGACAGAAACCAGAAATTCTCAAATTTAGTAGGCTGGGTAAGAAAGCAGCACAAGGTTCAAACCTGCTTGGCTGGGTGGATGCTTCAGGCTTCATATTACAGACCATTGTTTGCAGATGTTGCAATAGACTGACAAATGTCAGTAGAAGCAGGACAATCGTATACTAACAGATGTTTTCCTGGTATCTGATACCTGTTGACTGTCCAAGGAGTGGTGAAAACCTCCATCACCAGCCTCTTGGTGAGGTTCTGTTTCCGTTAGCTGACCCCATCCCAGTTTCTGATCATGGATACTTCACTTGCCAGATGTGGTGCTCAGATCACTCCCTCAAGATACAGTGATTGTGATCTTTTCTGGATCTGGAGCTCATCATCATCCATTTGGTGCTTTAAGTAGTCTCCCTGTACCTGAAGGTCTCTGAGACAAAGCTGCTTCTGGTCTCATAGTTTCATAGGTGTGTTCTAGGCTAATGGCCCTGGAGCCTTTATAAGCCTAGCCCATAGGAGTACCCTGGCATCATGCCACCCAACCTTAGTTCCCAGTGCCTCTGTCAAGTAAAGCTACTGGAGTGATCCCTGAGGTGAATTTTCTATTTCCCATCTACTCATCAAGATTTCTCTTGAAGAGGACCAGTGAGGTGCTCTGCTTGACATGTATGGGAAGTCTATTCCATAGCACGGGCAGTCTGTGGGTTATGAACCTGTCCCTCCAGCATATTTTGTTGATTGTGGTAATGAGGTTGAGGTCTCTGGAGCATGTGGTGTGGAGGGATTGCGATTTCTTTAGAATGTAGGATTTCTAACAGAGCTGGGTCAGACATGGCTTTGTAAGTCAAGCAGAGATCGCATCGCCTCTAAGTAGGCGATATGAGACAGAGAATAGTTGGAGGTTTTTAAGTCTGTCCATATAAGAAAATGTTTGGATCCTCTTTGTGAGGTACTTTTGCAGCCTCTCCAGTTGTTGCAGGTGTTTAATGAGGTACATGCCAAAATGGGGCATTGTACTCAATGATTGGCCTAATGAGGGAAGAGTAGGGGGAGACTATGACCTCTTTCTTCCTGGATGAAAAACCCTTAGTAATGAGATGTGCCACATAGAAGGACTTTCTGACCACAGTGGCAATGTGGTGGGCTTTCTGACCACAGTGGCAATGTGGTGGCCAAAAGAGAGGTGGTGCTCCTGGGCGTTACCCCCTCAAGGAAGTGAGGTTTAGCTTTTTATGGTATTTAAAGGATGTGAGGTAGTGTATTTGTTTGTCTGATGATGTTTCTGTAGTATTGAAAGTGAAAGCGCTTGCATTTGGTCACCGTTTTGTGCCTTTGGAGCAGCAATTTTGCTTTTTGCAGTGTTATTTTTCGCTTTTGGGCATTGTTACTTTGTGCTAAGAAGCTGAGAGGTATACTCAGCCTCCATTTACACACTGTGTGATTCTGAACTAGTCACTTAACCAGATAATGCTTCTGAAATGAGCCCGGAAAAACTCCATATAAATCATTGATCTACCATTTTTACTTTGTACTTTTAACAAGTACAAACTAATTTATTTATATATGTGTATTGTGCAACTTGTGTTATTCGATAACTTTTTTATTTTATTTCAATGGTTATACATGTGTTGCTTTTCTCTTTCAGATGTTGTTCTATAATTGCGTGTCTCTGAGACCCACTTGGTTTAGACCAACTCCAATGGTCAAATGAACTTCTTCCACTTACTTCTTAAACAGGGTTTTAGGTTGTTTTGTACATGAGTAAATGCAACATGTTCCTTCTGACTCTCAAAGATGCCTCTGCAGGGATGACTACCTGCACATAAGAGCAACTACAACACATTGCTTCATTCCCACAGATGTTTCTACAGGGTTGTCCACATCAAAAAAAAACTTGTATGTAACTCAGCAAAGATGTAAGGAAACGGCTGTGCAAATTAATGATTCTTCAAAACTAAGTGCCATCTGATAAAATGCTGTAATCAGTCTGATAAAATGAAATTAAAGCCAGCTTCAGTTAATTAGAGGATAGAAGCCAGGAGAATAGTATAGGGACCATAGTTCATTGAGCAGCTTGTGCATTTGATGGAGATGGCAAGGGAAAGGGGATGTTTTCTATTCTAGGCAAGGACAGAACAGAGTGTGGTAGAGCAGAACACAAGCTACCACAGTTCTTTGGAGGAGCAGCACTGATGCAAATGCATACTGTGGAGCAGTGGAGCAGTCTTTTGACTCACCATATCCCAATCTGGTGGCAGTCTTCAAAGCAAGTGTTAAGGAGCATGCATTCACAATGGATGGAATTGTGAGCCCCCCACTGTGACAAAATAGGTGCTTTCCACTGTACAAGAGTGTTTAGGGCCAGAACAAATGTCTTCATAGCTGGGATACCAGCAAGAAGACAAAACACCTTCATGGCTGGCTTCATCTCTGATAAAGTAGACACGTTTGCCTGCATATCTTGTAATTCATGTAGATATATTTGTTCTGCGCCCATTTTTACTCGCTCTGAGACTGGCTGTGCATATTGATTTAACCAGGTTAGTGGCACAGCACGATGCGTCAGAGATCATCCACGTGCAACTAACAATGGGCAAAACTGCACTTCAAATTGTAGCTTACTATAGATCACCCACCATGTCCTAGGACCTCCATTCCACATTTCTAGAAACACTGGGAAACATAATGCTCCTACCAAACACCCTAATATTGGGTGATTTCAATTACCCAAACATTAACTGGAAGAACTACTTAAGTACTAACTCCCTTGCCCAACTTTTCCTAGAATTTATAAACTCAAACGCCCTGGTTCAACTGGTCAGCACTCCCACCAGTGGTGACAACATATTGGACCTGGTCATCACCAACATGGGCGACCGGTGTTCCACACCAGAGGTCAACCCCTCGCTGGTTAGATCTGACCATAAACAAATCACTTTGGATATCCATATTCCGCCCCCTCCCCCAGACAAGAAAGCCACCATGAAAAACTTTTCAAAAGCAAACTTCACGTTACTTAAGACCGAGGTGGAAAGTTTCAAAGCCCCCATGCTGAAGGATAACACTGTCCAAGCTGAAAAATCCTTTGCTAATGCATTCTGTGGGCAGCTACAAGAATGCATGGATCGTGCCATCCCAAGCAAAACCAAGACTCACTTCTCCAAGAAAAGGAAACCAGTCTGGTGGACTCCTGCCATAAACAAGCTATACAATAGAAGGAGGAAACTAGTACAGAAAAGAGTAAAATCCCAAGAAGGGAAGACATCCCTGATCAGTATCAGCAAGAAACTACGATCCCTCATAAAATCATCCAAGGCGAGCTTTGAAAGAAAAATTGCCAAGGACTCCAAAGATAATCACAAAGCATTCTTTAGCTATGTCAAGAATCTAAGTGGCAGTGCTCAGAGTTAGTGCAGAATGGCACAAAATACACTGAACCGACCGATATCGCCAACATCCTGGCAGACAGATTCAGTGCAAAATTCACCTCCATCTCACCCCTAAAAGGACCCATAATCATACCAGAAGAATGTAGATTCCCTGAAATCACAGACACTCAGGTTAAAACAGCCCTCTCCAAAGCCAAAAACTCAGCATCAGTGGGACCGGACAGTGTCCCAGGCTGCATCCTACACGAGCTCAAAGACGAACTAACCCCTCGCCTAAACACACTGTTCAACCTCAGCCTCTCCACAGGCCACATACCTATAGAGTGGCGCACAGCAATGGTTATCCCTCCACAAAGGTGGAGCCACAACAGACCCTGGGAGCTATCGCCCTATAAGCCTGACTAGCTTGGTCTGCAAGGCTATGGAGCGCATCATCGTTGGGAGCTTCCAAACACTGGACCCTACCCAGTTTGGCTTTGTTAAGGGCAGAACATGCCTCCTAAACCTGTTGGACTTCTTTGAGACAGTTACCAAGGCTATAGACGAGGGAACGGTGGTACACACAGCCTACCTAGACCTCGCTAAGGCCTTCGACACCATTCCCCATTCTGGTATTATAGACAAGCTCACCAACCTGAATATAAACCCCTACGTCACAAGATGGGTTGCCACCTCGCTCACAGACAGAACCCACATGGTGACAGTTGCAGGAGCTAGGTCCGTCTCTAAACCGGATACAAGTGGTGTTCCCCAGGCTCGGTCCTGGGACCCCCTCCTGTTCGGCATATACTTCTCAGAGATACAGGCAAGCACAGGAGGACTATGGCTGACCATGTTCGCAGACGACTGTAAACTAGGGGCTATACCTGACTCTCTGGCTGACACAGACATCCTCCAAAAGGGTCTCACTGAGACGGATACCTTGCGTCAAAATCATGGCCTCAAGCTAAATGCCAAAAAGTGCATAGTCATCCTCTTTGGAAAAAACAAATTACCCACATACTACCACATAGGTGGCAGTCCCCTAAGTACTGAAGACGTAATAAGAGATCTGGGGACCCAAGTAGATGGTAATCTCACCTTTGATAATCACATTGCCAAGGTGGTTAGAAAATCCTTCTATGTGGCCCACCTAATCACATAAGGGTTTGCATCCAGATCAAAAGAGGTCATCGTGCCCCTCTACTCATCACTCATCAGACCCATCTTGGAGTACAATGCCCCATTTGGGATGTACCAAACAGGATACCTGCAACAGCTGAAAAGACCACAGAAGTACCTCACCAAGAGGATCAGTGGCCTCAAACAGATGCCCTATGCGGCTCGACTGAAGAAACTCCAGTTCTACTCACTTGCAGGTGATCTCTGCTTGACATACAAGGCCATGTCCAACCCAGAATTGATGGACATGCTCCACCTAAAGAAAACCTTATCCCCTCGAGCCACATGCTGTAGGGATCTAAACCTTACCACAACAATAAATAGGATGAGCTGAAGGGATAGGTTCCTGTCTCAGAGACTTCCCATGCTTTGGAACAAGATCCCAATCTACATTAAGCAGAGCTCCTCGCTAACACTCTTCAAAAGAAACCTTGACGAGTGGATGGGAAACAGAAAGTTTACCTCGGGAATCACTTCATTGGCTCTGCTGGACAGAGGCACAGGGAAGTAATCTAAGGGGACAGCGAAAGCCAACACATTCTGGCTAGGCTTATAAATGCCTTCGGGCAGATAACCTAGTACCCACCTATGAACCTAATTGCAGTAGTAGTGATTTAGTGTATTTAGCTCAGTGTGTAATCTGCAAATGTTTTTATGTTGATAAAGTTGATGAGACTAATCGAACCTTGAAAGAATATATATTGGAGCATTTATACAATATTAGGAGATGAAAGATGTCTAATGCATTAGCGAAACATGTACATAATGTAGGTAGAGATCTTTCTTTTATATTTTTTGTTTTACAGTTGTTACATACTAGTTTGAACAGTGGGGATGTGTCATGAGTGTGTAGAGATCAGATGGATTTTAGAATTACAGACTGATAAGGGATTAGGTTTAAATGGCATTGTCCCTTTAAGATCTGTATTGAAATCATGTGCACTTGCTTATTGACTGACTATTTAAATGTTTGCTTTATTTGTTGTTTTTATGGTCTGATGAAGCACATTTTAGGCGTGAAAGGGCTTTTACCCTAGCAATAAAACCTTTCATTTTCATGTTGGGCTATGTTAACTGGACTTTTCATTACTTTTTATTTACTGGAGGCTGTTGTGTAACCAGTTTTTATCCATTGTGGTTATATATATTTTTGTGGTATATTTTTTATAAATTCACCATTACAGTACCAAATTGTTTCTTTTCCGAAATAATTTTAAAATGCTCTGTGATACCCCCCTGAAATCATAAAGGGCAAAACACAATGTCACAGCTTCATTCAGTAAAACCTATTACTTGTGTATATTTATTAATTATACTGCATACTTAATATTTATATGATGTATTGCTTGTATGATGTAGAGCATAGACAGAAAGGGTTACTTAAATAATCAAGTTTTTGTAATTATTTCACTCCTGTATGTTGTTTCCCATGATCAGAAAATGTAAAGGGAAATATCATAGCTGCACTGAGTTAGCCGGTGATGTTTCTTTTTATATAACAGAGTTAGTGAGCAATATGCCACCTGGTCATCCATATACTGATACGTCATAAGTAAGTACTAGACTAGCTACCCTTGAGGGTCATTTTAAACCTAGCCAGTTTCTCCTTTAGTGTTTGAATGGCCTTGTTGGTGTTAGATTGGCCTTACCCATCACTTGGTTGATAATTGTATATTCCACCCTAGTGAGCTGATATAATATACATATAATTTGAGGGGACCATGCATGGGATAAAACATTTATGAGCTGCCTCTGTTCATTACAGAGGGGAGTTCTGGGGTAATTTTTCTATTATCTATACATAGAGCCAAGTTTGATTTAATATGGACAAGGATGAACTTTGTTCTACCTGGATGGCAAGTCCGTTTCAGAGCAGGAGTATCCTTTGCAAGAGTTACTATTTTATTGTGTATTACGAACTGTAATTCCATTCCAAGGTGATAGGATGCCTTGCTGTGAAAATTTCTCCAGTGGGATTAGCTGTTTCTGTGCAGTCAGTGGACTTAGACTGCTGTCCTGCCTGTTGTTGTTACCACAGAGACAGTATAGTGTAGTACATTTGTATAAAGTACACAGCATAACAGTATATGTGTGACATATTTCTGTTTTGTCAGTAGGTGTTTCCCACTACCCTCCCCACTTTATTCCTTACTGTAGGATTTTTGGTTTATAAGATGTTATGTTGTCCTGATCTTCTATTGTAATTGAAAAGAATGTGAGGGTGATAATTATCTTACAGTCTGGGGCCTTGTATACAGATCAAAGACAAAAAGCTGAAGTGACTATGAACTAGTTCACTGTACTTGATTATTACTGTAGCACATACTACAGGTGTGATAGCCTAGTTATATTACAGAGATCCGGATGTGTTATGTTACTGTAGCACAAACATACTACAGGTGTGATAGCCTAGTTATATTACAGAGTTCTGGATGTGTTATGTTACTGTAGCACAAACATACTACAGGTGTGATAGCCTAGTTATATTACAGAGTTCCGGATGTGTTATGTTACTGTAGCACAAACATATTACAGGTGTGATAGCTTGGTAAATTGCAGAGTTTTGGATGTTTTATGTTACTGTAGCACAAACATGTTGCAGGTATGATAGCCTGGTATATTATAGAGTTTTGGATTTGTTATGTTGCTCTGAGAGGAGCATCCTTAGTATATGCCATTAGATGCTGGGTGTGATGCCAAAACTGTGCTAATATACATGCTATAATGTGGACACCAGAGATGGATTTGTTCAGATATTTCTGTTGCAGTTTGGTTTGCTCTAATCCTTGAGATCACAGCTTAAATGTGCTCGCAACCTACATGTGCAGTGACTGCTACAAACAGTTACTTGTTGCCTACTAGATGGGCTTATAACAAGCATGATGCGATTTCTAGAGAAAAAAGGAATATGTCCTGCATATGTAATTGCAGCGAGTACCTTTTAGAGCTGTACTTTTTTCAGTAGCATGTTTACAACTCCTTCCTTGCTTAATTCATTAAAGGAAAACCTAAAAAACGTAGAAAAACGTTGCATCCATGTTTTATTTTAAAAAATTACTTTCTTAACCCACCAAAACAAGCAGATAGTAGGAGCGAATTTCTTAGTTACTTCAAGCAGTAGCAGTGTTGGCACAATGGGAAATTGTGTGTGTGTCTGTGTCTGTGTTGTGTGTGTATATATGTATTTATTTATTTGCAGTTTGTTAACCAGGAAAGTCCATTGGGCCAAGATGAGCCCTTTTTCAGTGGAGGCCCGGGGAGAAAAGCTCCATAATAAATATGAACAAAAGTAATAACAAGAATTAATACAGTAGTAGCTCAGTCGTATGTACATACAATAGAAAATACCAAGAGTTAATGCAGAATGTTTTAGAAACAAACAAGGAGTAGTCAATAAATTATATAAATAATATATATTTCTATGGGTCCCCTTCATAACATCTAATTTCATAACATTGTGAGCAGAACATCTAAAACCCATAACATTGAATTTCACAACATCTAACAGTACAGATCCCATGAAAATAACATCCCCTCCAGACAGACCTCCCAACCTCCCCGAATTACTCGTTTTTTACCGAGCTTTGGGGTCCAAATGAAGGGGTGCCACGATTCCCGAGTGGCACCCCTTCATTTCCGATTTTTTAAAATTTTTTAATTTTTTTTTTTAATTTTCGCACCGTCGGAGCTGATATCATCACGTGCGCAATGACGTCAGCTCTGTCTGCACTACCAGCCAGTCGGAATTGAGCTCAAGGAGCTCACATCATTATTTCCAGCTGGCGAGAAGTGCTACTGAGAATTTGAAAAGCCGTTTTGGAAACGGAAGGACTTTTTTTTTGAATTCAACAGAAAAGCCATTTTGGAAATGAAGGAGGGACTTTGCTTTTTGAATGCAATTATGCAACAGAGGGACTCTGCTGAGAGAGGGACTTGTTGTTGGCTTTGCTGTCATGAAACAAAGGAACTTGTTGCTGCCAATTTCGCTGCTGTAAAGTAGGTAACGTTGCTGGGACCTTTGCCATTTTATTTTCACTGCTGGGTAGTAGGAACAGGTGTGTGTGTGTGTGTGTGTGTGTGTGTGTGTGTGTGTGTGTGTGTGTGTGTGTGTGTGTGTGTGTGTGTGTGTGTGATCATGAGCACTAGAGGAGGTCAACTTTTTTTTTTAAGTAAACTGATTAGGAAGACATATACTCATACTGTAGAGAGTCATTTATGCTTTTTGGAAGGAGGTTGAGAAGAGTCACGGTATTATTTGTATAGCGGAGATGCTTAAAATCTTTTTCTGTTTAAAGGAGGCTATGACAAAGTCTTAGACTCTGTGCTGCAATATAAAGGATGACGTGTCTGAGAATGGAAGTTTACAGATACGAGAAACAGGTAGCCTGCACAGTTTCTCCATGCTTCCAGATGATTATCTTGTGTTTTGATGAATAGTGAAACAAAGTGCATGCTTCCATTGTCTAGAAATGCCTCTGTCACTCACTTTAAAGTTTACACCAAGACCTTTTGTTTATGTACAGATGTTCATCTCACATTACTGCAGTCCTTACACTTGGGTAGTCCGCTGTCCTCGGTCGGCCCGAATATCAAAGTATAAGGCTGACGTCGGTCAAGGCGCATTTGACTGACATCAGGACGTCAGGGTACAAATGCGCATGACCGACGTCATATCCTCAGTCTTTTTTGCCGCATGGTCCGATACAGAAGCAGTATTGCAAGTGCCGGTTGGCGTTCTGAAATTTTTCGATTCCGGAGTTTCAGACCGAGTCAAAGTTGGCTAAGTACCCCGTTGGGGAATATTTTGGTTTTTTCTTGCCTCAGTGGTTAAACGGATGTCAGAAAAAGTGAATAACTGCATTTCTTGTGGGAAACAGATACCGCATAGAGATTATCATACTTTGTGTATTCCTTGTTTAGGGCCTGAGCATGACGTTGTTGGGTGTCGCTCTTGTGCTAGATTCAATAAGCGCACTATAAAGAGGAGATTAGATTGTGCCAGGTTAGTCTTCGGGAAGCGGTGCAATTATAAAATGCCATCGGATGCTCCGGCCGCTTCTTCGAAGAAGCGCAAGGACAAAGCAGTTAAGCCTAGACTAGAAGAACCGTCCGTACCGGACGCCGGTTCTTTAGAGGTGTCGGTGGAGCTGGTGGTTCCACCGGAGGTTTCTTTGGGATCCCAGGGAGAGACCTTGTTATTGCAGGATGTGGCCTCTCAGGAGGCAGGTCAGGGTGATGGGGCTTCTCAGGTTACTATACTCCCCTCCCTGCCTAGGGTGGTTAGGCCCTCTCCTTCTGTTTCCAAGGCTTCTCCTAGAGGCAGGCCAGGTTTAGCTTCAGCTGGTGTCACCCCTAGTTCTTCTGGAACTGTGCCCAAGAAGCATATGCTTAAAATGGCAGAAGATTTGATTTCTTTGATTAGGGGTTCTTTGCCCCCTCCTGATAAGAGACCTAGGGTGGAGCCTGAGCTAGGGAGTTTTGAGCAGGCTTCGGATGTTTCAGAGTCTTCGGCTGAAGACTTGCAGGAGTACTCTCCTTATTCTGATTCTGATGTGGATGATTCTACTCCTTCTGCTTCTCCTCCTGAGGATTTTTCTTTTTCAGAAACTCTTCATTCCATGAGGGAGCATTTTAAGTGGGAGGGTCAGGACTTCTCTGATTCCAGGAAAAGGCTTAGGGAATTTTTGTTTTTACCCCAGCATAGGCCTTTGGCTATACCTCCTGTTTTGGATGTCGTGGAAGATGTTTTTACAGAAGCTTCTCTTAATCCTGATTCTTTGCCTCCTGCTCCTGTTAAACCGGATAGGTATTACAGGGTGCCTGAAGTTCATAAGTATCTTTTAAGAGTCCTAGGGCAGACCCAGAAACTGTTAGCCAGGGGCCTAAAGGTGTTAAGGCTTCTGTTGTCAAGAATCCGGTTCCTGCAGATAAAGAAGCCAGGGCCTTGGATAGATGGGGAAAGAAAGTTTATACTTCTTCCACTCTGGCTATGAGGGCTTTGAATTGCCAGTTTCACATGTTAAAATACCAAAACTATCTCCTTTCACAGTTGAAGTCTAAGGTTGATGCTCTGGTGGAAGGTATTGATTGTAAAGAGTTACAAGATTTAGTACATGTTTCTGAACAGGTGGGTAAGCATTCTTTGCAATGTGGTTTTGATGCTGTACAGGCCTCGTCTAGGGTGGCTGCCACTGGGTCAGTTCTTCGCAGGCACGCCTGGCTGAGGGATCAAAATTTATCTGACCATGTTAAAACAAGGATTTTAGATGCTCCTTTACAATCTGATGTGTTGTTTGGTTCTCCTGTTGAGGCAGTTTTAAAGAAAATGGAAGACAAGGCTAAGTCTATGCAGACTGTTAAAGATTTTTTGCAGGTTCAGCCTCCAAAGTTTAGTAGAAATTGGCCTGCTAAAGGGTGGACGTATCCTTCTTATGATTCCCAGTCTAGGGGTAGATCTAGACGTGGTAGGGGCAGAGCTCAGGGCTCTTTCAGGCCTAGAACAGGGAGTTCTCCTGCACAGTCTTCTGGTGAGGGCAGGGGTCAGTCCTTTCGTAAACAGACCCAATGACCTACCTTTTCAGCTGCCAGAGCCTTCTCATCTGGCAGCACCTTTGGGAGGAAGGTTGGCACTTTTCAAAGAAAATTGGAGTTTTATTACCCAAGACAAATGGGTATTGGATATCATACACCAAGGTTACAGGTTTTATTTCCATACCTTGCCTCCTTTCAGAGGCATGCCAGACATTCCTCCTCAACAAAGAATAGAGGCTCGCAAGCAAATTTCTCTGTTACTTCAACTAGGGGCCATACAGCCGGTCCCTATGCCAGAAGTGGGCCTAGGATTTTATTCTCTCCTGTTCCTAGTACCAAAGAAGGGGAACACGTGGAGACCAATTTTGGATTTATCTATCCTCAACACTTATCTGGACATTCCCAAGTTCAAAATGTTGACGTTACAACAGCTTTTACCTCTGCTGGGCAAAGATCATTGGATGGTAACTTTGGATCTCAAGGAGGCTTACCTTCATGTTCCTATCAGACTAAGTTGCAGGAAGTATCTGCGTTTTCGAGCTGGGACTTCTCACTATCAGTTCTCTGCATTGCCCTTTGGCTTATCTACTGCACCCAGAGTGTTCACGAAAGTTCTGGCTCCAGTGATAGCTTTCTTCAGGCTAAAAGGAATACAGATCTATCCTTATTTGGACGACTGCCTGATTCTGGCTCAAGGAAGGGAAGAGCTTCTTCATCATTTGGAATATGTGATAGCAGTGCTAAGATGCCTGGGGTATTCTGTGAACGAAATAAAGTCTAGTACCCTCTCAGGACATGTGCTTTCTGGGTGTAAGACTGAATACAGCATCCCAGATGGCCTTTTTAACCCCGGACAAACAAAAGAATCTTTCCCTTTACTTCCATCAACTATCTCATCAGTCCGGGCTGACTGCAAGGACAGTCCTTCAAGCCTTAGGGTTCATGGCATCTTGTATTCTGGTGCTTCCCAATGCCAAACTGCATATGAGGAAGCTGCAATGGTATCTCAAAAATGTATGGACACAGCACTGCCAGGATCTGGACACTGTCATTCAAATAATACCTTGCATTCAAAAGGAATTTTTGTGGTGGGCTCAGGAATGTCACCTAAACAAGGGACTCTCTGTGACCCTGCCAGAGGCGAGTCAGATTTTAACGACAGATGCCTCAGACAAAGCTTGGGGAGCTCATCTAAATGGAAAGTGGATACAAGACAAGTGGCCTGCCAGACTACAACATCTACATATCAATCTGAAGGAGATGTTAGCAGTCCAGTTTGCATTAATAGCCTTCAAGGATTTACTTCTTCCAGGGCAGGTGTTGATTCTAACAGACAACACAACTGTCATGTGGTACATCAACAAGCAAGGGGGAACACATTCTTATCCTCTATGCAGGCAAGCAATGATTTTGTGGGAGACTGCTCTCAGTTTACAGCTCAATCTTCAGGCAAGGTTTCTGCCAGGAGCACAGAACTCCTTAGCAGATGTGTTGAGCAGACGAATTATGGATCCCCACGAGTGGAAATTGGATCCTCATGTATTTCAGAAATTGACAGTGTCATGGGGAACTCCAGACATAGATCTGTTCGCTTCTCCACTAAACCATCAGCTGCCAAAGTTTTGCACAAAAGGTTTCATCCCACAGCTTGGAAAGTGGATGCTCTTTCTTTCAATTGGAGCAATCTTCATGTGTATGCCTTTCCACCTCTGCCTCTCCTCCCAAAGGTACTTCTAAAGGTCAGACAGGACAAGCCAAGGATGATTTTAATAGCTCCAGATTGGCCTCGACAGCACTGGTACCCATTACTGAGAAGTCTGGTACGGAAGCCTCCATGGCCTTTGCCTTCGATTCCACACCTGTTGTCACAGGAGGACAGCCATGTGCTCAATGTCAAACTTCACTCTCTTCACCTAACAGCCTGGCATATTCTGTTTTGAACCATAGAGGGTCTCAACTTCCACAACAAGTTTTGAATGTGATTTTGGAAGCTAGAAGGCCTAGTACAAGGAAAGTGTACGCAGATAAATGGAAGAGATTTTTATTTTGGAGTGCAGCAAAGGATTTTGATGTTTCTGAGCCTAATTTAAGTGTGGCTCTTCAATATCTTACTGAGTTACTGGACAAAGGTTTGTCCTTCTCTTCTATTAAGGTTCATGCTGCAGCAATTTCAGCTCACTATGAATGTGACCCTCCATTGTTTTCTCATCCTTTGTTCAAGCAATTTCTTAGAGGGCAAAGAATATAAGACCCCCACGTAGAGCTCCTACTCCTGCTTGGGATCTCAGTTTTGTGTTGGAGAAACTCACTCTACAACCTTTTGAGCCTGCAGCTACTTCTGAGTTGAAATATTTATCATGGAAGACTGCCTTTTTGTTGGCCATTACCTCTGCAAGAAGGGTTTCTGAATTGCAGGCCCTTATGGCGGTTGAGCCTTTCTTGATTTTCCATAAGGATAGGGTATCTTTACGCACTAATCCTTCCTTTATGCCTAAGGTGGTTTCTAGTGTGGCTTTAAACCAAACTATTCATTTGCCTACTTTTATGCAAATCCCCAAAATAAAGGGGAAAAGATTTTGCACACTTTAGATGTACACAGGCAGTTGCGATATTATTTGGACAGAACTAAAGGGTTCAGGCAGTCTCAGCAGTTGTTTGTTTCTTTTGCTTTGAGTTCTCAGGGCAAGCCTGTGTCAAAACAAACTATTTCTAAGTGGATTGGGTTTTGCATTGCTTTCTGTTATTCCCATCATGGCAAGGAGATTCCAGCTGGGATTAGGCCTCATTCCACTAGGGCTACTGCCACTTCGACAGCCTTTTGAGGGGAGTGGCAACCAAGGATATTTTGGAGGCAGCTACTTGGAGTTCAGTGCATACTTTCTCTAGGCATTATCACCTACCACTTTACTCTAAATCCAGGGCTGGTTTTGCCACTGCTGTTTTGCAGGGCATTTTGGCAGCTCCTGCTTCCTTGTAGTTTGGCCATCCTCCCTTACCTCTGCTTTGGGATTCTACCCAAGTGTAAGGACTGCAGCAATGTGAGATGAAGAACATAGTACAGTTTTGTACCTACCATAAATGTAGATGTTCGAAGATCCACATTGCTGCAGTCCAATTTACCCTCCCTCCTGCCCCTCTGTAGTTAGAGGTGGTTGTGTGGGTTGGGTTGTAAATATTGTGTATATTGTATATATTGTACATATAATTAGTGCAAGGGTGGTTGGTTGTTTGTTTGCTGTCTTTTGGTTTTGACCTTTATTTTTAGGGTCTTCTGACATCTGGGGCAAGAAAAGACTGAGGATATGACGTCGGTCATGCGCATGTGTACCCTGACGTCCTGATGTCAGTCAAATGCGCCTTGACCGACGTCAGCCTTATACTTTGATATTCGGGCCGACCGAGGACAGCGGACTACCCAAGTGTAAGGACTGCAGCAATGTGGATCTTCGAACATCTACATTTATGGTAGGTACAAAACTGTACTTTTTCAGTGCCCACTTGAAATACATTGTTTAGATATCTGTTGTCAGCCCATTTCTCCCAGCCTAGCTCAGTGTAGCACAGTAAGGTCACACTCAAAAGCAATACAGTAGTAATGCAGGTAACGCTGTCTGTTTCACTGCTAATGTAGATCAGAGGAATACACCTCTCAGGTAAAGTTTAGACACCTACAGGATTTATTTAAATTTTGGAAGTGAAACCTAGAATTTTGTGCACAGCTTGTGTGTAATTCTTAGAAGCAACTGTCTTCTTTAACACTATCTTCATTTTTCACTTTCTGTAATGCACTGGTAAAGATTAGAGGTCACAATTTGAATGTATAGCATGCAGCAGCTTAAAGTCTGGTATCTACTTGCTGCTTAAATGTGAGTATTATATGACTAAACAAATAATTTCTTTGTCATAAATTAGACTTTGTTGAAATTAGGAAGATGTGTCTAGTGAGCCTCAATCAATTACCAAATGGACGAAATAAAATAAAATCCATCCTTTTCAGATACACAGTTTGGTAGGGTGGTTTAAGACTTTCAAAACTGTAAGACAGATGCTCTGTAGTCTTTGAGTTATGCAGTAAAGCAGAAATGTAGCAACACAGCAAGAATGTAAAATTTTTAAAAACATCCATTTGTTTCTACTGTGCCTGATAGTTTGTCAAACCAAGCCCTACTCATCTTTCTTCTTGCCTTTAAACTGCCGCTTAACTTTTCTGTGTTATCTCTTAAACACTGCTTCTCTTTTAGGGTCTTTTAGCAGTATTTTCATGATGAAAAACTATGCTAGGATGCTGCATATCAGAAGTAATTCACATCTGACAGCAGTTTAAGGAAGTCCACAGAGAAGAGAGAAATTGCTTGCTAAAGAAAAGAGGGCATCCTGTAGTGCCCTATCACATACAGCCATATACTGTGGGACAAGAAATTAGTTGTATATATCAGTCTGAACTGCATTTTTGTCTCTCTCTCTCTCTCTCTCTCATAAATAATCTCATAGGTTCATAGGTGTATACTAGGCGAATGTAATACACCTGGTGGTTAGAGGTATTTAGGCTCAAACCCTGTACCTTTGGTACAGGGGGAAAAAGAGCCTAAAGTCCCTAGCCACCACCATTTCTCAGCTTTGCTCAGATATGTTTTTTGTGCTAAGAGTTGAGAGCTATGGTGACAACATAATTTGTATTCCCCCATTATTGGCTTTGTTGTTTGTCCAGGATTTATGATGAGTGAGAAGTCAGTTGTATTTACTATTCCCCCATTATTGGCTTTGTTGTTTGTCAGGATGTCCTTCATGGATGCATCTGCAGTCATAACAACTGGGTTGTCCTGTCGTCAGGCAGCCCTTCAGTCGGCCGGATTCCAAAGTCCGGGTCCGGCTTCGGCTGATGTCGCACTTCACCCGACGTCATCTCTGTTGGTCTTCGGGTATAAAGGCATCAGCCGACGCCATTTTCCTCAGTCTTTCTTGCCGCGTGGCAGAAGCTGTTCGCAAGTGCGGTCGGTCGGATCCAGAGATTACTTCTACCGAATACTACTTGAAGACTTCTAAAGCTAAGTACCCCGTTGGGGAACCTTTCTTGCCTCAGCCGATGTCAGAAAAAGTTAATAATTGTTTAACCTGTGGGAAACAAATACCTCATAAAGATTTCCACTCATTGCCTGCCTTGTTTAGGCCCAGCCCACGACGTAGCAGCCTGTTCGGCCTGTGCTTCCTTCAACCGACGAACGCTTAGGCGTCGGTCGGAGTTTGCAGAACAGTTTTTCGGTTCTCATTTTGCGTACATTATGCCGTCGGATCCTCCGACTTCCCAATCTGCCAAAAAAACGCAAAGATAAAGACCGACACTCGCGGTCCGCGGTTTCGGCCGAAACCACGGTTAAGCAAGCCGCGAGTGTCTCGGTTTCGGCTGAAACCGAGAAAACTGCTCAAAGTACAGCTGAATCCATCTCTACAACTGAGGCCCCTGCTACCACTCTTGAATCGGCCTCAGAAATTTTATCCACTACGGTGGTTGCCACTGATTTATCAGACACCATTCCCTTGGATGTCTCTACCCCAGCACGTGGTGCAGCTAGGCCTCCAGCAGCCATGTCCATTAAGGCCTTCGCCAGGGCTAAAGCAGCCAAGACTACTAAAACAGTGCCTGTTAAACCCCCCACTACCAGGCCCTCTGCTAGTTCTCAAATGCTTACTTTGGCAGAAGATTTAATTTCATTAATCAGAGGAACTCAACCTCACCCAGACAGGGCCTCTCAGCCCCAGAGAAGAGACCTAGGGCAGAGCCCCCTGAGCCAGTGTCCTCTGATGATTCTGCTGATGAATCAGACATAACTGACCAGCCAGAGGCTCCTTTCTCCAATTTTGAAGATTCTGATGCTGAAGATTCCATTCCAGCTGCTTCCCCACCAGAAGAATTCTCCTTTGGAGAAACCTTACATGCCATGAGAGCAGTTCCAATGGCAGCAACAGGATTTTTCAGACTCCAGAAAAAGACTTAGGACCTTTCTGCACCTTCCACAGCACAGGCCCTTAGCTATACCTCCTGTTCTCTCTGTGGTGGATGATGCTTTCAATGATGTTTGCTCCTCTCCAGATTCTTTACCCCCAGCCCCTGCCAAACCAGACAGATTTTACAGGGTGCCAGATACTCATCACCACCTTTACAAGGCCCCACTTGCAGACCCAGAAACTATATCCCAGGGTCCCAAGGCAGTAGCCGTGACCATAGCTAAAAACCCTATTCCTTCTGAAAGGGAAGCAAGGTCATTAGACAGATGGGGTAAAAAGGTCTACACTTCAGCTACTCTCTCAGCTAGAGCTTTAAACTGTCAGTTTCACATGATACAATACCAAGAGTTTATGCTTGATCAATTAACTAAAAAGCTAACCACTGATGAATCTCTTGATAAGAAATATGTATTAGAAATGGTAAATAACATACAACAGGTTAGTAACCATTCCTTAAAATGTGGCTATGATGCACTGGAGGCTTCATTTAGATCAGCCATGACTGGCACAGTGATAAGAAGACATGCATGGCTAAAAGAGCAAGCTTTACCGGATCATGTTAAAGCTAAGTTGCTAGATGCTCCTATGGATAAGACAAGTTTGTTTGGTACACCTGCCCAGCAGGTTATGAAGAAAATGGAAGAAAAGGCAAAATCTGTCCAAACGGTTAAAGATTTCTTGCAGGTACAACCCCCAAGGTTTAGCAGGAACTGGCCTGCCAAAAATTGGTCCTTTCCTGACTCCACAAGATCTCAAAGGGGCAGGAACAGACGTTCCAGAGGCAGAAACCAATCTAGAGGAGGTGCCTACAGAGGACGACAGTGGCAAGGTAACAACAGAGGCACAGACACAACCTCTGCCACCACATCAACACAACCACAGTGACTTAACCCTACATCCGCCTACCAGGGAACAAATAGCAGCTCCTTTAGGCGGAAAGTTAACCTTATTTTCAAAGAACTGGCACTACATAACAAAAGACAAGTGGATTCTACGAACCATAGATCAAGGCTACGGTTCCACTTCCACACTTTACCAGTCAAAGAGGAATGCCAAATCTACCTCCAAATCAAAAAACAGAGGCTCTACAACAGATAATGGAGTTAGCAAACATGAGAGCTGTGGAAAGAGTGCCAACAGCAGAGCAAGGAAAGGGGTTCTACTCCAGACTATTCCTAGTTCCAAGAAAGGAAAAAAGTTGGAGACCAATTCTCGACCTGTCCACCTTAAATACATACATCATTGTCCCCAAATTCAAGATGCTGACCTTACAGCAACTTCTTCCCATGCTGGGCAAGGAGTGTTGGCTGGTAACTCTAGATCTCAAGGAGGCATACCTGCACGTCCCCATTCGACCAATCTGCAGAAGATACCTCAGATTTCTTGCAGGATCAGAGCACTATCAATTCTCAGCATTGCCCTTTGGCTTATCTACTGCGCCCAGAGTATTCACAAAATGCCTGGCATCAGTAATCGCCCATTGCAGACTACAGGGAATTCAAATTTACCCATACCTGGGCGACTGCTTACTACAAGGGGACAACAAAAGCAAGCTGACAACAGATTTACAAAGGGTCATTTACTTGCTACAAGCACTGGGATACACAGTCAATTTACAAAAGTCAAGGCTGATACCATCCCAAACAAGGACCTTCTTGGGCGCGGAATTGGACACAGTGAAACAAATGGCATTCCTAACTACAGAAAAACAAAAAGAACTCCCTCTTTACTTCTTGGCACTAACAAAACTGAACAAGTTAACAGCAAGGAAAGTACTCCAGACCTTGGGCTTCATGGCATCATGCATAATCTTGGTCCCATTTGCCAGACTACATATGAGAAAACTACAGTGGTACCTAAAGAATTTATGGTCCCAACACAGACACAGCCTGGAAACAGAAATCCCACTAATTCCATGCTTAAAACAGGAGCTCCTATGGTGGGCTCAGGCATGCCAGTCAAACCCAGGCCTACCCTTTCGCAGATGTCAAGCAAGCCAGACCATCACAACAGACGCTTCCGACCTAGGATGGGGGGCCCACATGCTGGACAAATGCGTGCAAGGACTCTGGACACAGGATCAACTTCACCTGCACATCAACCTAAAAGAAATGCTGGCAGTAAAACTGGCAATCCAAAAGTTCAAACCATTTCTCAAAGAGGGCCAGTTGATGATAAGGACAGACAACACCACAGTCATGTGGTACATCAACAAACAGGGAGGCACTCATTCATACCCCCTATGCAGAATGACTTTGGAGCTGTGGACCCTGGCACTCAGCTACAACATCCAGTTACAGGCAATATTTGTACCGGGAAAAGAAAATACTCTAGCAGACATACTAAGCAGAACCACTTGGATGCCCACGAATGGAAGCTGCACCCGGACATCTTCAAAACCATCTCAAAGAAATGGGGAATGCCTCAGATAGATCTATTCGCATCGCCTCTCAATCACCAGCTCAAAAAATTCTGCACAAGGACATTCCACCCACTAGCATGGAAAGTGGATTCGCTCTCCTTCAGCTGGAAAGGCCTAACAGCATATGCATTCCCACCTCTTCCCTTGATACACAAAGTACTACTAAAAATCAAGGAGGAACGTCCAAGGATAATCCTGATAGCTCCAAACTGGCCAAGACAACACTGGTACCCACTACTGAGGAGCATGTCTCGGAACAATATGTGGCCAATTCCCTGATGCCTTTGATGTTAACTCAGAACAACTACAGCATCATGCATCCAAACCTAAAACGTTACAACTGACTGCATGGAACATCACATAGCAGCAGCTAACACAGAGCTTTCCCAAAGAGTTAAAGACATTATTCTTGAAGCACTAGACCTTCAACAAGAAGGAACTATGCTGGAAAATGGAAAAGGTTTGTCATTTGGAGTACTGAAAGAGGAAAAGATGTGTCAGACATAGATATGCCTAACATTCTGGAGTACCTGGCCGAACTTCTTCATTCAGGCCTGTCCTACTCCTCCATCAAGATACATGCATCCGCTATTTCAGCAGAATACAGCTTTGATCCACCTGTTTTTTCGCACCCTTTGCTCAGGCAGTTTCTCAGAGGAATCAAGAATGTAAAACCTCCAAGGAAGCCACCATTACCAGCTTGGGACTTAAACTTTGTGCTAGAAAAGTTGACACTATCACCCTTTGAACCAGCAGCAACAGCAGACCTACAACACCTGTCATGGAAAACTGCTTTCCTACTGGCAATCACTTCAGCAAGGAGGGTTTCAGAACTACAGGCCTTAATGGCGGTGCAACCCTTCCTAATCTTCCACCAAGATAGAGTGTCCATGAGGACTAATCCTACATTTATGCCTAAGGTGGTATCCAGAGTGTCTTTAAACCAGGCAATCCACCTACCTACCTTCTTTCCCAACCCACAAAACAGAGGGGAAAGAATACTGCATACCTTGGATGTACATAGACAGCTACGCTACTACTTGGACAGAACAAAAAATAGCAGAAAGACTGACCAACTTTTCGTAGCTTATGCAACAGGAAGGGAAGGAAAAGCTATTTCCAAACAGACAATCTCCAAATGGATAGGAAATTGCATACGATTCTGTTACTCCTTCCATGGAAAACCAATTCCACAGAACATAAGACCTCATTCTACAAGGGCAACAGCCACTACCACAGCCTTCTTACGAGGAGTGGCAACCAAAGACATTATTGAGGCGGCTACTTGGACCTCCGTGCATACATTTGCCAAGCATTACAATTTGCCTCTATATTCCAGATCCCGAGCAGGGTTTGCCACTGCTGTACTGCAAGGGATCCTAAACACACCATAATTTACCTTTATCCTCCTCCCCTAGTTGGCTATGGTATTCTACCCAGTTGTTATGACTGCAGATGCATCCATGAAGGACATAGTACAGTTTTGTACCTACCATAAATGTAGATGTCCGAACTGGATAGCATCTGCAGTCAGGATTAACCTCCCTCCTTCCCCTCTGTGGTACTCCTAGGGTGTTTACCCTCCTAATAGCTAGCTGGTGGGGGGGAGTCTTTTATGCTGTATTTGTTTGTATATATGTACATACATGCTTATGTTTGTGTTTACCTCTATCTTTTTGGAAACATTGGCATCTATCCAAAATTTTAGCCTTCAAGAGGGCTTCTGGCATCTGGGGCAAGAAACACTGAGGAAAATGGCGTCGGCTGATGCCTTTATACCCGAAGACCAACAGAGATGACGTCGGGTGAAGTGCGACATCAGCCGAAGCCGGACCCGGACTTTGGAATCCGGCCGACTGAAGGGCTGCCTGACGACAGGACAACCCAGTTGTTATGACTGCAGATGCTATCCAGTTCGGACATCTACATTTATGGTAGGTACAAAACTGTACTTTATTTGTGCTAAGAGGTTGAGAGCTATGGTGAGAAATGAGAACTGAATTCACTAAATGATCGCCATTAAGTTTCACTCTTCCTATTGTTTAACCTACTGATTTAGCATAGTGGTATGTTGCACTGACTGTAGTGTATAGTGTTCTGGGTTCAAGACTTGCCAGTAGCATGCATGGCAGTAACACAACATTTTATTCTAGCAACTTTCCAAAATTATACAAGCATTGTTTAAAATGTGTCCCTGATAAGTCCCTAGCCACCACCACATGTGAGCTTTGTCCAGGTTTTTTGTTCTAAGAGTTGACTGAGCTATGGTGAGAAGTGAGAACTGAATTTGTATTCCCCCATTATTGGCTTTGTTTGTCCAGGTTTTTTGTGCTAAGAGGTTGAGGGCTAGAATTATACAAACAATGTTTAAAATGTGTCCCTAGTTTTTGACCTTTTGCCCCCCCCCCCCCCCCAAAAATGAAATTGAAAATAAGTGCGATAAGCTGTGCAAGATGCCTATGGCTTACACTACTGTCATTCTGTTTATTTTGGTGTGGAAGTAGACTTTTATGATGGAAATGTTTTGAATTGGGCAGTTTTGTAATTATTGGTTCATGCATTTTCTTTCATTGCATACAGTACAGCCTACTGGAAAAAAATGTTCATTCAAACAATAAATTTAAAATGTACTCTGTCTAACAAGTGAGCTGTATTATACAAGGAATATAACTTAATAAAGTCAGGAAGGGTGTATCAAAGAAAAGAACACATGTATGTTTCTTGCCTTGTGTGCAAGGGGCCAATGATTTGAAAACAGCCCAAAGGTAATCTTTATCCACCACTGGCTAGATGCATTTTCTTTGGATGTGGTGCAGGTTTCAATGCTGTTTCAGTGAATGTGAGGTTCAAGGGCAGAGAAGTTTTAATGCCAAGTCTATTTTCAATGTGAGACAGTATTGCTTTATCAGATGTCTGTTAGTGTTGGTGCATTGATGTGCTGCAAAAAGTAAAAATAACATCCAAATGATCATTTTAGAAGTAAAGCAGTATGCCCACATTAGTGTTTATGGTAAAGGGGTGAAATAGCCAGGTAATGGACCATTGGAATGGCTGCAGGGGGACTCTGGTACCATATTTTGGTTGTCTGTTCTTCAGTTTGTGTTCGAAAGTTGGTATCCCACAATTCTATCGGAGTGGGTGGGGTTACATAATTATGTATGCAAAGTAAATGTTAATCAGCGTACAGATTTGTACCTATTTTTCACGGCCCTTGTCCAGATTTTTGATATTTCCAGGTTGAGAGGTATGCCTCCAGATATAATGACACCAAACTACCAAACATAATTTTTACTACGTTTCTGCAGGGGGGCTTGCTGCAGTGGGGTTAGGAAGTTAACTTTTTCCCCACTGTAGTGCAATCCTGGAGTTAGTATATTTAATTGACGGGGGGTGAGGGGGGCAGAGCCCCCACCACACACACATGGGGGGTACAGGGGGGCTTGCCCCCTGCATAAATGTAGTAAAAAGTGTGTTTGGTAGTTTGGTGTTGTTATAGGTGGAAGGGATGTTATTTTCTTGTGATTTGTAATGTTAGATGTTATGAAATTCGATGTTATGGGTTTTAGATGTTCTGGTCTCAGTGTTATGAAATTAGATGTTATGGGTTTTAGATGTTTCAAAGTAGACCCATATATATATATATATATATATATATATATATATATATATATATATAAATATATATTTAGTGCTTGGGTCACGAAAGGGACTGAAATGGATGACTAAATGTGCATACCCTGTAGTATTAAGGGAAGTTGTTTCAAGTACTTGTGAGATTTTTTTTTTATTCTGAAATGCATTATCATTCCACAACAAATGTTCTGCTGACTGCTGTCATCAAATTGTAATTGAGTGTTTCTGCAGAATTCATTGCTTGCTTATTTTAAGCAGAATAGAAATTCACTGTTTTTATGATGATCCATTTTTCTAATAGTGAAGCAATTCCATTCATCTAGGTATCACTCGATTTTAGAATAATAAGGCAACAAAACTACTTCCATCTCCTGTTGCCCTCCTCGAAGCTGGAGTGAACACCTGAATATAGTTTATTGTCTTGTCATGGTCTGTTAATTGACTGCCTAGCATTTACTTCTGAACCTATTATGTTTTGTTTTGCCTAGGTAAACAAAGTAAAAGAATAATATAGTAAAGGATTAATAATGTGTTACTGGAAAGAAGGGGGTAGGCTGCAATGTTTTAATGTTTTAAAATATGTGTTACTTTGCACTGGGAATGGTATTGACTATTAGAATAAGAAGGAAGCTATTACAAAATTTAAATTTATAGCTGTGTGAATGTATATGACACCCAAACTCGTGCAAAAGTGAAAAAAGGGGTTATGCATGTATGGATATCTTTAAGTTCTATGTCAGTGGAATGAATGTTGTACATAGTTCTATATAGGTTTGCTGTTGCTTTCTTTGACAGCAATAACACTGTTCTATACAAGGTAGGCAGTGGCTTTCTTGTCTACTTTAACTGCACATCACTGCAATGGTTTTGTCCTGGACTTGACAAACTTTCCCCCTATTGGCAAGACCTTGGGATCTCAATGAACTAGCATTTCTGGGTAGAGGGCGGAGTATGTCTGTTTTTTTTTTTTAATTCTGCTAGATCTGATGGAAGCCACAATTTTCCTTGTTGAGTTACATCTCTTGGATACGACTTCAATGGATGATGTGCTGCCATTACTCTCATATGCACGCTAGGTTTCATGGCCTTGCTGCTATTTATTGAGGTGGTTTATCTTTTATGTTAGCCTAAAACCTTGTTGTTATTTCCTGCCTACTGGTCTGAAATAAATCTTCTTGTCATGTGGCTTGCTGGAAGGCTGTAGTTCTCACCTGGCTTGCTGCTAAGTCTTACTATTGTGACTGCCGTAGAAAAGGAAATATTGTGTCAGTCTTATCAAGTTCAAAGTTTAGCTTATAGCTCTTAACACTGGTGGTATAATAAGTTGATAGGTTACTAGGGTAATGGCCCTAAAGCCCTTACAAGCCCATATTTATCCTGAGTTGCCCCAGTTGTCAGTGGTTAAGTGAGTGAAGTTCACAGAGGTAAGGGTGTATGGTAGTTGATACTGACTTACTGCATCCAGGAGGGACATGGGTGCCATCCTAGGAGTGAATTTGTTGGTCACCCATCCATTGATTTAGGTTGAGTTTGAAGAGGGTCAGGGTGGTGCACTGTTTCATCTTGTGCTAGTACCTTTCTCACTAGGTCTGAGAGCCAAGCAGTATTGGTACCAGAACAAATCAGAAAAAAAAAAATCTTTCAGCTATTTTCAGAGAAGTGATCCATACCTGAGATCGATCAGTTGCATTTTAGAAGATACTGGTTGGATCCAGTATTCTTGCAATGCCCAAAGACGTCATCCTTGCAGATGCCTAAAGTTACAGGACTAGTCCTTTCCTAGATCTCAGGCTAAGGTAAGACAATGTCAAGATTTCTGATTTTTAGTGTTAAGAAGAGACTACAGGTCATCCACTATTCTGCTTCTTTGAAAAGAATAGAGGAGACTGAGAGGATCTAGTTTTATTGAGCCAGAAATGAATATTTGCTTCTGCATTCCTTGTCCCACTTTTATTCTTCTTCTTCTGGTGAAAGTTTTAGTAAAGAATCTCTTGTTAATCTTTATAATCTTGTAATGGCCTAGAAGAACTGAAATTTGTTTCAGATTTGGTGGATTAGGATGCTCCTTCCCCTTGAAGTGAAGATCAGATCTGACTAAGAGCCAATTTAGTAAATCTGCTTTCCTCTCTGGGCTTACCACTATGTATCGTGGAAGCTGCTAGAAAGCCTTCCCTGTCTGTCTGTCTCTCTTTCTCTTCATTATGCTATGTTGAAAAGATTACTCTCATTGGCTCATTCACTGCAAATGCCATTTATTTTACTTGGTTTTATTCTTCTGTGAAGGCCATGTTTCAAACCTTTTGACCTTTCTTGACCCTCTCAAATGTACCTTAGCTGTTTAATTGGTTGAGAAACTCTTCAAGGTGCTTGCCTACCTTAGGTTTCCATCTAAATATTTATTCCTACTCTTATACTGGAGCAGTCCGAATGTAGAATTGACAGGGGTCTAGATGGAGAGATAACAAAATCAGCAAGGAGAGGAGAGTAGTATTGCTGGAATCTAATTCATTATCAACTCTTCATGAGTACCGTCATGAGATGGACCCTGTTTTTCACAAAATCTCATCAAGATGACACTGATATATAGACTATTTTATATAGCATGTATCGTGGAAAGAAGTAGGTTAAGTAATAAAAAAGACAGCTGGGTGCATAAGTCCCAGGATAAAAAAGTTCCCAATCCTGGTAGGTGCACTGGTGCCAGGACTGGAAATAATGACAGTTTAGTATCCTCAAGACAAAGAAACATTCCTACAATGGGGCCAGACCCAGGTGAAGGATGGACCCCTGTTGTAGAAGGCAGTAGTAGTCCACAAAAATCACAAAAACTGATAGGCCCAAAAGAGCCACAAATATGATAGAATGGACCACTGAGGAAATTATGTATTGTTACTATTACATAAGAAGCCCAGAATTTCTACACAAAAGATGTACAAAAATATTAAGAGAGAATTAGAGGAAAGAAAAAATACTTGCACAAGAAAAACTTTCAAAAGCTTTAAATGCATGTTTGTGTTCATTACGATAACACATTCATGAAAAACATTATGTAGATCAAGAAACCTTTGGCCGGCTGGAAAAAGAAGTGACTGAGGATGAGTGAAAATATAACCAACAAAATCTCGAGATTTTTTGAAGGGTGTAAAAATGAATATGGACATGAGAAAGAAAGAGAGAGAGATCTGATGTGGTGCAATATTTATGCAAAGGAGAAAGACCAATTTAACCAATACAAAAAAGCAGCCCCAAAAATATTTGAAGAGAAATGCAGACAAAGTCACCCAGATATGGAAAATTTCACAGTACAAAAAATAAGATCATAAAGGAGGAATGTAGGATAGAAGATTAGTAAAGTAAAAGTAAAAAAAAAAAAAATAGAAGCTGAAGTTATGGAATATGTGCAAAGTGAAAGTCTAATACAGGTTATATCCCAGCATGCTGGAACAATGACTCCCCCAAGTAAGGAGAAATGAGAGGATCAGGAGACATCTGAAGAAGAAATATGGACATGCGAAAGAAAAAGAGATTTAATATGGTACAATATTTTTGCAAAGGAAAAGGCAAAAGTAATCAATACAAAAAGAGCAGCACCAAAGACAATTGAAGAGAAATACAGGCAAAGGCATATGGATATGGAAAAAATACAATACAAAAAATATGAAAACAAAGGGGGAAAGTAGAAATGAGGATTAGTAATGGAGAAGTTAAAGAAATTAAAAGTGTGGTTATGAATTACTTGTGAAGTAAATGATTTGGTGTAGAAAATGTAACTCTCATAACACCATGGTAATCATATGACTGCATGCATGTCTGCTGACCTCACAAGATCCAAACATAGTGAAAGTTTTGAAATCTGAGGAGAATAAATCTAAGATGACTTCCTTGCTTAGTTTAGCAGAAGCATAATGGCATCAAGTGGGAATGCATATCAGACCAGAAGTAGGTAAAAATTAGGCAACAACTGAGTGTGCCAAAAAAAAACAAAAAGAAGGAATATAAGGTGAAGGATCATATGAGAAGGCAAGAAATGTGGAAAATACATACAGAAAACTCTAGGAATACCTTCATGTAGGTCAGGACCAAATGCAGGAATGGTTAAGAACAGGAGAATTTTAAACCAAACGATGAAAGGTAAATATTGGCAGCCCAGGATAGTGGACTATGTACACATTGGTTTACAAAATCCATTGAACATGTGCGAGAAACAGACAAATACAGGTTTTGTAAAACAGAACTGGAAACAGTCACACATCTTGTTGCTGGGTGGGATATACTAATGGCAGAAGGACTGTATATTGAAAGGCATAATAATGTAGCAAGACTGTTGCATCGAGGATTGTGCAAACATTATAATATTGAAGTGGCAGAAAATGACTGGAACCATGAGCCACAAAGCATTATAGAAAATGATGGTTTATATCACATGGGATCACCCATTACCAACAGTTAAAAAAATAGATGCAAGAAAAACAGTTATAGCAGTCCATGAAAAGAAGACAAAAGTAGCATTGATCACTGAAATTTCTACACCATGTTACTACAGTGTATTGCTTACAGAGAGACACAAAGTTATAAAAGACGAGGATTTACAGGCAAAAGCAAGGTCAGTGTGGAAGAAGGATAGACATACAGTTCCACTAGTAGTAGGAACCACGGGACTTTTAAAAAAGAATTTACATTTGTACATAGATATGTTACCGATACATGTAATTCTATATGAATTGCAGAAGGAGTCAATTCTGGATACATTGCGGGTGCTGTTAAGAGCACTTCTGGCTAGCATCAAAGATTGAAACATAACTTTGATTTAGGAATGGGGTCCATTCCCATCATGGTATTAGAAACCCAAAACACTTGGAGAAATGAAATGAGAGCATTCATTTTGTGATTGAAAGGCTATTGCATTTGGGATGCTAAAGGTGAAGCAGAGGTAAATTCAACACATAAGGGGAGAGAGTGGGATTTTGGATGCAAATCCTTAAGATGGATAACAGCAGCCATACAGAATATTATATTCATAAAGTTGTAGAAAGTATTCTAAGAACTAAGTCAACATGAGAATGGAGATACTGACTATAGGGATGATTGTAATTAGGGGTACAGAGAATAGGCAAGAGGGGGCTTGAATTTACTGGAGAAAACTGGCAAAGGAGCTAGATACTGCAAGCAAATAACTAGAGATGGAAAGTTAATAGAATGGGAAGAGGCCAAGAAGGCATTTGGACTGCAGGCTTGAGAATGCCTTCTGTGTCAGTGATTGATATTAGAATATAGACAAAGAAAAAGGGATCTTAATCCTAAGTGAAAGACTTGGTTTGGTAGAGTATTTAGGTTCATCTAGATCAGAAAATTCTGTTAAATAAAAGATATTTGTAGGGCATAGAAAATATTGCACAATAACTATAGGAATACATCAGAGGAGGTTAGAAAAGATTGGGAAGAGATATTGGATAAGCAATTTTCAAGGAAACAATGGAAGGATATATGTGTGGCTCTCAAACATGCAATGAAGTCTAGAAGATTTAGGATTTTTGCTTGGAAGTGTCTGCATAGGTACTTTTATACCCCAAATAGACTCCAAAGAACTTTTCCTCAGGTAGATGGCAAATGTTGGAGGTGTGATGGCGAATAAAGAAGAAACTGGAAACATATGTATGTTTTGGGAGTGTAATGAGTTGGCCAATTTTTAAAAATTCCCTGCAGAGTATTCTGTCAGAAACATTTAATGAGTAAATGGGCATAACTAAGAAAATAATTTTTTTCAGCTGGGATACAGGATCTGAATTCCCAAGATATAGTAAGGCCTTGTTCATTTTAATTCTGGTGGCTGCCAAAAAAGCAAGCACTAGAAATTGAAAATCAAAGTCTAAACCAATTGTTTTTGAAGTAATGAATATTGCAACAGTGATAAAAGGAACTGGAAGTGATCGATAAAAATGGAAATTGTGGGAACAATACATGCAGAATAACGTGTTGGATGAGAAGTGAGGTTTAAAGGAAGGCAGAATTGAGCAATTTATATAATGCTGGACTGATGATAATTGTATAAAACATATATGTGAGGTATAATGTTTGTAACAAGGAATATGTTAACACGGTTTGTTTTCTTTTATATAAATGTATGATGTTACGTAGTCCAATCTCGCCTACATTCTTACCCGTGGGTTTGGAGCCGAATGTCGGCTCCGACTCGGCCAAAACTTTTCTAGCTCAAAGTCTTTCTATTGGCTGGGCTAAGATGGTATCCCATGCTGCACTGCTCTATATCCCCAGATCTTGTTTGCCGCTCGTGTAGCTTGGAAGTAGTCTCACTCTTGGCTGTGGCTAAGTACCCTTTTTTCTTCATTATTAGAGAATTGGTTGCAAACAAAAAGCTATTTTAATAGCTATTGTGTGTTCTGGTCTTGTATGGTGAAAAAGTTTGTATTTGATCGTTTTTTCTGTGGTATCTCACTAGTTGTTCCAACAGGCTAGGCCTGTTTCAGTTAGAGGACCTAGTCTGTCCCTTACTTCCTTGTGTTATATATTTTTTTACAGGTCTAAAACCATTTAAATTAGAGGTTTTAGTCTTCCCCTCCTGTGTTGTGACTAAGGATCATTTTAGTTAGAGATCTTGAGGTTCTTGTTTGTGGTAGTGTTTTCCCTCCTTGTGACTGTTTTACTGTTGGTACTGTTGTCAGTTATTGTCGTCTTTGATTCTTTGTTGTAGCTAACTATGCGCAAAGATTCTAAGGAGCACAAGCCCTCGGGCTTCAAGAAATGCTCTAGGTGCAGCTATAAAATGTCCATTATCGATGGACATTCTGTCTGCGTGTATTGTCTGGGAGCAATCCATCTTCAGGAGTCGTGCAGTTTCTGTCATGCATTTAGTCCAAGAGTTCTTCAGGAAAGGAAGAATAAGTTGATTTTGAAGGTACTTCTGAAACGCTCCTTCCAGGAGGGTCTGGAAACTGCTTCCAGCTCCAAGACAAAATTTTCGAAATCTAAAAAGAGATCTCTGGCTCCATCAGTCTCCTCAGAGCCACCGGAGAAAATAGCAAAGTCTGCTTTGACATCCTCGGCTCCATTGTCCTCGGGGCTGCAGGAAGTGCCTGTGGTTATGGAACCGGCATCGGCTCCAATAATTTTGGAACCTATTCGGAGCCGATCGCCTAGCATTAGGCCAGCATCACCTCCTCGCAGGTCCCCTTCGGAGAGGAGGTCTCGATCTCCCTCTCTATCCTCTAAATCCTCCAGGCCATCGATAGAGTGGTGCAGAGACTCCTTCAGTCACCAGTTTTGGCAAAATTGTTCTCGGCTCCGACCCAGTCGGCACTGGAGCCCATCCTTCAACCTGCTTCGATACTTCCTCCTCCGAGCGTATCTTTCGGAGCCAGAGTGCTCAGCTTCGTGTGATGTCCCTAGGTCGGTTCCGACAGCCCCTCCTGGCTTATCGGTGCCGACGTCAGCTCCGACCCCGTCGGCGCCGTCCATGGGATTCAGGACTCAGGATTCTTCGGTCGGACTGAGGGAGAGGCTTCGGGACGCCTATTTGTTCCTAGTCTCCCTCTCGGTGCTTCGGCGCGGGGAAGTCTGACTCCTGTCGTGGTTTCAGAGGCTGGTCGCTCCTGGAACGCAGGGGGACTGGCCTTCGAGGCCATGTGGAGTGCACTGGCCAGGTCCTTCGAGGCCATGCGGAGTGCGCTGGCCAGGTCATCAGTGACATCATGCGGGTCGAACACACTGTCCCCTACTACACTGGTGCAGATCTCTGATCACCATCTATCTCTAGACAGTGGAGCCCCAAGGCCTCAGGGTACCCTCATGAGTGGTCCCCACATTTCTGAGGGCCCCTCAGAGTCCTTGCCTGAGGAGCCACCCAGAAAAAAGATGAGCAAGAGGAAGCACATAGATTCACAGGATGAGTCTCTCACATCAGACACTGACCTCGAGGAATTGGAGGGGTCCCCCAAGTCATCCTCTGAAGATGTTTCTTTCTCTGACATCCTAGAGATTTTGAAACAAAGAGGTGACTGGCCATCCAAAGCCCCCTCCGAGTAGGAGTCGGTCTTCCTGAAGGCCTTTGGTGCTCAGCCCTCCACCTCCTGGGTATCTCCACCCTTCGACGAGCTTCTGGATTTGGTCTGTCGAAGGGTGTGTGAGACCCCTGACTCTCTGGAACCAGTCCCCAGGAGATCCAATCAATTTTTGTCTGTTCCTCCTGGTAAGGAATTTCTGTCCAAGGGAGTCCCTGTGGATGCCATGGTGGTGGCAGCGGCCACTCAGAAGGACTTAGCCGAGACTTCTACCACCATCCATCCCCCTAACAAGAAGTCTAGGACCATGGACCGGTACGTGAAGCGTACTTTCTCTTCAGCGACCTTTACCTTACGGTCACTGAATTATTTATCACACTTTACACAGCTCCAGAGAGATCTCCTCAAGGGGCTTGGAGATACTCTCACGGGTAACATTTCTGAGGCGGTGACCCAGACGGTTAACGCTCAGATGTCTACTATCAATTCCATTGTTACCTCCTCCATGAGGCTGATCTCATATGCAGCCGATGGAGAGAGTAGGGCAGCAAGTTCAGGATTTGCTCTTAGGAGACAGGCCTGGATACACCTTTGTCATTTCGCGGAGGCCTTCAAGTGTTCATTCACCGACGCCCCTTTTGATGGTTCCTTTTTGTTTGGAACCAAGGTGAAAGACACCCTCAACAGGTGTGAGCTGGAGGGAAAAACTCTATCTGCTGTAGAAGTCCGTTTTTCCCTTCCCTCTAGGCCTTATCCCAAAGCCCAGAGAGGTGGCAAAATGTGGTTCAAGAGATCACAGATGTTTTTTCCCGGTGCACAAGGTGAGCCCCCCTCCAGAGGCAGAAGAGGGGTTGTTTATTCAGGGAGACGCTGCCCTAGAGGCAGAGGAGGCCCCCACAACTCGGGAGACCATGATTCCTTTCGTGGTTCTCCCTACAGCCGCTCCTGATGGGAGGCCCGACTGTGCATTTCTGGAGCCAGTCAGGGGTCGAATCTTGTTCTACCCGGAGGCCAGGCAAGACATCACCCAGGACCAATGGGTTCTACAAATAATTTCCGGAGGATATGTCATCCCCTTCTCATCAGATCCCCCTCTAGTCAAGAAAATCCCAGATGTTCCACCCAATCAAAGGGATTACGCAGCTTCAGAAGTTTCAAAGCTGCTAGAAAAAGGAGCCATCCAACATGTCCCCTCGGACCAGATCGGATTAGGGACTTACTCAAGATTCTTTTTGGTGCCGAAAAGGACAGGGGACCTGAGACCCATATTAGATCTGAGCCAATTGAACACCCACATGCAAAAGTCCAAGTTCCAAATGGTCACATTGCAGTCTATTCTCCCATTGTTGGGAAAAGAAGTGTGTATGTGCTCCATCAACCTCAAGGATACTTACTACCACATCAAGATGGACAGGGCATCCAGAAGTCACTTACGCTTCCGACTGGGAGCCAGTCATTTTCAGTTTCGAGCCCTACCCTTTGGATCACCACAGCCCCCAGGGTGTTTACCAAATTTATGGCAGTGGTGACTGCTCACTTGAGACATCAGGGATTCCAAGTGTTTCCATATCTGGATGACTGGCTCCTTACTGCCACCACCAGGCATCTACTAATTCAGACCAGGGACGCTACTATAAACCTATGTCAACAGCTGGGCATCACGTTGAACTGGGAAAAATCTGCCTTGTTGCCCTCACAGTGTGTCACTTTTATAGGTGCAGAACTAGACACCATCCTCATGTGGGCGTTTCTACCACAGGAAAGAATCAGAGTCCTACAACAAGTTCATGCCTTGCTCCCCATGAGAAGAGCAAAGGCAAGATGGGTCCTCCAACTTTTGGGGACAATGACTGCGACGATTATGTTAGTCCCTCTGGCAAGGTTACATATGAGACTCCTTCAGTGGCTACTTTTTGCCCATTGGTCTCTCCAACGTCTTCCACTTTCTTACCCTATTCTACTCCCGGACAGGTGCAAACAGGATCTCAGTTGGTGGCTTCGCACTGACAACCTGAATGCAGGAATGCCCTTCGTTCCTGTGCCCCCTAGTGCCATGGTGACCACGGATGCCTCCCAGATTGGGGGGGGGCATTATCTAGGCAGGACAGTCCAAGGCACGTGGCAAGAGCATGACATGCATCTGCATATCAGTGTCCTGGAGATGAGAACTGTGCTACTAGCACTGCAAGCACTTCAGAGCTTTCTTCCTCTCGGGACTATTGCAATCCACTCAGGCAATATGTCAGTGGTCTGGTATCTGAACAAGCAGGGAGGAACCAAGTCCTATCCCCTTTACAGAGAGGCCATGCGAGTGTGGTAGTGGGCAGTGTCTTTCCAACGTTTTCTGGTGGCAACGCACATTCCAAGGAAGTCCAATGTGATCGCAGACAGGCTAAGCAGAGCTATTCTGATGCCTTAAGAGTGGTCCCTGAACTGTCAAGTTGCAGAACAGATCACGTTGATCCCCCCTCAGGGGGTGTTACCCAGGGATGCTCTAGTCCACGATTGGCCCTCCGGTCTACTATATGCCTTCCCTCCGGTTCCCTTGCTGTCAAATGTTATTCAGAAAGCGAAAGCCTTGGGAAGCAGAATGATTCTGATTGCTCCATACTGGCCTCATCAAATTTGGTTCCCCTTTCTCCATCCCTATCTCATGGACGCTCCTTGGATTCTGGACCTACAACCAGACTTACTGACACACATGTCAGGGCAGCACCATCCCTCTCTACAGACCCTCCGGTTGACAGCCTGGCTACTCCACTTCCGTCATTAGTTAGGCTTCATCATTTCTCACTGGAGGTGGTTCATATTTTATCTTCCTCTCATAAGCCCTCTACCAGGAAGATTTACTACAGTAAATAGACGAGGTTTTCAATCTGGGCTCATACCCAAAAGATTGACGCTTACACGGCTCCAATTTCATAGGTTCATAGGTTCATACTAGGCTATCTGCCCTAGGGCATTTATAAGCCTAGCCAGAGTGTGTTTGGCTTTCGCCACCCATTTTAAATTAATTTTGCTATGCCTTTTTTTGAGGTTAGTATATTGTGCCTCTGTCTAACAGTGACACAGAAGTGATAGCCGGGGTAAACCTACGATCTCCCATCCACTCATCAAGATTCCTCTTGAAGAGAGTCAATGTGGGACTCTGCCTAACCTGGACTGGGATTTTATTCCAGAGTGAAGGGAGCCTCTGGGTTATGAATCTGTCCCTCCAGCATGTCCTATTTATTTCAGTGCTGAGGTTCAAGTCTCTTGAGCGCGTAGCTCGATGAGATTTGGATTTTCTGAGGTGCAGCATGTCCATTAATTCCGGGTTGGACATGGCTTTATACGTCAGGCACAGATCACCTCTGAGCAGGTGGTATGCCACTGAGTAGAGCTGGAGTTTCTTTAACAGGGCAGCATATGGCATCTGTTTGAGCCCTTTAATCCTCTTGGTGAGGTACTTTTGTGGTCTTTCCAGTTGCTGCAGGTGTCTGGTAAGGTACATCCCAAAAGGGGCATTGTACTCAATTATGGGCCTGATGAGGGATGAGTAAAGAGGCACGATGACCTCCCCTGATCTAGATGTGAATCCCTTCATGATTAGCTGGGCTATACAAAATGTTTTTCTAACCACTTTGGCCACGTGGTTGTCAAATGAGAGATTGCTATCAACTTGGGTCCCGAGGTCCCTAATGACTTCTTCTGTACTTAATGGATTACCACCTATGTGGTAATTTGTGGGCACTTTGTTTTTTGCCAAAGGGGATGACTATACACTTTTTGGCGTTTGAGGCAATGGCTCTGGCACCAGTTGTCTGTTTCTATGAGGCCCTTTTGGAGGATGCTTGTGTCGGCTGGAGAGTTGATTATGGCGCCCAGTTTGCAGTCATCTGCGAACTTGGTCAGCCACAGTCCTTCCGTGTTGGCCTGTACCGCCGAGAAATATATACCGAACAAGAGAGGTCCCAGGACTGAGCCTTGTGGGACGCCACTTGTAACTGGTTTGGGTCTGACATGGCTCCAGCAATTCTAACCATGTGGGTTCTGTCCTTGAGCCAGTTTGCAACCCATCTAGTGACATAGGGGTTTATAGTTAAGCAGGTGAGCTTATCTATAATGCCCGAGTGGGGTATTGTATCGAAGGCTTTTGCAAGGTCCAGGTAGGCTGTGTGGACCACCTTCCCCTCGTCAATGGCCTTGGTGACTGTTTCAAAGAAATCGACCAGGTTTAAGAGGCAGGATCTGCCCTTAACAGAGCCAAACTGGGTAGGATCCAGTGTCTGTAGGTCCCCAATATCTTTATTTATGAGGTCCATGATGATCCTTTCCATAGCTTTGCAGACCAAGCTAGTCAGGCTTATGGGGCGATACTTTCCAGGATCCATTGAGGCACCACCTTTGTGGAGAGGGACCACTGTTGCTGTACGCCACTCTTTGGGTACATATCCTGTAGTAAGGCTAAGATTGAACAGTAGTTTTATGTTTGGGTTTAGCTCTTCTTGGAGTTCATGTAGGACGCAGCCCGGGACACCATCTGGTCCTATTGATGCTGTGTTTTTTGCTCTTAACTGAGCATCTGAGATGTCAGGGGGGCAGCACTCTGTTGGGATAGATATTTGCCCTTTTGGTGGGGAGGGGGGGGGAGATGTTTGCACTGAACCTGTCAGCTAGGATGTTGGCAATGTCTGTGGGCTTGGTGTATTTTTTGTCATTTTGGACTAATTCTGAGCGTATCTGGGAATTCCCACTCAGGTTCCTAACATAACTAAAGAAAGCCTTGTGATTATCCTTAGTGTCCTGTGCAATTTTTCTCTCGAAGCTGGCCTTAGACGATTTTATGAGTGCCCGTAGTTTTTTGCTAATACTGATCAGAGATGCCTTCCCTTTTTGGGATTTTGCTCTATCATGTAGTAGCTTCCTCCTTCTATTGTATAGTTTGTTTATGGCTGGGGTCCACCAGACAGGACGTCTGCCTTTGGAGGATTGAGTCTTGGTTTTATTTGGGATTGCATGATCCATGCATTCCTGAAGGTGTTCATAGAATGCGTTTATAAAGGATTCTGCGGTCTGGGCCGTATTTTCCACAGGCCCGGGGGCTTTGAAGGATTTCGCTCGGTTTTGAGGCGTGTGAAATTTGCTTTAGAGAAGTTTTTCACTGTGGTTTTCTGGGCAGGGGTTGGGGTCGGGATGTGAATATCCAGTGAGATTAGTTTATGGTCTGATCTTACCAGTGAGGGATACACTTCTGGTCTGGAGCATAGTGTCCCCATGTTGGTGATGATCAGGTCCAGTATGTTTTCCCCTCTTGTGGGAGTGGTAACAAGTTGTTCCATAGCATTTGAGTTTATAAATTCTAGGAACCTTTGGGCTAGAGTGTTGGAGCTAGAGTAATGCTCCCAGTCTATGTTTGGGTAGTTGAAGTCGCCCAATATAATGGTGTTTGGAGAGACCTTCATATTTTCCAGTATTCTCAGGAAGGCCGAGTGGTGTTCCTGTGTTTGGGAGGGTGGTCTGTAGCAGGCTATAAACTGGAAGGCAGTTTTACCCACAGTTAGTAACACATGGATAGTCTCTGATGCTTCGTGCTGTGCCACCAACCTGGAGGTGTGGGTATCTTTGACGAATATTGATACTCCCCCTCCTTTTGTGGTTCGGTCCAAGTTTTGGGGCAGAAAAGCATGGTATGAGGTATAACCTGTTAGTGCTGGGGTGCTCTCGGGAGCCTTGAACCAGTTTTCTGTTACTGCACAGATATCGATGTTCTCCATGCTAAGGAGAGTTTCGAGTGCGTGCATCTTGAGGTTTAGACTTCTGGCGTTGAGTAGCATTACTCTTAGTTTCTTATCCCTTGTGATACCTATGGAGGTGGGTTTGTCTTTTGAGCCTTGCCTAAAAAAGGCACTATGGGGGTAGCAAAAGCCTTTGCCAATATCCGAAAGCCCAGGGGTGACAGGTGCAAGCCGTTCATCTGTATTGGAGTTCTTGTCTATGCTCTTTAACCAGGGTTCAGTGGCTGCAACCATTAAAGTCCAATTGGCGGCGATTTCTACCTTTCATGTCGCAAACGAACCTAGTCTGATGGCTCATAGACTCTGTAAGGCTTTTCTGTAGGGCACTCTGTTACTTTGTTCTCTGGTATCGGAACCTGTCATGCTTTGGGATTTAAACTTTGTTCTACAAGCTCTTACTTCATCCCCCTTTGAGCCTGCAGCCACTTGTGATTTAAAATTCTTAACTTGGAAGACTGTCTTTTTAGTAGCCATCACGTCAGCCAGATGCGTTTCAGAGCTTCAACCTTTATCAATCAAGCCCCCTTATTTGATTTTTCATAAGGACAGGGTTTCTCTTAGACCCAACCCTTCCTTTCTTCTCAACGTGGCGTCAGTCAGTAACCTTAATCAGTCTATTGAGCTGCCAGTGTTTTTTCCCCAGTTCTTAAAACAAGGCAGAATTTAAATTTCATCAATTGGATGTACACAGACAATTACATTTTTATCTGCACAGAACCAAAGAGCTCAGAAAATCTGATCAGCTGTTTGTTTCCTTTTCGGAAAATAGAATTGGGTCTCCTGTCTCCAAAGTCATGCTGTCCAGGCGGATCTCCAGTTGCATTTCTTTCATTTATTCCTCAGGGGGTAAAGCTTTACCTTTCTCTGTGAAGGCTCACTCTACTCGGTCTGTATCTACATCTACAGCCTATCAGGCCAGATTGTCTATGGATGATATTTGTGCTGCGGCTATTTGGGCATCTTCTCACACCTTTGTTGCTCATTACAAGTTGGATGTGGTATCTAGGGGCAGGTCTTCCTTTGGTTCCACAGTGCTCAGGAGTATCTTCCACTGAGCCTCCCAGGATTTAGGTGCTAGGGATGCTGTCCCATGGGTAAGAATGTAGTCGAGATTGGTCTACATAACATCAAGAAGTTATGTACTCACCATAACGTTCGATGTATGTAGTCCATCTCGCTTCACATTCTTACTTCCCCCCCCCCCTCCTTCCCCCTTCCTGGAGGATCTGGAGGTTGGGTCTGGATTCAGAGCTCCCTTCATTGGTTTGTTCTTCCTTTCCTTGGGTGTTGTTATGCATGGAGAATGAGTGCTGGTGTTCGCAGCAAACTAGATCTGGGGATATAGAGCAGTGCAGCATGGGATACCATCTTAGCCCAGCCAATAGAAAGACTTTGAGCTAGAAAAGTTTTGGCCGAGTCTGAGCCGACATTCGGCTCCGAACCCACGGGTAAGAATGTGAGGCGAGATGGACTACATACATTCAACGTTATGGTGAGTACATAACTTCTTGTTTCCTTATGTCTTATGTGATAATTTAGTAAATGTATTAAAAAAAAAAAAGAAAGGCTACTGCATTCTGTCTTTGTATCTGTTTCTTCACCAGATGTCAGGTTTTAGCCATGAAAGTTTTCTGTCTTGTTAGGTATTACTTCACTTCACTATATCACATGTATGGAATCATATTTGATTATTTTCATTTTGTTATTTAGTAACTGTAACGTAAAGAAACCTACTAATTAATGTGGTTAACTTTTCTTTCAGGAAAGGAGTACTTGTGTAATAAGCTTAAACCTTTGTCTGTAGTTGTCACCGTGAGCTGTAGGAGATGTGTAGAGGGAGAAAATATTTGTGCATGCTTGTTTATTTCCTACCAGGAAGGGTGAAGTGATCTTAGCATAATTTCTGCATTTTCCCAGTATGAGTTCACCAAGTTCATGTGTACATAGAAATGAGTAGCCAGCAAATCAAGTAAAGTTTACTTTGAAGAAGTGAGATTTTAATCTTATTGATTTTTTCCTTAATTGGGTGGTACAGAGAATGACTCTGAATTGCAGATAGTATAGCTTTTCGAGAACTTAGTGTTTATCTGCTGTATATAGTCATCAGCTGTGGATGTGCGTCTGTACACATTCGTACAATGTTTATACCACTGACCATAATATTAAACCACAAGAAAATTTAAAAACTTTTTCTTTGCTCTCTGCATGAGTATTTTCATCATTTCTAAGTTGCTTGGTTTGACCTTACATCTGAAAACTCTGTATGACACTGCTTAGTGTGTTCACATCAAGAAGTAGTTGAAAGGTTAGCAATGAACCCTTAAGCATGTGATTCATTTTTACATATCTGAGTTGTAAGATGAGATACCGTAAACTCTCAGTTAACCGGCACCCACAGGGATTGGTAAATGCTGGATAACTGTAGTTTCTGGTTGCTTGAGAGTTACTATTAAAAATAGGCCTGACTAATACTGTACCCTATAGTATTTGTTTGGTTTGACTTGCTCTTAGGTTGGGGGGAGAGGGAATTTATTCCTATCTTCCTTTTCAAAGCTCTAAAACTCTAAAAACATAAGGTATGTTTTTGCAGGGGAAAAACAGAAAGTGCAACACATGAAAATTGTACTGTATTTCTTAAGATTTTTTTTTTTTGCTGGTTGCTTGAGTTCATTATAATTGAGTTTACTGTATTTAAACAGTGTTTATGTAACAACTAGTGCTTGACATTCCTATATGATTGCATTCATTTATTTTGTTAGTTCTGACCATGGACACAGTGCACAGATGTGTCTCATTTCAGTATACCTCAGTGAAGAGGGCCTCCAGGGCGTGATACTCTTAGGATGAACTATATGCTTTAGTTCTGCGCCTTTTAATGGATCGTCTGTAGAACTAAAATTTGAATAGCAGGCATCTGACAATACGATTGTAAAAAAGTGGCGGAGGTTTTTTGATGGTGCTTAGGAGCAGTAATATGGGTATGAACTATAAAGCTGTGCTTTCATATTTAGGCCATACCGCGGTGCATTTAATAGCATTCAGTGTATGGAGCCATAGTACAAACTCCAGCACTGGCTCATGGTAATTTGTGAACATGTCCAAAGCGGAACAGCTGCAGCTTCATTCTTATGCTTGTTAGTAGTAGTTACATTTGTACAGAAAGTTTGATGTAGATGATAAAGAAATTTGACCTAGCTAACCTGTTTATTTTTTGTTTAATTGGGAAGGGGAATAATTTGCAGGTTTACCTTAAGAAATTTTACCCCTGCTAAGAATCACCTTTCACATGTTCTTGAATTTTTTCACATATTTTTACCAGAATGATTCATCAGTTATTCTGCTCAAGTGATCCACCATCTTTTTATGAAGTAGTATTTCCTTGTTTCTCCATAGAAACATACTCTGTGTTTCATATCGTGTTCTCTTTTTATCAGGCATCTTTTTTTTGAAAAGTGGTAGTATGTAGCGTCCCATGAAGTATTACATGTTTCCATCCTGGATTCTCTGTCTTTGTTCTTCAAGACTTTGCATAATAATCCATTACAGTCTCTGTATATATTTTTGAGACACAATAAACGCCCATGTTGCTGCCATTCTCTGAACAACCTGTGTTCTCTCCATGGTCTTATAAAGTAGAGGTCTGCAGAATGACTGAGCAATATAGATAGATATATTTAGTTATTTACATTTGTTTACCAGGGTGGTCCATCTGGGCAGAGACCCTTTTCAGCAGATGCCTGGGGAGAAAAGATCCACAAGTTGAATACGGATAGATCAAATAAAGCAAATACATACAGTTCAAAAAAATTATATTTTCATAAAAAGTAACCACTTATATACAATTTAAGACTTTTTTTACACTAAACTGTACAGTTCTAGACATCAAAACTAATAGTGAATATATTGTGGTGCAGCTTTGTATAGCTTTGGTGGCAGTGTGTCTGTAGACTTGTGTTAAGAGGAGGAGAGAGATGAGAAGAGAAAATGAAAGGAAGATGGAGAGACTGAATATCTTTTTCTTATTGCTCATGCCACTTTCTGCACATTTCATTATTCTTGCAGCATTCGCTGCTGTTAATATTGGTCAGGTTCCTTTAGGTCATCTAATGTGACTACCCCTGAATCCTTTTTTTATTTTGTTGTTCTTTCCATTTCCCCTTTTTCTTCTCCTTTCCTGGGGGTTTACTTCCAGATGCATTTTTGTGCTGAATTTAAGATGTCTTGTTTTAGACCATTTCTCACTCATTATGTTTATTTTTGTCTATTCTGTTTCTTATTAACTTTGTGTCATCAGCCAAAGAAGCAGTTTCCCCATCTTTCCCTTTTACTGTATCAGGAAAAAGGATTGGCCGCAATACTGGGTAGTACCTTAGTAGTAACTACCCTTTGTCTTGTGGTATGGTATGAGAACTTGAAGCATTACATAAACTGCTAGAAGTCTTTGTCCTGTAGCAGCCCTGACAAATCCTTGGTGGTTAGATACCCTTGTTACCTAACCAAATAATGTTTCTACATTTTATTCCAGTGTACCAACTTTTATTTCCACTAAATATTCAATCGCTTCTTTAACAGGGTGTTGAAAATTAGAAATGAAGCAGATTTCACAAAGTTTTATTAATTCTTTCAGCATTTGAAGATGTTAACACCAATATTACTACAGTTTCAAACACATAAACCAGTCCAGTAAATACTGATTATTCATTTAAACACCTTAGTTAATTGAGCATTAGTATACTTAAAGACATAGAAACACTGCTCTTACAAATATGCTTATAAATGCATTTATCTCACTGAAGCATTTGGCTAGACCAAAAATAGACAAAACTGAGGATACTTCCATAGCAATTCATTATTCACTCCCAAAACAAAGTATTATATTTTAGAAAATGCCACACTTTTTGTCTCTTAGAAAGCTTTTTGCATTATTTTTGTAACAATAATGTCAGCTTGATACAGTGCACTGAATTTTAGACCATCAACATTTTGCTGGTAGAACTCAGAAAAACGTGTAGCAACAGGGTTTCTGAGAGCATTACATTTTGCATCCTGACATGCCTGAGAATCCTAGAGAATCACCGATATATTTTGCATCCTGCCTCACCAGCATATCTTTGCATAGTACAGAGACAAGACCAAAAAATCACTGCCAGAAAAGCACAGTTTCCACAGTCCACATAGATTAGTCACTCAGGTCTCACCTTAAACACATAGCTAAAAGTAGAATGCCCCTCTCAACTATGTCTGTAAAAGTTACACTTAATTAAGTTTTTATTTGATTTTTAGTTTTTATGTTTAAAATGAACCTTCTGCCTGTTAGGCAGAACCAAACCCAGTAATGGATATATGACAATAAAATTGATTATTGTTTATGCAAAACTCCTGCTGAACCATCTATGTAAATGAGTGAAATCAATAACAAAGTAAATATCTTTAATACCATTCAATCCAGTTGCCCTGTTAGGAAAATGTACAGCTGTGTAAAATCTTACCATAACAGGAGATATCCTTCTCTTCACTGTTGCAGTATTCCTAACATTAGGGATCTCCTGCCCAGGGCAGCCCAACATTTGGCCAGTATACTAAATCCTAATGATCTTGTATGCACAGTACGTCACATGTATGTTCTGCACACAGAACTTGGGGCATAAAAGTGACATACAGATGTAGTTACCCAGAACTGAATTGCCCCAGAAGAGAACAGTCCCCCTAGGACAAAGGAGTCTATGCACATCCAGAAGGAAAAATACAGAAGAAAAAGGGGAAACCCTAGCCAGAAGGGAATCCCAAAGAAAAACCAGTACAAACAGAAAGGGGTTGGAGGTAGTGAGTAAATACTGCAACAGTGAAGGGAAGGACATTACTGTTATGGTATGATTTTATACAACTGTACTATGTCCTTCTATATCATTGTTGCAGTATTCTGAATGTTAGGGAGAGTAAAACAGCTCAAGAAACAAAATGAGCAGTGGAAGGCTGAGAAGAACCATCAACAAACCCATATAAAATGGCTCTAAACAAAACCTGCTCTGGCCCTACAAACAATATCCAACTTATAATGCTTAGTAAAGGTAAGCAGTGAAGTCCAAGTAGCAGCTTGAAGGATAGAATTGGTGTCCAACCCCTTGAAGAAAGCACCGGAAGAGGCAATAGCCCTACTGGAATGAGCTCTAACAGAAGTTGACAACAATTTGCCATAAAAAGAATAACAAAAAAAAAATGGCCTTAGATATCAAACAGGAGATGGTTTGCTTAAAAACTGCTTCTGTGATGAAAGGAAACAAAAAGCTGGTCAGACTTACACATGGCCTTAGTTTTATCCAAATAGTACCCAAGATGTATGTACAAATCCAAGGCATGCATGACCCTGTCACTAGCAGACTGAGGATAAGGGAAAAAGGAAGAACATTGTACCAATTGATTCAAGGACAACTCATTTACTACCTTGGGCATAAAAGGAGGATTAGTCCGAAGGGACATACTGTCCCTGTGCAAAAACAAAAAAGGAAGAATGGCCTGTGAAAAAACAAAAAGAAAGAATGGCCTAAGGGCATGGAGCTCAGAAACCCTCGGAGCAGAAGTAAGAGCCAGAAAAAAAAAAGGTACAGTGTTGCAAAGAAGGAGAATTTGCAGACCTGAGTCAATTTTTCCAAAACAAAGTTAAGGTCCCAAGGAGGAATAGTAGGTTTCTTTGGAGGCCTAAGATGCAGAATGCCTTTAAGAAATTGTTTAACCTCAAAATGAGAAGCCAAAGGAGGATTCAAGGGCAGACAAGCAGAAAAGGCTGACAAATGAGCCTTCACAGAAGAATAAGCCAGGCCAGACTGGAGCAACTCACACAAATAAGAAAAGACCAAAGAGGCACCCACTAAAAAAGGATCCTGGTTGCAAGCATAGCAACAGACAGAAAATCTTTTCCATTTTGACATGTAATATTTTCTGATTGAGGGTTTCCTTGCCTCCTGTAAAACCTTGAGCACGTCCTCAGAAAAAAAGTGATCAAAACCCTATCATCCACAGTGTCAGTTGAAGAGTGGACATGTGAGGATGGGCGAGAGACCCTTTGTTCTGTGTGAAGAGGTCCAACCAGTGAGGAAATTTGTGGTGATTGCTCCTGACCAGATGCATTAAGATGGGAAGTCGGTGCTTTCTTGGCCAAATAGGAGTTACTAGCAAAATGTTTGGGGAGTCCAGCTGAATCTTCTGCAGGACTTTTGGAAGTAGCGGAAGATGACGGAAAGCATAAAGAAACATTCCCTTCCAAGAAAAATTAATGGCGTCTGTCTTCCACATCAGATGGCATGGCATAGTAGAACAGAAGTGAGGGAGCTTGCCTGTTCAGAGGGAAAGCAAAAAGATCTATCTGAGGAATGCCCAACTTATAGATAGTGTCCAGAAACACATCTCAGTGATGCATCCATTCCTGAGCCTATGCTTTGGACCTGCTTAGAGAGTCTGCCACTAGATTGTGCTCTGAATGAGTGTATATTGCCTGAAGATTTAACTAACTGACAGACAACCTCCCAAGCCTAGAAGAGCTATCCTGCAGAGGAGGTACAATTGTATGCCTCTATGCTTGTTGACATACCACATCACTGTAGTGTTGTCTGTGTACACCTTCAAGGGGCATGGAGAGAACATGGGGTGAAAAGCTTGAAGGGCCAAAATCAGACCTCTGTTCTGTATGATGTTGATATGGTTTGACTTCTGATGGGGGTGCCAGAGACCCTCAACTTTCAGGTGACCAAATGAAGCTCCCCACCCCATGTCTGAGGCATCGGTGAACAGTGCTTGAGAAGGTACCAGAGGCTGAAAGGATAGGCCACCACTCGACATCCTTCTTTAGACAAGGAAGGAGAGGTACACTGAAATCCAGAGGGTGGCAATGCTGCAGCCAAGCCTGAGGTTGCCATTGAAGCTTCCACATATACAGTCTGGCAAGAGTGAGCATTGGAATAGAAGAAGCCATGAATCCCGGGACCTGAGGAAATGCTTTGGCATGGCAGTCGGAGGGAGGGGAGACTGAAAAAAGGCTGTCAATGACAAAACACTGAGGTAGAAGAGAGGCAAACATTGTCACTGTCTTGAATCCTGCTTCCCAGATACAGATGACCCTGAGAGGGTGTCAGGATGGACTTTTGGAAGTTGACAGTGAACCTCAGACTCTGAAGAAGAGTGATGATGAACTCCAGATCCTGTAAGAGGTGACTGGAGAAGGCACCTTAGGCAACAGACCATCTAGATAAGTAAAAATCTGAATGCCTTGGAGCCTGCAGAAAGCAGTCACAGGAACTAGGCATTTTGCAAATGCCCTGGGATAGTACAGAAACCAAAGAGCAAAGCAGGGAACTGAAAATGAAAGGAAGAAACAGAGAAATGTAAAAACTTCCTGAAAAGAGGGTGAATATCCTTTAGATCCAAGACACCATAAAAGCCTGGGATAGTAAGGGAGGAAACAGGGTTTGAAGAGTAAACATCCAAAAAGAAGGGACCTTAAAAAAGGTGTTGAGCAGGGAGAGATCCAGAATAGGTCTGCATGTGCCCTCCTTTTGAGGAACCAGGAACATCCTGAAATAAAACCCCTTTCCCACTTGGGAAGTGGGAACAGGTTGAATGGTTCTTTGGTTCACCAGGGAGCCTAGGACCTTTGGGAAAGAGGAAGTTGCTCTAGAGGATGTTAGGAGTCCCTGAAACAAGGAGAAACTTCCATACCATGAAGTAATGTTAATGAATGATAGAAAGAACCCAAGAGTCTGTAGTGATGAGAGGGCAATTTGAAAGACAAAGCCAAACAAACAAAGGAATCTGGCCTAAGAGAAGGGGGCAAACTGTGAAAGAGAAGCACGCTTTTCAGATAAAGGAGGCTTCTGGGCCATGGAAATCTGATAAGCCTTAGCAGTGGGGGCCCATCGAACACCCTTCCTGTCTTGGAGGCCTGCCAGGGTCACCTGTGAAGAAAAGCAGATCTAGAAGGATAATTCCTCTGGAACTTAGGAATAGGAGAGACAAAAATATGTTTAAGGTCCTGCAAGGCTTTGCCTTTCTCTTAAAGAGACTTAGGTCAGCAGCAGCAGTTCCAAAAAGATGTTTATTATCCAAAGGAGCATCCAACAACTTGGCATTAATCTCCTCAGGCAAAGACTGCAGACGAAACCATGAATAATGCTTCATGATGGACCCAAAACCCACAGCCCTGGAAGCGACATCAGCAGCATCGTAGCTACACTTAAGAGAGTGGCGAGACACTTGAAAAGCAGAACCTAAAATAGATAAAGGTAGAAGATTTGCTTTCAGGGTCAGTGAGGTCAGAAATAACCTGACAAGCCTGAGCAATCAAGGCCAGAGCATACCTGGTCATGTGGATCCGGTAATTAATAGCCCTAAAGGCTAACGTAGAAGCGGTGTCAACTTTCTTTCCAATCCTGCCTATTAACCTACTATCATTATCGGAAGGCTTGTCAGAAGAGACTGACACCACATTAGGACCAGCAGAAGGGCATTTAAATAACAATTGACAAGCCTTAGGAACCTTATAGAACTTATCACGTTTCTTAAGAGTAGGAAGCTGAGAATCAGGAGACTTGGAAGCAGCAATGAAAGTATCTAACAAGGCAGCTAAGACAGGAGGAACTGATAATGGTTTAGGAGTATCCACCTGAAGCAACTCATAATATCTTCTCTGAATATCAGACAATTGAGAAGAATCACACTTTAAAGAATTCCATCATCCTAGCAATTGTGTCCCAAAGGACACTTTCTGAGAAAGATTCCTCCTCATCAGAACCGTAAGCCAAAGGTGAAGGCATCTGTGAAGAATAGAACAAAAACCCCTCATCAGACACTGAATCCTCATCCGCGGACTCTAGATACCTAAGCCATTTAGAAGAGGTAGAGGTCTAAGGAGATGCCGGCACCAAAACCCCTTGAGGAAGCTTCAGGGCCTTCAAGGCAGAAAACAAGCCATGATTAAATTCTTACCATTCCCTTTGAGGATCCTTGGGATGGACCGAAACATGATTCATCTTTTGTCTTTTCATCCCTAATAGATACGGAAATTCCAACCCTTGGCAAGATTCGATAAGAGAACCTGGAACCTCCTCCCTGACCAATATGTGTGGAATCCCTCTAGGACCCACTGAGGTAATCAACTGCAGTTCCCCCTTGGTGTCCGGAGTGGATGCCTGCAAAGCCTCATATGACATGAAAAAGACAGATCCATGCTGGCCTCCAACAGGGTCATGGCAGAGGAATCCGATATAGATGCTGAATGGCCTACAGACCTGTAACCCACTTCTAGAGGGATGTCCGGTGGAGGCTGGACAGTTAAGGAATCCAGACTAGACTTCTTTGCCTTCTTTTTACCTAGCGGAAATATCTGAAGGTTAAAGGATTCCCACATCTTGCCCTTAACTAATTGTTTAAGCTGTTGGTTTTCAAGGTAAATGGCCAGAGAAAAAATGGCTTTTGAGTGTCTTAAGCACAAACGCCATAGATACTACAAGAGGTATGGTCGTGGGAACCACCAGAAGAGACACTGTTTATGATGAATCCATATGGGGAATCTGCCGCCCACACTGACATTTTCCCTTCTTGGATGATATGAATTCTGGGCATGCAAAATAAAGTACAAGAACAAAGAAAAAAAAAAACAACCCCAGCAGGGCACTTATCTGACAGCTACGTACTCAGCACAGCAACGATGAGCAGTAATGGCATTCGGACTGGCGGAAAAGAAGTTCTGGGTAACTGTGTCAATACATCACTTTTATGCCCTACTTTCTGTGTGGGGAGCATATGTGTGACGTGGCGCATACAGGATCATTAGGCTTTAGTATACTGGCCAAACTTTGGGCTGCTCTGCGCAGGAGATCCTGATCGTTAAGAATACTGAAACAGTGATACAGAACGACAGATCTATTGACTGTTAAACTTTCTTAAATAATAGTATATTACAAGAGATAGAAAAAAAACTTTCTTAAATAATAGTATATTACAAGAGATAGAAAAAAACATTAATCTCTCATAAACAACTTTTGGCTACCTGACTAAAGGCCTTGTCAATAGAGTGCAATGCGTATGCATGTAAGAACTTACCAAAAAGATTAACCCCAATAAAACGTGAACTTGTAACAGCTTAAGTGTTTTTTGAAGTGTGTTTACCTTATTTTCAACCTTAGCATTATTCTCTTGTAATTTTGAATGTAACCTCGATGGGCTTATAATGCTAAAAAAATTCCATTCCTATGAATGTCTTCAAAAAAATGTTCAAACTTTTGTACTGTCGCTTTGCAGTAAAGTATGTCAGTTGTATGTCACATAAAACTGTACCTTGTTCAAACAAAGCCATTATGAACATAAATATATTTAAGTAAAATTAATGTTCTGCACCGCTGCTTTATGAATAAAACATAAATCAACTAAATCTGATATAAAACCTTAACATATCCAAACAAAAACGTGAATCTAAACATAAACCAGTTATGGGTCACATTTGGAAGGTTTGTGGCAAAATAGTACCAATTGCCTTCAATATTCGTCTTGGATTACTGCTGTGGTAATAACTTGTATGGCTCTCTACCATTAACTGCTAATTCGTGCTGGTAAAATGTTGTATCCAGCTATGTATTTTTACCATATGTAATTTCTCACTCTTTAATGTCCTGTGTTTAATTATTCTTCTCTGTTAGTCTTTTTATGTGGAGCTTTTCTCCCCAGGTCTCCACTGAAAATGGATAATCTCTACCCAGTCAGACTTTCATGGTTACCAAATGTCAAATAAATAAAATAAATAAATTAACCAAAGAAGATGTCCAGCCTGACTTTCAGGACTGAGAATCCTTCTCTGATGGCTGGGATTATGTCACCAGGCCTAAAAAATCTGCATGTACCAGGAATGTAGGTGTTGCGCACCTGCATAATTTTTAATTCTTTATTGCCACATAAATGTTCACTTCAAGAGAGTGTTTGTCACAGCCCAGGGTAGGTGCAAGACTGCAGCTTAAGAACATTGAGAGAGACTTACTATGCTGGGGATATGATTTTTGTGCTTATTATTATAATCTTGTCAGTAACTGCATTTAACAGATCAAGTAATGGACTTATACACATGGAGGTGTTTGGTATGTCGTCATAGCTCACTGGAACAAGCACATTTTCCCTTACATGAATAAGTGCCTGATTCCAGTGCAGTCCTCTGAGGAAATATGGAGAGCACTGGAATATGCCACAGAATGCCTCTGCAGACTAGATTTCTCAGTCAATGAACAGAAGTCAAACCTTTTCCTAGCCAGAAGGCATTTGTCCTCCCGGTTTGGCCCTTTTTCAAGAAATGCTAAAGGTGTCCATTGTAACAGGCAGTGAGGTCCTGAGCATTCTGTCATATGGTATCCACCATACTGTAGGTGCCACTAACCAGACTGCCAATGCAGAACCTTCAGGGGTACCTAGAGATTACCTGTGACTAGTATTCTCACTCCCTGCTGCATACTATCCCTGTCATACCCTGTTTAAAGAGAGAGCTTGAAATGTAGATACACCAGTCAAAAAAAAAATGAGGATTTATTCATCAGTGCCCCCATGGTGCCTCAGACAAGATGTGAGGCACATACATCAGATCTGAAAGTGGAGGGCACCTGTAACTCCCGGTGAGCAAGGCTGCAGATAAACATAAGAGAGATGATGCTAGTGGTTCAGGCTCTTAAAACCTGGAGATGTGAGAGCCTACATATCATAAACGACAGCACTTTTGGCACAGAAGCAGTGAAGTGGGAGCACATTTTTACTAGTTATACAAGCAAGCCATGCAGACTTGGGAATAAGTCCTTGCATCAGGACCAAACATAGGGCCCCCTCACCAGTCAAACTGTTTGCCAGTTCTGGTAAACCAGATGATAGTGTTAAGCATATAATCCAATTCACTCATGGCAGATACCATTATTTTATTTATTTGCAGTTTGTTAACTGGGAAGGTCCATTGGGCCAGAATTAGCCCGTTTTCAATGGAGGTCCTGGGAGAAAAGCTCCATATACAATTATTGCAAAGCTAATATCAACAATGTTAACAAGCACAATACAATTTTCAAAAACTACTAAAACACAGTAATATGGAAGACAGAATAATAACATTTGAACAACACAGTAATATAGAAGACATTAGTGCACTGATCTTCAGGAAGCATTCAACTTTCTTGTGATATGGCATCTGTTTTGTTAGAGAAGGGAGCTCCAGGAGTACACCCATCTGTCATAGGCCTGATTATAGTGCCAATGATAGAGAGACTTTCTGGTAGCTCAATAGCAGTGATGCTTAGAATGTGGATAGTCTGATCACTTTAAAATGCTGCTGCTGCCTGTGCAGTGCCTTTTAAGAGTGATATCGGCAATCATTTTTATGGTTTTAACTTAAAACATTTCTGGTAATGCTTGTGCTGTAAGTATGCATAATACTCCTTAATCTCTGCCCCTTATATTCTGGTAGGCTACCAAGCAGCATTCAGACCTTCAGGCAGATCTGCCAGTTGCCTTATTTCTTGATTAACTGCTAAATTTAAGAGGCTGGATTCCATTGGCTTCCATAACCGTGATATTTGTATTAGTATGTGTTCTGTGCTTTAATTATTGTAAAGGCATGGTTCAAGATGTTGAAACTGTGCTTTATTTGTTGATTATACTGGTTAGATTACAGGCATTGTTTTCATCTTGATATACAAGTAGGTTAGCATTGAAAAATAAGCAGTAACAATACAGTACATCTGTTTCCATATTCTTATGTTTGGTGCAGTAACCCCATCCTGCTGTTATAAATTTATTTTCATTGCTAGGAGTCAAAACAAAAAGCTCCACTTCCTGGAAGCACTCCTCGCCCTAGAGAGTGTTGACATCTGTTCAGTTACTGAGACATGGTTTAAAGCCATGGAAGGCACCCTGGTAGTTCAAGGCTATAATGACTTTACACAGTTAAACCAGTTACCACACAAGAAGGGACAAGAGGTGGAGGTGTATCAGTCTACATAAACAATTAAGCACATCTTAAGATTAATCAAACAGTATGACATGATTGAGCTACTCTGTGTCTAACTAACCTTAGGGTAAAGTACAATACCACATCCTCACTAGCTATAGGTCCCTGTCTATGACCCAGAGTAATGATACCACATACTTGAATATAGTGAAGTGACGTCAATCACAACTTAGCCCAGCACCATATTCTTGTGTGATTTCAACTGTCGCATCATAAACTGGGATATATATACAGCCACTGACTTGTAAGCTCAAAGATTCCTGGATTTTGTTAATGCAAATATCCCTGGAACAGCTAGTCTGCACACACACTAGGGGTTCAAATATCCTGGATCTGGTACTCACAAACAGAGAATGTTGCACCCCGCCCACTTGTGTAATGTCCTCACTGGTCAGATCAGATTACAAAGCTGTAACCCTTGAAATAAATATAAAGATTGAACTCCCAGCAAACCCCAGAACCTTTCAGAACTTTCCCAAAGGCTAACTACATCCTTTTAAGTGGAAGCATGGCTAAATTCAAAGCTGCCCTCCCAAACTCAGAGAACATGGTGGCCTATGCAGAAGTGTTTACAGAACCCCTTTACAAGAACTAACTGGATAGAAACAGCAATATCAAACAAAAACAAGCTTCATTGGTGCACTTCCAGTATTAATAAGTTGGACAACAAAAGAAAGAAAATCTTGCCCAAAAATAGGAAGGGCTATGCCCAAAAGACCAAAAGCTCCTTTATCAGTCTCAGTAAGCAACACAGTGGACTAATCAAGTCCACCAAAGCTAGAGGCAAAAATATCCTCCCACGCTAAGGTGAGCCAAAAGACATTTTTTTCACTTGTGTATGCAGCTTTAAAGGGAATACCCAAGAGTGTGCTGAACTAATAGTAAGTAGAACTTCCTATCCTGAACTGGGGGAAATAGCAGATTTGCTGGTTGATAAATTTAGCCCCAATTTCACTCTCAGCTTCCCCCCTAGGAAATACCCTCTACCATTTTTCCCCCAACTATCACTAAAATGCAGGTTCTCACTGCATTCTGCAGAGTATCACTGGGTCCTGATAATATCCCAGGATGGCCTGCTAAATAACTTAAAACATGGTTTGTCAGGCCCACTAGAATCTCTATTTAAGCACTGCCTCCAGACAGGCTTCATACCTAGGGAATGGAGGACTGCAAATGTCACCCCTGTACACAAAAATAGGCCATCAACTACAGACCCATATATTTGACTAGTTTTATATGCAAGGCCGTAGGAAGATGTATTGTGGCCCTGATAAAAGCATGGGAAATCTTCAAATGCTGGACTCATCCCTAGTTCAGTTTTGTCAAGGGCAGGTCAAGCCTACTACACTTGGTAGACTTCTTCAAGGTGGTTGCTAGAACTATGGATGAGAGGGCAGCATGGTGCATACTGGCTACCTTGGCCTTACAAAGGCATTTGACACTGTATCTGACTTGAGTATTGTAGATAAACTCACACATTTAGGCAAAAATCCATATGTCACCTGATGGATAGCCAAATAGCTCACAGATACATCACATGAAGTTAGGGTGGGGGAATCCACCTCCACCAAGAGGCTGTTATTAGTGGTATCCCAAAGGGCTCAGAACTGGCACCTCTCCTGTTTGGAATACACTTCTCTGAAGTCAAGGCAAATATAGAAGGCCTTTTGCTGACCAAATTTGCCGACAACTGCAAGTTGGGTGCAATCATTAAATTCTCCATAGATATGGATATTCTCCCAGAAGGTCTGATACAGACAAATGATTGGTGCCTGAACCGTGGCCTAAAACTCAATGCAAAAATTGCATAATTATACTCTTTTGGGAAGATGACCACCCCTGCAAATTACAACATTGATAATACTCCCCAAACAGTCAACCCAGTGATAAGGGACTTGGGAACTAAGGTTGACAGTAATCTGAAATTTGATCACCATGTGTCCATGGTAGTGAGAAAATCCTTCTACGTGGCACAGCTTATAAGTAAGGGCATGGCATCCAGATCTAAGGGGATCATAGTCCCACTATACTCAGCCCCCATTAGAACCATAATTGATACATTGCACAGGCATGTACCTGACTAAGCATTTGCAACAGCTGGAATGGCCACAAAGGTTCCTTACTAAAAGAATAAAGGGTGTAAATAATATGCCCTATGCAGACCACCTCAAAGCCCTCTCCCTGTACTCAGTTTTCTACAGACTACTGAGGGGGGTGATCTATGCCTTACCTACAAGGCATTCTCTGATCAGCACTGATAGCCTAGTACCTACCTATGAACCTATCGGCCCTAGGGCCCATACAAGCCAAGCCAAAAAATGTACCCTGGCTTTCGCCACCCAAGAAAATTATTTTCCTATGCCCCTGTCGAGCAGAGCCACAGAAGTGATCCCCGGGGTGAATTTCCCATTTCCCATCCAATCATCAAGATTTTTCTTGAAGAGTGCTAATGAGGAGCTCTGTTTGACATAGATATAGTCTGTTCCAGAGTATGGGAAGTCTCTGGGACAGGAATCTATCCCTCCAGCATGTTCCGTTTATTGTGGTGACAAGGTTAAGGTCCCTAGAGTGTGTAGCTCGGAGGGATTGGGATTTCTTTAAGTGGAGCATGTCCAGCAGCTCTGGGTTTGACGTAGCTTTGTATGTTAGGCAGAGATTGCCCCTGAGTAGGCGATATGCGATGGAGTAAAGCTGTAGTTTTTTGAGACGGTCTGCATAGGGCATCTGTTTGAGGCCAGTAATCCTCTTGGTCTTTCCAGTTGTTGTAGATGTCTTGTGAGGTACATACCAAAAGGGGCGTTGTACTCTATAATGGGTCTAATGAGTGAAGAGTAGAGGGGAACAATGACCTCTTTTTTTCTAGATGAGAATCCTTTTGTGATGAGATGAGCCACGTAGAAAGATTTCCTGACCACTGTGGCGATGTGATTATCAAAGGAGAGACTACTGTCCACCTGTGTCCCAAGGTCTCATCACATTTTCAGCATTATGTAGACTACCAGCTATGTGGTAGTTCATGGGTACAGAGTTTTTACCAAAGGGGATGACAATACACTTTTTGGCATTGAGCTTCAGGCCATGGCTTTGACACCAGGAATCTGTCTCAGTGAGGCCCTTTTGTAGTTTGTCCACATCATTAGGAGTTGCGATTATGGCTCCTAGTTTGCAGTCATCTGCAAACTTTGTTAGCCAAAGACTTTCTGTGTTGTCCTGCACTTCAGAGAAGTAGATACCAAACAGGACTGAACCCTGTGGTACTCCACTTGTCACTGGTCTGATGTTGGATTTGGAATCCGCTACTTTCACAGTGTGGGTTCTGTCCGTGAGCCAGTTGGCAACCCATCTTATGACATAGGGATTTATACCTAGTTCAGTGAGCTTATCTATAATTCCAGAGTGGGGGATGGTGTCGAAAGCCTTGGCGAGATCTAGATAAGCTGTGTGAACCATTTTACCATCATCTATGGCTTTGGTGACTGCTTCAAAGAAGTCAATCAGGTTTAGGAGACATGATCTGCCTTTTACAAATCCAAACTGAGTAGGGTCCAGAGTTTGGAGATTACCAATGTCTTTGTTTATGAGTTCCATGATGATACGTTCCATGGCCTTGCAGACCAGGCTCGTCAGGCTAATGGGGCGGTAGTTCCCGGGGTCCGTCGTGGCTTCCCCTTTGTGGAGTGGGATAACTGTCGCGGTGCGACATTCAGTGGGTACAAAGCCTGAGGCGAGGCTATGATTGAACATGGTACTTAGGTAGGGTGCCAGTTCATTCTGTAGTTCGTGTAGAATGCAGCCTGGGATATTGTCAGGTCCCATGGATACTGTGTTCTTGGCTTTGGAGAGTGTGTTTTTTACCTGTGCAGCCGTGATTATAGAAACTTTGCATTCTTCCGGTATAGAGATGGGCCCTCTAGGGGGTGAGAGAGGGGTAAAGTTAGCACTGAACCTATCTGCTAGGATGTTGGCAATATCAGTTGGTTCTGTATATTTAGTGCCATTGTGCTGTAACTCATAGCAGATCTGAGTGTTCCCATTTAGATTCTTGACATAGCTATAGAATGCTTTGTGGTTGTCTTTAGAGTCAGTGGCAATTTTGTTTTCGTAACTAGCTTTGGAGGATTTTATGAGGGATCTCAACTTCTTACTGAGGTTGACCAGGGAGTTCCTCCAGTCATGGGATTTTACTCTTTTTTGCAACAGTTTCTTTCTTCTGTTGTAGAGTTTGTTTATGGCAGAGGACCACCAGATTGGCTTCCTTTTTTTGGAGGATAACATCTTGGTTCTATTAGGGATAGCATGAGCCATGCACTCGTGTAAGTGCTTATAAAGTGCATTTGTGTAGAATTTGGCAGTCATACCTCTATTGTCCAATGGATCTACTACACATTTGTAAAACAAACCGCACTAGAATTACCCAATCTAAGGATCTAAACGTCGTCTGTGACATAGACAAATTATGCTGAAGGCGCAGGTATGTGTCTCAGAGGTTAGCCCTTTTCTAGAACAGACTTCCCATTCATGTGAAACAGAGGTCTTCCATGAGCCTGTTCAAATGGAGTTTGGACCAGTGAATGGGAAATTGCAAATTCACCTCTAGCTTGTCACCTGGGACCCTTATGGACAAGGGCAGTTTGTAGATGCCCTAAGGTGCAGGCGTATACCAAAGCCATTCTAGCCCATGGACATTGATAATTGGGAAATTGGGGCATGAATGGCTAGGCTTGAAAAGGCTCTAGGTCCATCAGCCTAGTAATCTCTTATGATCCCCAGTAGCAGACCACCAGGCCATATCTGCCAGCCTAGTGTCTACACAGGCAAGTCCCACACCAGCAGATCCCTAGTAATGTCCTTCCATACACTGTTGCAGTATTCTTTACATCTGGTATTCCCTGCCTAGGGCAGCCCGATGTCCGGCCAGTATACAAAAGCCTTAGGTTGCTTAAAGGTCTGCTATACATCACACATATAATCCTCGTATAGTGTGGGGCATAAAGGTGATGTCCAGACATACCATCCTCAGAACTTCTTTGCTGCCAATCTGAATATCATCTCTTGATCGCCTGTCTGAATGCCTGTGTCCCGTAACTGGTTTCCAAGCCGTTGCAGACAAGTGCCCCTTTGAGGTTTATTTTTTTCTTGTCTTTGGTTGTTTCTGGAGATTTATGTCATCTAAAAAGGGTAAATGCCAATGCGGGAGACGGATTCCCCATAATGACCACCACAAACAGTGTTTATTTTGCCTTGGTGCCTCACTTGACAATATGTCCTGCTGCATCTGTCAGACTTTCTTCCTTAGTGTTGTATCTAGAGAATCAGTGACTTAAGCTTCTCGCTAAGGATACTATGAAAGGAACTTCCTACCTTGAGGGTCAGCTGTGAGGGAAGAAGGCGGCTATAGAAACCTAGGCAAGAATCTTCCATTGTGTTTCTCCCAAGGTAAGTGAATGCCTGGAGGTTTGTCTGGCTCTGTTGTCGGATTTCTTTGCCACGGCTGGGTTGATGCCAGCGGAAATCCAGCTTTAAGCCCACCTGATCAGACTTTGCAGATGTCCATTTCGGACATTCAGGGGGGAACCACAGTTGATTATTTCTGAGAGGCCTAGGGGTGTTCCTCAGATTTTAGTTAGGGAAGAAGTCCCTACTACTGTTATTGAATGCCATCTTTGATCAGAGCCTTCTAAGTTTTACAAGATAGGCAGTCCATTAAAGAAAACACAAAAAACTAAACATGTCTCTCCTACCCCTAGGGATCCACAGTGTGAGTCTCAGTATTTCACTTGGGGTTTGTTTAATGCTTTGAGGCATTGAAACCTCTGCAGGGGTTTTCTGATCCAGCTTCCCCTTGGTCCTCTACTCCACTTAAAAGACCCTGTAAACAGAATTTTTCTGAGAAGGAGTTGATTTCTGATGAGGAATCCCTTGCTTACTCTTCTTAAATTCCTTCTCCTTTGGGCTATGGTTCAGAGGAAGAGGACTGTACCAGTCGTGATACTCCCTTTGAAGAGATTCCTTTTGGGGACACAGTCTTCAGAATGGTGAAGTTTTTTTAAATGGGATTGCACTCAGGTCTCTGAGATCCATAAGAGGTTCTATGAGTTGCAGCAGATGGAATCTCCTAAACCTTCTGCTATTCCTCCTGTTTTGGCTGCTTTGTCAGATACATTGTCCAGTGCCTCCAAAGCTCCTGATTCTCAGCCCCCTGCTCTCATGAAACCTGATAGGTTTTATATGGTGCCTGGCGACTGTAACTATTTGTACAAGTGCCCTGCTGCTGATCCCTCAGTGGTGTCTGTAGCCTCTGACAAGCCCTCTCAGTTGCTTCCTTCAACCAGGTTACTGCCATCTGATAAAGACAGCAGAACCATGAAAAGGCTAGGTAAGAAGATTTACACCTCCGCTACCTTGGCTTTTAGGTCTGTTAATTATCAGACCCATATGTCCAGGTATGTTTTGGCTATCCTTTCTCATGGTGGGTCAGGTTATTTCTGATCTCCCAGACACTGAGGGAAGAACTTTTACTCTTTCCCTGTTAGGGACTTCCTCACAGGTGGTTCATTATTCCATCAGGTGTAGTTATGATGCAGCAGATGCTTCTTCTATGGCTGCTCATTTTGGATCAGTGATGAGGAGGTATTCTTGGCTTTAGCTTCAACCATTGTCTGATGACATCAAGGCCAAGTTGATGGATGCTCCTCTTTATAATCACTTGCTTGGAGAAGCTGCTGCTGATTTGTTAAGTCCCTTCAGGATAAGGGGAAGGCCTTACAGGACCTCAAACATGTGTTTGTCTCTCTTGTTCCTAAATTTCAGAGAAACTACCCCAATAAGCCCACCTTTGTTCGCAGGCAATCTCGCTGTTCTCCTACTAAGGGCAAAAAGAGTGGCAAGCAGACATCTTCTGCTGAGGCTACTCAGACTTCAAGGACTCAGAAGTCTTCTTTTCCTGATAAAGCAGGTGCTGTCTAATCTCTGTCTCTTTCCAGCCACTTTCCTCTTTCTTCTCTCTCTCTCTCTCTCTTCCTGTTTTGGTTCAGATTACTCAGGATTCATGGGTTCTGTTCATTATTCTCCAGGAGTATTTTATGGTGTGGAACTTCCATCCCCCTTTTATGTGCATTCCTCTGCCTCCTCAGGAACAACTCTCCTTTTTCCCAGATGTACTTTGACATCTTTTGACTCAGGGTACTATTCAAGAGGTGCCTGTGTCCCAAAGGGGTAAGGGGTTTTACTCCAGGATGTCTCTAATACCCAGGAAAAGAAGGTACTTGGAGACCTATTCTAGACCTCTCTCATCTAAACACTTTTCTGAAGGTGCCCACTTTTCGAATGTTGTCCCTTCAGACTCATTTGCCTCTTTTGCTTCCTCAGGCTTATATGATATTTCTGGATCTCAAGGATGCTTCTCTCCATATTCCGATCCATCCCCTTTTCAGGAACTTTCTACATTTCTCTGTTGCTTTCTGGCATTTTCAGTTCTCTGCTTTGCCCTTTAGCCTTTCTACTGCCCCAAGGGTATTCACCAAATGCCTTGCTCCTGTGATTACTTTTTTGCAGGCTTCAGGGAATCCAAGTATTTTCTTACTTGGGCGACCTGATGATTCAGGCATCCTCTCCATATATCCTGATGCAAAACTTATTTATTTATTTATTTTATTTTATTGCGGTTGGTTTACCAGGATAGTCCATTGGGCTTTCTTCTCTCTCTCTCTCTCTCTTCCTGTTTTGGTTCAGATTACTCAGGATTCATGGGTTCTGTTCATTATTCTCCAGGAGTATTTTATGGTGTGGAACTTCCATCCCCCTTTTATGTGCATTCCTCTGCCTCCTCAGGAACAACTCTCCTTTTTCCCAGATGTACTTTGACATCTTTTGACTCAGGGTACTATTCAAGAGGTGCCTGTGTCCCAAAGGGGTAAGGGGTTTTACTCCAGGATGTCTCTAATACCCAGGAAAAGAAGGTACTTGGAGACCTATTCTAGACCTCTCTCATCTAAACACTTTTCTGAAGGTGCCCACTTTTCGAATGTTGTCCCTTCAGACTCATTTGCCTCTTTTGCTTCCTCAGGCTTATATGATATTTCTGGATCTCAAGGATGCTTCTCTCCATATTCCGATCCATCCCCTTTTCAGGAACTTTCTACATTTCTCTGTTGCTTTCTGGCATTTTCAGTTCTCTGCTTTGCCCTTTAGCCTTTCTACTGCCCCAAGGGTATTCACCAAATGCCTTGCTCCTGTGATTACTTTTTTGCAGGCTTCAGGGAATCCAAGTATTTTCTTACTTGGGCGACCTGATGATTCAGGCATCCTCTCCATATATCCTGATGCAAAACTTATTTATTTATTTATTTTATTTTATTGCGGTTGGTTTACCAGGATAGTCCATTGGGCCTAGAAGAACCCGTTTTCAATGGAGTCCTGGGGAGAAAAGCTCCAAAACAGAAAATAGATATACATTAACATTTGATAGTAATTACTAGATACATTGAAGTAGCAAAAAATAAAGTCATTATAATTAGACAGTACAAGCCTTGGTACATGCAGTTGAAGGAACAAAATGCAAAACATAATTGCAGATTAATGACAATTAGACAGTAAAAGCCTTGGTACATGCAATTGAAGGAACAAAATGCAAAACATAATTGCAGATTAATGAACAAACATAGAAGGTGAATAAGGTAGATTAAGGTATTTAAGGGCATTTAGTAGAGTTGTTTATGAGGGGTGGGAGCAAGAGCATTCCCATTTAGATGCTAGGTGTAAGAAAAGTGACTTCTTGAAGGTAGAGTGGTTAGCGGTAATGCGGATGTTAGGTGGTAGAGAGTTCCAGAGGCGAGCGAGGCTGAAGGAAAGGAGGTTTTTGCCTGGGGGATGAGTGGGTTTATGCACTTCTAGTAAATTTTGATTATTAGACCTTAGCACTCTATTTGGTAGGTGCATTTTAAGGGCAGAAGCAAGGGAGGGACACTTGGAGGGGTTTAGGATCAGTTTATGGGCTAGAGTTAGTTGAGTGTAAGTAAGATAGTTGGGAAGTTCTAACCATTTTAGTTTATGGAGGGAGAGACAATGGTGAGTGGAAGACCTTTGAGCGGTGGCGAATTTAGCAATTTTATTATAGCATGAAGTGAGCTGTTTTTTTAATGAGGACTGAAGATTAGTAAGTAGTGGGGCACCATATAGAAGGGAGGGGATAAGAAAGGAAGTAGCTAGAGTGGTTTTAGTGGTGGATGTAAGGTAGGCATTTTGTCTATACAGCATACCAATTTTTTGATGTGTTTTTTTGATGTTTTTTTGTAGGTGGGAATTGAATTTTAGTTGTTTGTCGATTTGAACACCGAGTAGTTTGGTGTCTGACTATTTCGAGAGGTAAGTTATTTTGACTGGTAATTAAGAAGGAGTTCATGTTGGGGGGAGTGAGTTTGGAGGGGGTAAATAACATTAATTTGGTTTTGGTGGCATTAAGAGCTAGATGATTGCTAAGCATCCATTGCTCTGTGGAAGAAAAGGCGTCTTGAGTAAGTTTTTGTAGGGTGGGGATAGAAGAGGCAGAGCAGATGATAGTACAATCATCAGCATATTAGATGATGCTGGAGAAAGGGATAGCTTTGTGGAAGTCATTAATAAAGATATTGAAGAGTAGAGGACCCAGTATGGAGCCTTGTGGAACTCCGGTAGGGGTAGTTAGGAAGGAGGAAGTTGCTTTTTTCCACTTTACAGCTTGATTTCTGTTGGAAAGATAGCTAGAGAACCAGTTCAAAGATGAAGAGGATAGGTAGAGTTTGGAGAGTTTAGTTAAGAGCAGGCTGTGAGAGATAGTATCGAAAGCTTTAGAAAGATCAAGGAGTATGGTGGAAACGATTTGTCCTGAGTCACGGGCTTTATTGATGATTTCAAGGAAGGAGAGAAGGGCAGTCATGGTGCTATGATTAGGTCTGAAACTGTGTTGTGTGGGGGTGATAAGATTGTTGTCTAGGAGATGAGGGAGGAGTTGGAGTTGTACACATTTTTCAAGGATTTTTGCAATGGGAGACAGGATGGCTATGGGACGGAAATTAGTAATGTTGTTATTGTTACCACCTTTGTGTAATGGTATGATATATGCTTGTTTCCAGATTTGGGGAACTGAGCCTTCTTGAAGGGAGCGGTTAATTAAGATGCTGATGGGGTAGGCAAGACTTTCCGCAGCGATGCCAAGAAAGTAAGAAGGGATATTATCAGGAGCATTGGTACATGGTTTCAATTTCTGAAGGAGTTTCTTGATGGTAGCAGTAGGAATGGGATTTAAAGTGAAGAGAGTGCAGTCATGGGGTGTTGAATTTTGGGGTGGTATAGATGAGGATGGAATTTGTGTAGAAAGGGGTATAGTGGGATTAGTGGGTGTAGAGTAGGGTGTGGATGAAGAGATACTGGGGGTGGGTGAAGGGGTGTTAGATGAAGGGGAAGATATAGAGAAAGAGGAGGTTAGTTTGGAAATAGAGTCAATAAAGAAGGAATTGAATTGGGTGGCTAAATCTAGTTCTGGAGCATTTGGATCTGGGTTTGGAGTATCTGGTTTACTGGGGTGGAGGAGAGTGGAGATACCTTTCCAGAATTTTTGAGGGTTGTTTTTGTTTTGGTTTTGGAGTGTAGAGTAGTAATTTTGTTTATCAGAAGAGATGTGTTTCTTAACTTTATTGCGGAGCATTTTGTATTCGTTAAGGAGTGGGGTTGTCTTATGTTTTTGGTAGCGTGCCCATGCTTTGTCTCTTTGTCTCATGGTAGAAAGAGTAGTTTTAGATAGCCAAGGGGCTGATTTAGTTTTTATTCTTTTAGTCCGTAGGGGAGCTTGGGAATCGAGTATTTTTAAGAACGTTGAGTTAAAATATGAGACAGCATTGTCTAGAGGTAGTGTTTTTAGACAAGTCCAATTTACTGCTTTTAGTGAGTTTGAAAAGGTTGTTGGGTTGAACTTTTTTCGGTCACGGATTGTAATGATGTTGTGGGTCCGTTGAAGGATAGTGGGAAGTCTGTGGGTAAAGGTGGGTAGGTGGTCACCTAGAGGGTCGGGAAGGATGCCACTTTCAATGTTATGTAGTCCAATCTCGCCTACATTTTTACCCGTGGGTTCGGAGCCGAATATTGGCTCCGACTCGGCCAAACTTTTCTAGCTCGAAGTCTTTATATTGGCTGGGCTAAGATGGCACCCCATGCTGCATTGCTGCATATCCCCAGATCTCGTTTGCCGGTCGTGTAGCTCGGACATGGTCTCGCTCTTGGCTGTGGCTAAGTACCCTTTTTCTTCTTCTTGAGAGAATTTGTTACAAACAAAAGCTATTTTAATAGCTATTCCTAGTTTGGTGTTTTGTGCATAATTTTAGTGTGATTGTTTTTGTGGTATCCCATTAGCTGTTCCAACAGGCTAGGCCCGTTTCAGTTAGAGGACCTAGTCTGTCCCCTTGCTTGTCCCTGTGTGTGCCTGGTCTAAAACCATTTAAATTATAGGTTCATAGGTTCATACTAGGCTATCTGCCCTGGGGCAATTATAAGCCTAGCCCGATTCTGTATGGCTTACGCCACCCCTTGATTTGAGTATACTGTGCCCTTTTTAAGGTTTAGTTTACTGTGCCTCTGTCTAATAGTGACACGGGAGTAATCCCTGGGACAAACCTACGATCCCCCATCCACCTATCGAGATTCTTCTTGAAGAGATCCAGTGAGGTGCTCTGCCTCACATGAACTGGAATTCTATTCCAGAGTGAAGGGAGCCTCTGGGTTATGAACCTGTCCCTCCAGCAAGTTCTATTTATTTCTGTGCTGAGGTCAAGTCCCTCGAGCGTGTGGCTCTAAGGGATTTAGATTTACTGAGGTGGAGCATGTCCATTAATTCTGGATTTGACATAGCTTTGTATGTCAGGCATAGATCGCCTCGAAGTAGGCGGTATGCAACTGAGTAGAGCTGGAGTTTTTTTAACCAAGCAGCATATGGCATCTGTTTGAGACCCTTGATCCTCTTGGTGAGATACTTTTGGGGTCTTTCTAATTGCTGCAGGTGTCGGGTAAGGTACATCCCAAAAGAGGCATTGTATTTTATGATGGGCCTGATGAGGGATGAATAAAGGGGCACGATTACCTCTCTTTATCTAGATGTGAAACCCTTCGTGATGAGGTGGGCTATGTAGAAGGTCTTTCTAACCACTTTGGCAATGTGGTTTTCAAAGGAGAGATTGCTATCAACTTGGGTCCCCAGGTCCCTAATAACTTTCTCTGTACTTAATGGGTTTCTGCCTATGTGGTAATTTGTGGGCACATTGTTTTTGCCAAAGGGTATGACTATACATTTTTTGGCATTTAGCTTTAAACCATGGCGCTGGCACCAGTTATCTGTCTCTGTGAGACCTTTTGAAGGATGTTTGTGTCAGCTGGAGAGTCGATTATGGCGCCCAGTTTGCAGTCGTCTGCGAACTTGGTGAGCCATAGTCCTCCCACGTTTGCCTGTACCTCGGAAAAGTATATACCGAACAAGAGTGGTCCCAGGACAGAACCCTGTGGGATGCCACTTGTGACCGGTTTCGAGTCTGACATGGCTCCAGCAACTCTCACTCTGTGGGTTCTGTCTTTGAGCCAGTTTGCGACCCATCTTGTGACATAGGGGTTTATATTTAAGCTGGATAGCTTATCTCTGATGCCCGAGTGGGGTATTGTGTCAAATGCCTTTTCAAGGTCCAGATAGGCTGTGTGGACTACCTTCCCTTCATCTATGGCTTTGGTGACTGTTTGGAAGAAGTCAACCAGGTTCAAAAGGCAGGATCTGCCCTTGACAAGGCCGAACTGGGTAGGATCTAGTGTCTGTAGGTCCCCAATGTCTTTGTTTATGAGCTCCATGATGATCCTCTCCATAGCCTTGCAGACTAAGCTAGTCAGGCTTATGGGGCGATAGTTTCCAGGGTCCGTAGAGGCTCCACCTTTGTGGAGTGGGACCACTGTTGCTGTACACCATTCTGTGGGCACATATCCTGTAGTGAGGCTGAGATTGTATCGCTGTTTTATTTGAGGGATTAGTTCCTCTTGGAGTTCATGTAGGACGCAACCTGGGACGCCATCTGGTCCCATGGAAGCAGTGTTTTTTGCTTTGGAGAGGGCAGCCTTCACCTGAGCATCAGAGATGTTTGGGAGGCAGCCCTCTGCCGGGATAGATACTTGCTCTTTTGGGGGGGAGGGGGTGGAGAAGTTTGCACTGAACCTGTCTGCCAGGATATTGGCGATGTCTGTGGGTTCAGTGTATTTTTTGTCGTTTAGAATCAACTCAGAACAAGTCTTGGAGTTGCATCCCAGGTTCCTAACATAACTGAAAAAAGCCTTATGATTGTCTTTGGTGTCCTGTGCAATTTTTCTCTTGAAGCTGGCCTTGGAGGATTTTATGAGGGATCGTAATTTTTTGCTAGTACTGATCAGAGATGCCTTCCCTATTAGGGATTTTGCTCTATCATGTAGTAGCTTCCTCCTTCTGTTGTACAGATTATTTATGGCAGGGGTCCACCAGACTGGACGCCTGCCTTTGGATGATTGGGTCTTGGTTTTGTTTGGGATAGCATGATCCATGCATTCCTGGAGATGTCCGCAGAATGCGTTTATATAGGATTCTGCAGTTTGGGCCGTAGTTTCCACTGGCCCTGGGGCCTTGAAGGATTCCACTTCGGTTTTGAGAAGTGAGAAGTTCGCTTTTTAGAAGTTTTTCACTGTGTTTTTCTGGGCTGGGGATGGGGTCGGGATGTGGACATCCAGTGAAATTAATTTATGGTCTGATCTTACCAATGAGGGATATACTTCTGGTGTGGAGCATAGAGTCCCCATGTTGGTAATGATCAGGTCTAGTATGTTGTCCCCTCTTATGGGAGTGGTGACTAGTTGTTCCATAGCATTTGAGTTTATAATTTCCAGGAACCTTTGGGCTAAGGTGCTGGGGCTTGAGTAGTGCTCCCAGTCAATGTTTGGGTAGTTGAAGTCACCCAATATAATGGTGTTCGGAGAAATCTTCATGTTCTCCAATGTTTTCAGGAAAGCAGAGTGGGATTCCTGACTTTGAGAGGGTGGTCTGTAGGATGCTATAAACTGAAAAGCAGTCTTGCCCACTGTTAGTTGCACATGGATGGTCCCCGATACTTCGTGCAATGCCACTAACCTGGAGGTGTGGATATCCTTGATAAATATGGAAACTCCCCCTCCTTTTGTGGTTCGGTCCGGGTTTTGGGGCCGAAAAGCATGATATGAGGTATAGCCTGGTAGTGCTGGGGTGCTCTCTGGAGCCTTGAACCAGGTTTCTGTCACTGCACAGATATCGATGTTCTCTATACTGAGGAGAGCTTTGAGTGCGTGCATCTTGAGGTTAAGACTTATGGCGTTAAGCAGCATTACCCTTAGTTTCTTGTTCCTTGTGCTGAGGTTTTAGTTTCTGTTTCCTTTGTTGTGTGTGCTAGTGCTGTTCTAAAACCGTTTAAATTAGAGGTTTTAGCCTTAGTCGCCTTAGTGTGTGTCCGATCTGAGGATTGTTTGTGCAAGTTGGTTAGGGTAGTTTTGTTCCCACACTCAGTGCGGTGTAATTTGTGACTGTTGTTTTTCTCCAGTTCAGTACCGTGATCTTTTGTCTTGGTAATTGTGATAATTTATTAAGATGTCTAAAGATTCCAAGGAGCACAAGCCTTCGGGTTTTAAAAAATGTTCAAAGTGTGACTATAAAATGTCCATCACCAATGTACATTTGATATGTGTCTATTGTCTGGGAGCAAACCATCTGCAGGAGTCTTGCAGCTTCTGCCATGCTTTGAGTCTCATGGTACTTCAGGAAAGATGAATAAGCTAATTCTGAAGGGATTCTTGAAACCCTTGTTCGAAGAGGGCCTGGAATCTGCTTCCAGCTCAAAACCTAAATCCACTAAATCGAAAAAGAGGTCTCCGTCTCCTTCAGTCTCCTCGGAGCCACCGGAAAAAGTAATCAAATTAGCTTCGACCTCCTTGGCTCCACTGTCCTTGGGGCCGCAGGAAGTGTCGGTGTTGATGGAACCGGCGTCGGCTCCAATTATATTGGAACCTATTCGGAGCCGATCGCCTAGTACTGGACAAGTTTCACCTGAGAGGAGATCTCGATCTCCCTCCCTGTCCTCCAAATCCTCCAGGACACTTTCAGATGTGGATGTCGATAGGGTGGTGCAGAGACTCCTTCAGTCACCGGTTGGTTCCGGAGCCCATCCTGCTACCTTCTTCGATTCTTCCTCCTCCGAGCGCATCTCTGTCTTTGGAGCCAGAGTGCTCCGCTCCATGTGATGTTTCCAGGTCAGTTCCGATGGCCCCTCCTAGCTTATCGGTGCCGACGTCCGCTCCGACCCCGTCGGCTCCGTCCATGGGATTCAGGACTCGGGATTCTTCAGTTGGGCCCGAGGGAGAGGCCTCGGGACATCTATCAGTTCCTAGTCTCCCTCTCGGTGCCTCGGCTCGGGGATCCCTGACTCCTGCCGTGGCCTCGGAGGCTGGTTGGTCCTCTGATCTGGGAGGGCCAGCCTTTGAGGCCATGCGGAGTGCGCTGGCCAGATCATCAGCTACATCATGCGGGTAGGTCATTCTGTCCCCTACCACTCTGGTGCGGGTCTCTGATCACCACCTATCTGTAGACAGCAGAGCCGCAAGGCCTCAGGATACCCCCACGAGTGGTCCCCAAGTTTCTGAGGGCCCCTCAGAGTGTTTGCCTGAGGAGCCCCCTAGAAAGAAAATATGCAAGAGGAAGCACATAGACTCCCAGGATGAGTCTCTCACCACAGATACTGACCTCGAGGAATCGGAGGGGTCCCTCAAGTCATCCTATGAGGACGTTTCTTTCTCTGACATTCTGGAGATATTGAAACAAAGAGGTGACTGGCCGTCCAAAGCCCCCTCTGAGGAGGAGTCGGTCTTCCTGAAGGCCTTCGGTGCTCAGCCCTCCGCCTCCTGCGTGTCACCACCTTTCGATGAGGTCCTGGATTTAATTTGTCGGGGGGCGTGGGAGAGCCCTGATTCTGTGGAACCTGCCCCCTGGAGACCCAATAAATTTCTGTCTGCTCCCCTGGGTAAGAATTTCTGTCCGAGGGAGTCCCTGTGGATGCCATGGTGGTGGCAGCGGCCACCCAGAAGGAATTAGCCGAGACTTCTTCCTCCGTCCATCCTCATAACAAGGAGTCTAGGACCATGGACCGGTATGGGAAGCGTACCCTTTCATCAGCAACCTTTACCTTACGGTCGCTGAATTACTTATCTCACTTTACTCGGCTCCAGAAAGATCTCCTCAAGGAGCTTGGAGATGCTCTCACGGGTAACGTTTCTGAGGCTGTGGCCCAGACGGTTAACGCCCAGATGTCTACCCTCCATTCCATCGTTAACTCTTCCATGAGGCTGATTTCATATTTAGCCGAGGGAGCGAGTAGGGCAGCAAGCTCAGGGGTCGCCCTTAGGAGGCAAGCCTGGCTGCACCTTTGTCATTTCGCGGAGGCCTTCAAGTCTTCATTCACTGATGCCCCCTGTTACTCTTTGTTCAGAACCAAGGTGAAAGACACCCTCACCAGGTGCGAGCAGTAGGGAAAAACTCTGTCTGCCATAGGGGTCCGTTTTTCCCTTCCCTCTAGGCCTTATCCCAAGGCCCAAAGGGGTGGAAAGATGTGGTTCCAAAACTCACAGAGGTTTTTTCCTGGTGCACAGGGTGAGCCCCCCACTCCTGAGGCAGAGGAGGGGGAGGTTATTCAGGAAGATGCCGCCCTAGAGGCAGAGGGGGCCCCCGCAATTCCTTTCGCGGCTCTCCCTACAATCGCTCCTGATGGGAGGCCTGACTGTGCGTTTCTGGAGCCAGTTGGGGGTCAAATATCATTATACCCGGAGGCCTGGCAAAGCATCACCCAGGACCAATGGGTCTTATGAATAATTTCTGGAGATTATGCCATCCCCTTTTTGTTAGATCCCCCTCCAGTCAGAAAAATCCCAGACGTTCCACCCAGTCAGAGGGATTACGCGGCTTCAGAGGTTTCAAAGATGCTAGAAAAAGGAGCCATCTGGCATCTCCCCGGACGTTCCACCCAGTCAGAGGGATTACGCGGCTTCAGAGGTTTCAAAGATGCTAGAAAAAGGAGCCATCTGGCATCTCCCCTCAGACCAGATCGGATTAGGGACTTACTCAAGATTCTTTTTGGTGCCAAAAAGAACAGGGGACCTGAGACCCATATTGGATCTCAGCCAACTGAACAACCATGTACAAAAGTCCAAGTTCCATATGGTCACATTACAGTCAATTCTCCCATTGTTGGGAAAAGAAGTATGGATGTGCTCAATCGACCTCAAGGATGCTTACAACCATATCAAAATGGAGAGGGCATCCAGGAGTCACCTACGCTTCCGGCTGGGAACCAGTTATTTTCAGTTTTGAGCCCTGCCCTTTGGTCTCACCACAGCCCCCAAGGTGTTCAGCAAGTGTATGGCGGTGGTAACGGCTCACTTGAGACGTCAAGGATTCCAAATGTTTCCTTATCTGGATGACTGGCTCCTCACTGCCACCACCAGGCATCTATTAATCCAAACCAGGGACGCTACCATCACTCTCTGTCAACAGTTGGGCATAACATTGAACTGGGAAAAATCTGCCTTGTTGCCCTCACAGTGTGTCATTTTTATAGATGCAGAGCTAGACACCGTTCAAATGATGGCCTTTCTACCACAGGAAAGAATCAGAGTCTTACAGCAACAGGTTCACGCCCTGCTCCACCTGAGAAGAGCAAAGGCAAGATGGGTTCTTCAACTCCTGGGGACTATGTCAGCAACAATTATGTTAGTCCCACTAGCAAGATTACATATGAGGCTCCTTCAATGGCTCCTCTTTGCTCAGTGGTCTCTCCAAAGACTTCCACTTTCCCACCCTATTTTACTCACGGACAGGTGCAAACAGGATCTCAGTTTGTGGCTTTGCACCAACAATCTGGACAGGGGAAAACCCTTCGTTCCACCGGCCCCAATTGCCACAGTGACCACGGACACCTCCCAGATGGGGTGAGGGGGCATTATCTAGGCAGGACAATCCAAGGCACGTGGCAAGAGCACGAGATACATCTGCATATCAATGTCCTAGAGATGAGAGCTGTGCTACTTGCGTTGCAGGCACTTCAGAGCTTTCTACCTCTCTGGACTATTGCAATCCACTTGGACAATATGTCAGTGGTGTGGTATCTGAACAAGCAGGGAGGAATCAAGTCATACCCCCTGCGCAGAGAGGCCATGCGAGTGTGGCAGTGGGCAGTATCTTCCCAACGTTTTCTGGTGGCAACACACATTCCGGGGAAGTACAATGTGATTGCAGACAGGCTAAGCAGAGCTATTCTGATGGCCTTACAAGTGGTCCCTGAACCGTCTAGTTGCAGAACGGATCTTCAGCAGATGGGGTCAGCCTTGCTGCTACCTTTTTGCCAGCCCCCACAGTGCCAAATGCAGCAGCTACTTCACGTTGACCCCCCCCTCAGGGGGAGTCAGCCAGGGATGCTCTAGTCTACGATTGGCCCTCCGGTCTGCTATATGCCGTTCCTCCGTTTCCCTTGCTGTCAAAAGTGATTCAGAAAGTGCAGTCCTTGGGAAGCAGAATGATTCTGATTGCTCCTCACTGGCCTTGTCAAGTTTGGTTCCCCTTTCTCCATCCCTGCATCTTGGACACGCCTTGAACTGTGGACCCACAATCAGATTTACTGACACACATGTCATGGCAGCTCCATCCCTCTCTGCGGACCCTCCGATTGACAGCCTGGCTACTCCACTTCCGTCATTAGTTAGGCTTCATCACTTTTCACCAGAGGTAGTTCATATTTTATCTTCCTCTCATAAGCCCTCTACTAGGAAGATTTATTCCAGCAAATGGAAGAGATTTTCTATTTGGGCTCATACCCAAGGGATTGACCCTTACACAGCTCCAATTGCTTCTGTTTTGGAGTTCTTGTCTATGCTTTTTCATCAGGGCTCCGCGTCTGCCACCATTAAAGTCCAATTGGCAGCGATTTCTAACTGTCATGTTGCTAATGAGCCTAGTTTGATGGCTCACAGACTCTGTATGGCTTTCCTGAAGGGCACCCTGTTACTCCGTCCTCCTGTTTTGGAACCTATCATGCCTTGGGATTTAAATTTTGTTCTGCAGGCTCTTACTTCACCACCCTTTGAGCCTGCAGCTACTTGTGACTTAAAATTCTTGACCTGGAAGACTGCCTTTTTAGTAGCCATCACATCAGCCAGACGCGTCTCAGAGATTCAAGCTCTTTCTATCAAACCCCCATACTTGATCTTTCATAAGGACAGGGTTTCTCTTAGACCAAACCCTTCCTTTCTTCCTAAAGTGGCATTCATATCTAATCTTAATCAATCTATTGAGTTGCCAGTGTTCTTTCCTCAGTATTCAAATAAGGCAAAATTTTAATTTCATCAATTGGATGTACACAGACAGTTACATTTTTATCTTCACAGAACCAAAGATCTCCGAAAATCTGATCAGTTGTTTGTTTCCTTTTCGGAAAACAGAATTGGGTCTTCTGTCTCCAAAATCACCCTATCCAGGTGGATATCCAGTTGCATCTCTTTCATTTATTCTTCAGGGGTAAAGAACTAGCGTTTCCAGTCAAGGCTCACTCTTCTCGGGCTGTATCTACATCTACAGCCTATCAGGCCAGATTGTCTATGGATGATATTTGTGCTGCAGCTACCTGGGCATCTCCTCAAACCTTTGTTACTCATTACAAGTTGGACGTGGTATCTAGGGGCAGGCCTTCCTTTGGTTCCACAGTGCTCAGGAGTATTTTCCACTGAGCCTCCCAGGATTTTGGTGCTGGGGACGCTGTCTTACAGGTAAGAATGTAGGCAAGATTGGACTACATAACATCAAGAAGTTATATACTCACCATAACGTTCGATGTATGTAGTCCATCTCGCCTCACATTCTTACTTACCCCCCCCCTACCTTCCCCCTTCCTGGAGGATCTGGAGGTTAGGTCTGGTTTTCAGAACTCCCTTCACTCTTCGTTTATTCTTCTTTCCTTGGGTGTTGTTATGCATGAGGTATGAGTGTTGGTGTTCGCAGCAAACTAGATCTGGGGATATGGAGCAATGCAGCATGGGATACCATCTTAGCCTAGCCAATAGAAAGACTTTGATCTAGAAAAGTTTGGCCGAGTCTGAGCCGATATTCGGCTCCGAACCCACAGGTAAGAATGTGAGGCGAGATGGACTGCATACATCGAACGTTATGGTGAGTACATAACTTCTTGTTTTGTCTTTTCTCTTCTTCAGAGCCTGGGGTTCACAATAAACTTCAAAAAGTCTTCTCTGACTCCTTCTCAGGACCATGTTTTTCTGGGTTGCAAGATTCAGACTGTGCCTATGCTGGCATTCCTGCCTCCTCCCAAGGTCTTTGCTCTCATTTCCTTCTTTCAAACTCTTCTTCCTCTGGCCTCTGTAACAGCCAGGGCATTTCTGAGAGCTCTGGGATTCAAATGATCCACCATCCCTATGTTCACTCTGGCCAAATTCCACATGAGAAAGTTTCACTGGTTCTTGAAGTCAGTTTAGCTTCAGCATGCACATCCAGTAGACTTTGTAGTTCCTCTTCTACCTTGTCTCAAGAAGGAATTTCAGTGGTGGATCCAGCAGTTGTCTTTAAACCCAAGGCTCCCTTTTCATCCCTCTCTCCCCCCTGTCAGGAACTGTTCATAGATGCTTCAGATGTGGGCTGGGGAGCAGCTTTTGGCTCTCTAAATGTGCAGGAGGTATGGTCTCCTTTCCAACAGAAGGAGCACATCAGTGTCAAAGGGATGAGAGCTGCTCTTCTAGTTCTTCAGGCTTTTCATCCTCTTTTCTCCCTATGACCTCTCAAGGTACTTAAAGAGAACATGCTTAGGGTCCTGCAGGAGGCCAGAAAACCCAATACTAGAAAATCCTACTTATCGAAATGGAAGAGGTTTTCTGTTTGGTATCTTTCTTCTAACATGGATCCACTTTCTGTGAATGTTCCTTTGGTTCTCTCTTATTTGTGTGAATTGCTCAATGCTGGGTTGGCCTATTCTTCAGTTAAGACCCATTTATCAGCTATCTCTGCCTGCCTGCCTTTTATCTCCTCCTTTAGCATCTAGATTTGAAGCTAAAGAATTCCTTAAAGGCATCCTTCATATTAGACATCCCAGGAAGCATGTTCCTCCTACCTGGGATCTTAATTTTTTTTTGGGAGAAATTGACTCCTGTTCCTTTTGAACCTGCTGCTTCAAATTTCTTGCAACATTGCTCTTGGAAGACTGTTCTTTTGTTGGCCCTTACTTCTGCCATACTGATATCCGAGCTTCAAGCCCATATGGCTTGTCCTCCTTTTTTGGTATTTATTAATGACATGGTGCCCTTGCGTACTAATCCTTCTTTTATGCCTGATGGGGTTAATAAGTTGTCACTTACAGTCTATTAATTTGCCTGCTTTTTTCCCCTGTTCGCAATTTGCCAGTGAAAGGGTGCTGCATACTTTGGATGTGCATAGCCTACTCAGATTTTATTTGGATAAGACAAAGCCTATTAGAAAATCTGATCAGTTGCTTGTTTCATTTCATCTTAGATCTCTACAAATAGCTGTATCCAAGCAAACTATTTCTTCTTGAATCTCTAAAGCTATTTCTTTTTGTTATTCTATTCATGGTTCTTCTGTAAAGGCTCACTCTACTAGCGCTGTAGCTTCTTCTGGTGCTTTTTTCAAGGTTTGGATACTATCTCTGTTCATGAACCAGCTACCTGGACTTCTGTGCATACTTTTACCAAGCACTACAAGTTAGATGGAATATCCAGAGCTAGAGCTGGTTTTAGTAGGGCCATCCTTCATGGCTTACTAGATGGCTGTGATGGTCCTTACTACTCCCAAGTTTCTTCTTGACCTTTGGCACTCTCCCAGATGTAAAGAATACTCCCAACAGTGAATGGAAGAACATAGTACAGTTCTGTAAAATCTTACCATAACAGTAGATGTTCTGTCCTTCATTGTTGCAATATTCACTCCCTCCTCCCACTGATTCATTTCTCTTCTGGATGGACTGGTTATCTTTTAGTTTTCTTTAGACTGGTGTTCCTACTGGGTCTATCAGTTGTGAAGATCATATGTCCGGATGTCACCTTTATGCCTTATACTGTGCATGTAGCATACGTGTGACCTACTGCGTACCTTAAACCAACCTAAGGTTTTGTATACTGGCCAGATGTTGGGCTTCCCAAGGCAGGGAATCCCAGATGTAAAGAATACTGCAACAGTGAATGAAAGAACGTCTACTGTTATGGTAAGATTTTGTGCAACTGTCCTTTCTCACCCTATGGGGTCTACCTTCTGAGAGGGGTCCTGATTTAAGAAGACCCATCCCCAAGCTTATATTGCATCCTTTTGATCTAGATTCCTCACTGGTCAAGGAGTTGGAATGGGCTCAGCAGAGGAGTCATCATCCATCTGATGAAGGGCTTTTCTGTGGGCCTTATTCGCTGACTACCTCCCCACAATGACATCATCCCTAAATGCAGGCTGAGATGGGCTGTGAAAGAGCGTTAAGTGTGTGCCTTGCCTCTGATCATAGGCATATGTGTCTTGTGGCTCTACCAGCACAGCATCAGTGCTTCTGAGTAGCCTCTCTGTCAGGTGCCCATGACACTAACTGAACTCATATCACCTGGGCTGTAGACAGGGATTTATATCTGTATGACACTGGAACAGATTTTCAGTTTTAGTGCTGCTAACTAAAAAGACTTCTTAACACAATCAGATTGCACTGACCATCAAACTAAATTTACCAGATTTTGCTGTCTATTTACTTTAACTTCTCCCTTATATACATTTTTTGTACTTGTATATTTTGTAATTGTTATGCTGTTATAGCCAGAAATATGTCTGAGGGGTTTTAGCATGTCTTTCCAAGGAATTCTGTGGTGGCATTGTGTCCTCACCTAAAGTTACACTAATTTGAAACTTTTAGATCAAATTGTGATACCATTGCAACACTGAGCGGTATATTGCTTGACCCGACTAAACTGCTCATTTAACTACCTATCATATAAGGAGTGAATACTGCAAATGCCAATGACTTTTTCTCTCTCTCTCTCTCTCTCTTAAACATTGTCTTGTGTTTGCTGTGTGTATTATTAAATATTGTTGTGGTCTATTTAATCATACCACTCTGCTCCTTCTAGAAGTCTGGTCATCCACTTTCCTGTCCAACTTGCCCTACTGGACAGTGGAGATTTCTGGTACATAGGGACTGAACCCAGAATATAGAGTCCTGTCTACTAAGATTGTGAGGGCTAAGATGGGTTAGTTCTGGAAGCAATGTTGTTTGTGGTGCTTTCCTGAGGAGTTTAAGCCTAAAAGTCTGCTGTACATGCCTCACAGGCAGGAGCTGTAATTTCAAGCCCTTGATCTATGCTTGCTTTCAAAGATTTGATAGTTCCATCTTTGAGACTCCATCGTATGCTTCTACTGCAGTCACATAGCCTCAGCAAGGATTCACCAGTGATATGAATTGGGTTGCGTTCATCTTCACAAGGGCGGGAGACCTAGTGCTAGCTGCCTACCTTTTACTTTCTCCATGTCGCTCCTCCTACACCTGGCTTGCTAGAGATGTACTGCTTTGGCTGTTACTCCGATCACTTTATCAGTCAGACATTAGAGCATACACAGCAAAGCATGTATATTTGTGGTGGATTTAAGATGGCCCCTGTTATTGTTTATCACTGTTAAGCAGTCACTTACATAGCTGGGCAGGGACAGTGTCATTGTGTTCTGTGTTACAATCAAGGCTTTTTCTCTGTAATTCACAGAGCTGGCAACTTCCTTACCAGTCTTTTGTACAGCTGTTTTGTGTGGAGTTCTGTATGTTACGTACTGAAAATCAGGTATAAAGCAAATTTAATTTGAGATATGCATCAGAATAGGCATAGTAATCTGCAGTGATTGTGTGTGCAGGAGGCTGAAACTAGTGTATACAATACTTAGTGATACAGTGGAGATGCAATGCATATATTTTGATGTTTCAAAAGTTCCTGTGTTATAATTTCACTGTATCCCTACTGCCAATATTTTAGGATTCATTTCACAACAAGTATGCCCATTTCCTTTTTCTTGCAAGGCATAAGTGTACAGTATAAAAATGTTAACATATTGTGCTTTTATAAGCACTAAAACCTCTACGTTTATGCACAGTAATTGATGTTTTCAAGTATTTAAATGTTAGAAAGGGTGTGCTGTATTCTATTTCTCAGTTGACTAGTGACTCACTTTTACCATGCACACTTCATCAGTAGCTATTTTGTTTGGGGGGGGATGGGGGTGATGAAGGACTTGTTGGACGTGTCACTTGAAGCAAAGTAAAATATATTATACTGGATAATGTTTCCCTTGATGGTCCAGTCAGCTTAAATTTCTCACTCCACTTGTGGTTGATGAGGTGGAGAGGAGACCTGGTTTCAAATGACCTTGGTACTCATGTTTATTAGATCCAACCCATTCATAGTTATTTAGGTTGTGGAGAGTCTACCTGAATATTTTTAAAACAAGCCAAGGTACATTACCATTGGCAGTATTTCTCTCACCTGATTATACTGTTAAGTTTTGATACATTACTGTTGGCAACATTTCTCTCACAGATATCAACACAGTCAAGTTTAACTGCTAGTTATTTCACTGTCGTGTTGGTGGTGGTATAGGGTGATGGCTGGATGTGTGCTGTTTGAACTTGGCTAACAAATATTTCTGCAATGTGATGGCTGCACACTGATCGACAGGTTGATTACAATTCACCAAGTGTGAAAACAAACTTTGGAAACCAGCTTGCAAAACCCATTTATGTGAGTAGAATTAAGTTACTGGTTAGTCACTGCACTGCCTGTGTGTCAACAATGAAGAAATATGGAGAATGTTAGAGAAAATCATCTAGAAAGGGGGAAGAAAAAACTCTTGATGGGGAAAAGCCTTGGAGCTGTTCAGCAAACAGATCAGGTTTTGACCTCAGTACATGAGAGTACTTCTCAGTAATTTATAGGAAAAAATAAATCAAGTGCATTCAGAGAGGTTTAAAATATGTGAGACAGTGGGGAATTACAGTCAAATGACAAAACCCTGGTAAAAATACAAGAGAAGTCAGAGGTTGAAATGAAGGAAAGGCTGACTGAATATGAGGCTTTTCAGGAGGAACTGTTTCAAAAAATAATAGAGCTAGAAAACAAAGCGCACCGAGAAAACCTGAGCTGTTCTGCTCTACCAGAAAAAAGAAAAACTTGTAGGAACAGATTGCATTAAGTTTATGAAAGTACAGATAAACAATTGGACTGTTATTCCACAACAGGATTTGTTACTAGAAAGGGCACATTGTGTCTCTGCTCCAAATGTGGTGATGTAAAAGAAGCCAAGACCTGTAGAAGTAAAGATGCAGTCATATCAGCAGAATGAGTTGCTCCTGCCAAACAGTAGCAGAAATATGACCAATATGGGGTTGCCAGAATGTTTGTGGAAAATTATTACTCTCTGTATACCAGGCAGAATAGAAGTTTATCCGTGTAATCAGAGGGTGTTGAGAGGCAAATGTGAAGTTCGTTTATATATTCAGCTCTCTTCAGCATATTTTTTTTTTCAGGAGTAAAACATTTTTGGATACAGAACATATAAAGGAGGAAATAGTTTATCCAGCAAAAAAAAAAATGAATCCGCAAGATGAAGCAGTTTCATTCCTCTTGATAATGGCATAGCTCATAGAGAGAACTTGCCAGTAAAACCTTTTCCAGTGTTCCAAATGAAAATGACTAAGCAGCATAAAAAAAGTTTAAGAGCTGACTAGACAATAAAAAAGTGCCTCAGTCTTGAGCCAGAGACCAGTGTTGGGTAACTGAGATGATGAAGAAGAATGTGAAAGTAGGATATAAGTGGATGAACTGTTAAGTGTCATTTTCATATGATGCAGTTGGGAGTTTTTGCAAGACGTGGGAAAAAGATTGGAAGTTGTTTATCTGTTAAACTGATGTGAGGACTTTAATGCACAATTTTTGTCACTGATGTTTAGAATGATAATGAAGTAAGTAAAAAAGTTATTTTTGCCTTATCTTTTTTTTAGTAACATGCATATAATAATAATTTTTGAGTCAGATGTACATTACACTGTAATGTACTTCAGTAAAGTATGCAGAGTTACTTAAAATGTAAAGTGGGATGAGGCTTAGCAGTGACTGCTGTCAGTGCCAGTGATGTTAAAGTAAAAACATATTTGCACTATGCCCCTTCTAGAAGCAGGGCTGGGTCTGCAAGTGTAGTCCTGTAAGGCATCCTGTCACAATCTTCCAAAGTCCTGTGATTATTTATCTGACTAACATACTGTTTGGCGATTTTGCCTGATTGGAAGGGTTATCCTCAAAGTGGGATAGTAGAATCTCTGGACAATAATCACCATAAAAGTAGATCTATAGAGTGAAATTTGCAGAAGTAATGCCTTGCTTCCTGGTGTCAGTCTTCATTCTTTTTTGCTTTTAGATTATCTGTATCAGTTTGTATTTAGTAACAAAGATGTTACCATCTTGTGTAGGGACTTGTGAGTAGAAATCATAGCAGTTCATTAACTTAAAATGGCTTCACAGAATTTCCACATACAGACAGTGTATAGAAAATATATGAATGTGTCATTCAGTGGATGGTACTACACAGCAGGGTCAGGCTTTTTGTAGGCATTAAATACCCCAAGGTAAGTTCCTGCATCAGGAGACCATTTTATTGACTGAGCTACATGAAGATGTAGCTTCCTGCATCATTATAAAATCCACCTAAAAAAAATCTCACACGGTTTGTTTACAGAACTGTGTAAAACGTCTGAGAGAAAAGGCAGCACTAACCTTAAATTAATGGATGAAGACCACATAATTGGCCAGAAACATAATTCATTAGGTGAACTTCTTAGTTTCTACTTTCTGATTCATTGTTTAGACAATGCTTTGTTGCTAATATATAGTTCATGGCTGGTGACAGAAATGAGAGCTGATGTAATGCTAAGTTTGAGCAGGAAAGTAGGATATAAGTGGATGAACTGTTAAGTGTTCAGGTGCAAGCAAGGGCAATATGGTGACAGTGGCTTAGAAGCTAACAAATGGAGGTATATATCAGGAGTTTAGACTTTTGTTAGACTGGGAGCCAGGTGTTGTAGGAGTGGCATAATAGTATTTAGGAGGGGTAAAAGTTTGATGAAGTGGCATACCATGTTCTTGTGTAAGGTAAGTAGACAGGGGAGGTAGATGAAGAGGAAACAGGAGAATTGGATGGACCTTAGGTTTAAAAGATAACAAATGGGAGATGTTATAGGAGGCTTTTGACTGAGAAGTGTGTTTTAGATAAAAAATACGATTGGAAGAGGACAGAAATGGTTAAACCCCTAACCTAGGCATTCAAACCGTAAGTGATATTAGAACGTGGTTCATTGACCCCCCCTCAATCACAGGATGAAGTAGATTATCTCAGTCTAAATGCCTAAATTGTGAAGTTTACTTAATTTGCATTTTTTTTCATTAGAGTTATTAGGTAAAAAAAACATCCTGAATTAGTATGGTGCTAATGGCATGTGGCGCATTGTCTTCAATAAGTAATGCTAACCTGACAGCATGAAGGAGAGCTTGGCAGTTATTGATGATTTAATATAATCGGCTTTATGAATACTGAGAAGAGGGTGGGCAAACACCATAGGTTCATAGGTTCATACTAGGCTGTCTGCCCTAGGGCATTTATAAGCCTAGCCAGAGTGTGTTTGGCTTTCTCCACCCATTTTAAATTAATTTTGCTATGCCTTTTTTCGAGGTTAGTATACTGTGCCTCTGTCTAACAGTGACACAGAAGTGATACCCGGGGTAAACCTACGATCTCCCATCCACTCATCAAGATTCCCCTTGAAGAGAGTCAATGAGGGACTCTGCCTAACCTGGACTGGGATTTTATTCCAGAGTGAAGGGAGCCTCTGGGTTATGAATCTGTCCCTCCAGCATGTCCTATTTATTTCAGTGGTTTGGTTCAAGTCTCTCGAGCGCGTAGCTCGATGGGATTTGGATTTTCTGAGGTGCAGCATGTCCATTAATTCCGGGTTGGACATGGCTTTATACGTCAGACACAGATAGCCTCTGAGCAGGCGGTATGCCACTGAGTAGAGCTGGAGTTTCTTTAACCGGGCAGCATATGGCATCTGTTTGAGCCCTTTTATCCTCTTGGTGAGGTACTTTTGGGGTCTTTCCAGTTGCTGCAGGTGTCTGGTAAGGTACATCCCAAAAGGGGCATTGTACTCAATTATGGGCCTGATGAGGGATGAGTAAAGAGGCACGATGACCTCCCCTGATCTAGATGTTAATCCCTTCATGATTAGGTGGGCTATATAAAATGTTTTTCTAACCACTTTGGCCACGTGGTTGTCAAATGAGAGATTGCTATGAACTTGGGTCCCCAGGTCCCTAATTACTTCTTCTGTACTTAATGGATTACCACCTATGTGGTAATTTGTGGGCACTTTGTTTTTGCCAAAGGGGATGACTATACACTTTTTGGGGTTTAGCTTGAGGCCATGGCTCTGGCACCTTTTGCATGTTTCTATGAGGCCCTTTTGGAGGATGCTTGTGTTGGCTGGAGAGTCGATTATGGCGCCCAGTTTGCAGTCATCTGCGAACTTGGTCAGCCACAGTCCTTCCGTGTTGGCCTGTACCTTCGAGAAATATATGCCAAACAAGAGAGGTCCCAGGACTGAGCCTTGTGGGACGCCACTTGTAACTGGTTTGGTGTCTGACATGGCTGCAGCAATTCTAACCATGTGGGTTCTGTCCTTGAGCCAGTTTGCAACCCATCTAGTGACATAGGGGTTTATATTTAAGCTGGTGAGCTTATCTATAATGCCCGAGTGGGGTATTGTATCGAAGGCTTTTGCGAGGTCCAGGTAGGCTGTGTGGACCACCTTCCCCTCATCAATGGCCTTGGTGACTGTTTCAAAGAAATCAACCAGGTTTTAGAGGCAGGATCTGCCCTTAACAAAGCCAAACTGGGTAGGATCTAGTGTCTGTAGGTCCCCAATATCTTTATTTATGAGGTCCATGATGATCCTTTCCATAGCTTTGCAGACCAAGCTAGTCAGGCTTATGGGGCGATAGTTTCCAGGATCCGTTGAGGCACCAACTTTGTGGAGAGGGACCACTGTTGCTGTACGCCACTCTTTGGGTACATATCCTGTAGTAAGGCTGAGATTGAACAGTAGTTTTATGTTTGGGTTTAGCTCTTCTTGGATTTCATGTAGGACGCAGCCCGGGACACCGTCTGGTCCCATTGATGCTGTTTTTTTTGTGCTTTGGAGAGGGCAGCTCTTACCTGGGCATCTGAGATGTCATTCCTTCTGAACCTCAAGACCAGGATGTAGGGACTTGAGAGCACTGTGTGGAACAGTATGTTAATGCCATCTTGCATAGTTAGTCAATAAATCATAGCAAACTGTTTGGTTTGATTCCATTTTTAGAAGCCGTCTTAGTGATAATGGATGCAAGATGTTATCTGTGCCTTTGGTAAGACAGTGAGCTAGGTTGCCAACAGATTTTCATAATCCTTGTTTGTATTGTACATGGAATTAACCTAAGAGGAGGGATGTAGATACTTCGTCTTGAGGCCACACTGTCCATCAGCTAGAATACTACCACCTCTTATGTGGCTGTTAAGAGATGATGTCTTATTCTAGCAACTTGCCCAGGTGTGGTATTTGAGAAATTTGACAGAAGTAGTTTAAGAAGCAGTGGCTGGTATGTTTTAGGCGAGGAAGAATAGTGTCATGTTTCCAAACATTTGGGAATATGACTATGAAAAAAAAGAGGGAGGTTGAAAATGTAAAGCTGGCATAAGTGGATTACAAGGTCTCAGAAATAAATTATAGAGCCCATCAGCCTAAGGTCTTCCATAGTAAAGAAGTTCCTTTGGAAGTCTGATCATAGGAGGTTACTAGGCTCATGGCCCTGGGGCCCTTACAAGCTTAGCCAAGAGTATATCCCAAAAAAAGAAACCTCAGTCGGCACCTGTTGCCCCTGTCAGTGAGCAACACAGGTGGAACCCCTGGGACAAATTTGTAGTTTCCCATCCACTTATCAAGGTTGCACTTGGAGGGTCAGTGGGGGTACTCTGTTTGACATGTGTGGGAAGTCTATTCCAGAGATTGAGCAGCCTCTGGGAGACAAGCCTGTCTGTCCAGCAGGTTTTGTTGATGTCACATATTAGATTTAGGCCTTTCAAGTGGGTAATGCGTGAGGAGTTAGACTTATGGATATGGAGCATCTCTAGTAGTGCAGGGTCAGGTATTGCCTTGTAGTTGAGACACAGATCACCTCTGAGCAATCTGTATGATACCAAGTAGAGTGATTCAGCCTGTCCACATAAGACAGGTGTTGAAGGCCATGGATTCTCTTTATGAGGTATTTCTGTGGCCTTTCCAGTTGTTGTAGGTGTTTGGAGAGGTACATACCAAACTGTGTATTATACACAATTTTTGGCCTAATGAGGGAGGAGTACAGAGAGGTAATAACCCACTTTCTTCTGAATGTAGTCCCTTTACTTATGAGATGAATCAAGTAAAAAGGCTTTTATGAACACTGCTGCTACATGATGGTCGAATGTGAGATTGTTGTCAACCTCAGTACCCAGGTCTCTCACCATAGGTTGTGTGCTTAGGGGGCTGCTTTTGATGTGGTAATCAGTAAGGGCTGTGTTTTTGCTGGATGGTATGATACTACATTTTTTTGTGTTCAGCTTAAGGCCATGACTTTGGTACTAGTCATTTGTTGCTGTGAGACCCTCTTGCAGTATGTTAACATCATTTGGGGAGTCAGTGACAGCACCCAACTTAGTCATCCAAAAACTTGGTCAGCCACAGGCCTTTTGTCTTTGCCTGGACCTCTGAAAAGTAGATGCTGTACAGCAGGGGTCCCAGTACAGACCCCTGGGGAACACCACTAGTGACAGGTCTGCTGTTGGAGGTAGAGGCACCTATTTTGACCTTGTGAGTCCAATCGGTGAGCCAGTTGGCCACCCACCTGATGAGATACGGATTTACTCCAAGTTGTGTTAGCTTTTCGATAATGCCCAAGTGGGGGCCTTTTGTCAAAGGCCTTGGCCAAGTCAAGGGAAGCTGTATGTACTGATTTTCCCATATCCAGGGCCTTGGCAACATTCTGAAGGAAGTCAACCAGGTTCAACAGGCAAGATCTGCCTTTGACGAATCTGAACTGGGTAGGGACAAGTGCTTGGAGATTGCCTATGTCCTTGTTTATGAGATCCATAATAATACACTCCATGGCTTTACAGATCAGACTTGTCAAGCTAATGGGGCGATAGTTTCCAGGGTCAGTAGTGGCACCACCTTTGTGCAAGGGGATGACAATGGCAGTTTTCCACTCTGCTGGAATGAAGCCTATACTTAAGCAGTGGTTGAATAGGGTGCTCAATGGCAAAGCTAGTTCTTGCTGGAGATGGAGCAGAATACAGCCTGGGATACTGTCAGGGCCCATGGAAGCTGTGTTCTGTCCCATGGATAGGGCCTTTTAACACTTGATCTATGGAGATGTGAGTTGCAGGACAAGTATTGGGGGTGTCAAATGTGCATTGGGGGGATAGAGGGGAAAGGTTTGCACTGAACATATTTGCTAGCAGGTTGGCTAAGTCAACAGGATCAGTGTAAGTGCCCCGGAGGTTCCTGACATAACTGAAGAAGGCTTTGTGGTTTCCCTTTGTTTCGTAGGCTAGTTTCAGTTCATAATTGGCTATGGAGGTTTTCACAAGTGATCTAATTTGCTTGTTGAGGCTGAGGAGGGAGTTTTTCCAATTTGGAATTTGTTCCTTTTTACCCTTGGATAACAATTTCTTCCTTTTGCTGTAAAGCCTGTTGATAGAGGATGTCCTCCAGACAGGTTTGTGTTTCCTTGAGAAGCAAGTTTTATTTCTGTTGGGTATGACTGAGTCCGTGCATTTGTACAGGTGCTTGTATACTGCACTGGCGTGCTGTTAAGCACAATTGTCTGCATCCTCTTGGGGGGGGGGTGAAGCTACTGATACCCTCCCTTAGCAGGTTGTAGTCAGCTTTTGAGAAGTATTTTTAGCCTGGTTATAGCTGGGTGGGATAGAAACTTTGATTGAGATAGACCAATGATTTGATCTCACCACTATGGGAGTGGTGCAGTGGGTGCCCATGTTGGTGAGAGCCAAGCCCAGAATGTTATCTCCTCTTGTGGGGGATGAGACAAGCTGGTCTAGTATGTTAGAACTGATGAAGTCACCCAGTTTATGGTGTAGTAGTTTAACTCACCAAGGAACAGAGTGTTAGGAGGTACCTTGATGAAGTCAAGTAGGTCCAGGTAGGAAGAGTGGGTGTCCTGAGTCATGGGGGGGGGGGGGTTATAGCTGGCTGTAACTTAGATCAGTGTCTTGCCAACTGTCAGTTGCACTTGGAGTAATTCCAGTGCTTCATGCTGGCAAACCCAGTCTGGAGGTTAGCCTGTCCTTAATGAAGATAGAGACTGTACCAAAGTTAGTCTTCCCAACCTCATTTTGGGGTCAGAGTGTGTGGAATGAGGAATAGCCTGGTAAGGCAGGGGTGCTGTCTGCAGCACTGAACCAAGTTTCTGTGATCACACAGACATCAGCATCTTTCAGTACAAGGAAAGCCTCCAGTGAGTGCATTTTCAGGTTAAAGCTCCTAGCATTAAGCAACATGACCTTCAGTTTGCTTTTTGACTGATCTTTTATGTTGGAAGATTTGTCTTTGAGACATAGTCTAAAAAAAGGCACAATGGGGGAGACAAGAGCCTTGGCCAGGATCCAGAATCCCAGGGGTGACAGGTGGAGGCCATCTCTGGCAAAGCATTGAGGCCTTTCAACCATGTCATCCCAGGCAGACAGATACTGGATCTCATACTTGTAGCTGTTGTGGAGAGACTTAAGTGAATCTGTGATGTGGCAGATTCTGGAACCTGACAGACAACTGACCATAACTTTCTCCTTGTCAAGCCTGGCAAGGGGGGACATCAGTGTGTCTCACGACTGAGTCACCAATGATAAGTATGTTTGGTTTATTGTTGTGTCTTATGGGCTGCATTGGTTTATTGGCATCCTTTATGGGCTGTGTTTGTGAAACCCTGATGTGTTGTGTGTTGAATGTTTGTGAGTGTGTTTTAGAGGTCTCTGCTCTTTAGGTAAGTTTTTATTGAGGACCTTTGCATTGGTGGGTGTATGTTGTGTTTGACTATGTGATGTGAGTGGTATGGTGTTTGTGCTGGCATTCTCCTCTTTGTCAGGAATACTGACTGTGGCATGAGGGAGCATGGATTCCAGGTTTCTGATGTAGATGCATTTCGCTCCAGTAAAAGAATTATGTGCTAGGAGAAGAGAAGAGGGCTGTCAGTGAACACGAGGCAGTTGCTACACTGCCTCAGTAAGCCAATGTTGACCATACTGGCAGGAGAAACTGATGGGAATTGTCCAGGCATAGTGTTCTGAATACTTTGCAGACTTATGAAGAGAGAGTTTTGATAAGGGTTTGTCCACAACAGTGTAGACCACAAAAACCTTCTTAAGTGTAAAATAACTGTCCTGAAGCACAAGTGCTAAAACCAAAACTAAGATGCGTAGAATAACAGATACATTTAATAAGGCTACTAACAAGCAGTAATAAATGCAGCAGAATAAGAGCACTAGAACACTGAAGACCACACAGCAAAGCAAAATAAGGTAATAAAGTAGGTAGATCACAGTTACAGCAAGAGCAGCTGAATAAAGTGCACTTTTTTAAGTGGAGAGGGAGGAAACAGAAGATAATTCAAGATTAAGAAACTAAGTGGGTTGGCCTTCCCAAATACCCTCTCTGTATACAGTAGACAGAGCTGATGAGATAGGGCTGGGAGGAGTGTCCAGAGACAAATTTACAGCAGGGACGGCAATTCCAAAGTCACCAAGTTTAAGAATACAACAACATTTGGGCAGGAGGGTGGGAAAACAAAACAAACAGCAGAAAGAGAGGCCACCAATATTCAATCAGTATATTCAATGAAACAAATAAATGAATGCAGTTCAGTTTTGTTAACTTATCACTGAAACAGAACAAGTGCAAAAAAGTTTACTTATATGTGCTTTGTGTATCCAGATGGTTGTAAAATCAGTGACCACTAGCTGAACAGCTCTGCTACTGAGCACAAATACACAGAAAAGTAACTTGTTTCAGTATGATGGTGGAATGTGAAAAGGTTTGGATTTATCTGGATCTGAAGCTTAAAGTTCTCTGGTAAGTGTTGGTATAGAGTACAGGAATCCAGAAGAGGAAGGAGGGTCAACAAAATAACTCTTAAATGCTTTTGCTAGGTAGAAAATGAACATTTGTAGCCACATATGGCTATTGCTGAGTGGCATCCATAGTGGGTATGGGCATTGAGGAAGTTGTTTCAATACAAAACTTCTTGAGATTAGCCATTTGGGTTACGTTCATACTGTGTCAAAAAGTTGCCTTACATATTCAGATTTGCTCTTTACACATTCTGTTCCATTGGCCTTATAGGTGAACTACGCTTGTTTTCTTTTCTCATAAGAGTGCTTATCTGAGAAGTTCATAGCTCCCTCACATGCTTTTAATGTTTGCTGGAGTGCACTTCTGCAGAGGAAGGAGCTCATTTAAGTAATATTACAAAACATCCACAACATCACTTTGATACAAAACAGTGTTTCAGTCTGTTAGGGATAATTGTGCAGCAGAACAGGCTCAGTTTTCATCAACAAGGTAGGAGCTACCTGTTAGTTTATCATAGGTTGTTTTTGTGGACAGTATAGATTATTGCACAGTGGTGTCTTCTGGAAGCTGTAGATCCCAGAACCATGTTTCATCTATTTTATAAGGGTTAAAATATCCCAGACTTATTGCAAAGTTCCTTCGTCCTTCATATTTTGTATAAGAAAATCCTTAGCTTATTTAGTATAGTTGTTGGAGAAGCTCTCATAAGGGCAGAAAAAATGTAATGAGATCTTATAAACAGTGCCCATGATATATCCCATTCAGGTAGTACAGAGGTAGGTCTTTAATGATGAGATGCCATTTATTAGTGAGCTGGACTTTTACACAATGTTACTTGACATGTTTGGTGAATTATACATTTATTGTTTTTGTAATTTTAGGCTGGGCAATGCAGGTTGCTTCCTTTATTTTCATCCAGAGGAGATGGGAGCAAGACAAACAGCACTTTGAAGATATGTTAGATTACTTTTGTGATATCAGAGAACCTCTGCAACTCCTCATCTTTCCTGAAGGCACAGACCTCACAGGTCAGCTATTCTTTATTCTTGTATTGATTTATGGAGACATGTTACACTGTTTAAAACATTAAGTTCTAAAACTTAGTTTGGTTCAGTTTTCAGCACAGACCTTTAACCATACTGCATCTTTGGACCAGTCATTTCATGTCTGTGCTGATTGTTTTCCCATACTTTATAAAATAGACTAAAGAAGTAAATGTTCTTTCTGGACATGCTGAAGTAATTAAATTTAACTGTACCTGTGTTTCCTTGTATGATGTATAATTTTGCCTTTTGAATAATTTTCTCTCAAATTCCTTGATTTGTTCCTTAAACCTCACAAAATGTGTAAATTTCTATTAAGTGACATTCTACGACTACTGATGTAGCTTGCTAAACATCATATTTTGAGTGGGCTATCACTGGATTTGCCTTATTATGACCATGATATGTACAGGTTAAATCATACTTTTTCACATGTTGCTTTGTGTGTTTACTTCTCTAACTTGTTTGTGCATCTTTTCACTTCTGATCTGTACTGCTGTTGACTGATTATTTACCTGTGACCCAGGTCATAATGGAAAAGTCAGAATAAGATTGTTTCACTCCTCTAGTTATCAGACAGTGGCAAAATATATAAGAATAGAAGCAGCACACAACAATGGCTGTCTGTGGTCATAGAGTATACATGAGGAACTGGAGACAAGTTTAAGTTAATCCCTCTTTAGATGGAGGCACCATGCATTTTTTTCTGTTTCATGTTAGTATTGACAGTTAAGGGAGGAGTACCATAACATTGTAAGTTTATGTGGTTACCCAGACAGCAACATCACACCATGGCTTTTGCTGCATCCTTTTGAAAGTAAACTGCTTTCTGGGTTTGTTTCTGATTCCTTTTCTCATTACCCAACTGAGCAAGCCTATGCAGCCTTGCTGTTGTTTACAGGTAACAGTGTAGTACACCCGTCCACAAAATGATGAACAGTGTATCAGTGGTGATAAATTCCTCCAGTAATTTCAGCAACTTTTTGACCAAACAAGTCTAGGTGCTTAGTTGGTACCCTATCCTTGAATATGCCCAGACTGTCTTTGGCTTCACAGATGCACATAGCTTTCACAAGTCACAGCTGAGGAAGAGCAAAATCTGTCACTTTATTTACTGTCACTCAGTACTTAGCTGTCACTTTATTCATTCCAGCCTGAGGACAGTGGTCTTTTCTATTTACCTCCTTCCAAGCTAAAGGTTGAGATGGGCCCTGCACGGCTGTCCAAGTCTTCCAGGTTGTCAGTCTCTCCTACATCAATGAATGTGTGCATTCTGTTTAATGCTTTGTGAGAGATGCTGCAGAAGAGGGGGAACACATGTTGCATGACTTAAAATTGTTGCCAGTAAGGTTGTGCTCACATCCTTTGCCTCATAGTGTTACTTCTGGCAAACACTTTCCTTCATTCTGTGGGTATTTTGCTTGCTGCCAAGCATGTGACCTTTGCTTCTGCTAGTCCTCATTTGTAGGATGAAAGCCTGTCACAGTTCTAATAAGCTACACAACTTTGAAGACAGGGTCTTTCAAATGGACAGAGGTGCTGGCACCCCTTCTTTCAGTAACACCCCTTTGGATGACACTTCTTATGGAAAGTGCAGTAGCACTTAACAATTAATGTTGGGCTAGCTCATGGTCTGCTTCCTTCCTTTCTTCCAGGAGAGGCTCAGTTATTATCTAGGGAAGGAGGAGCTGCAGTGGAGCTGGCCTTTTAAGAATGCAAAGTTTGCAGCACAAACAAACCAACATATTGGATGTTCTTCATTCCACATTGCTGCAGTCCTAACTATTGGGTAGTCCGCTGTCCAGTCGGCCCGAATACCAAAGTATAAGGCTGACGTCGGTCAGGGCGCATTAGACTGACGTCAGTACGTCAGGGTACTAATGCGCATGACCGACGTCATATCCTCAGTCTTTTTTGCCGCATGGTCCGATGCAGAAGCAGTTTTGCGAGTGCAGGTTGGCGTTCTGAAATTTTCTGAAGTCGGAGTTTCAGACCGAATCAAAGTTGGCTAAGTACCCCGTTGGGGAACATTTTGGTTTTTTCTTGCCTCAGTATTTAACCGGATGTCAGAAAAAGTGAATAACTGTATTTCTTGTGGGAAACAGATACCTCATAGGGATTACCATACCTTGTGTATACCTTGTTTAGGGCCTGAGCACGGCGTTGTTGGATGCCGCTCTTGTGCTAGATTTAACAAACGCACTATTAAGAGACGGTTAGACTGTGCCAGGTTAGTGTTTGGGAAGCGTTGTAATTATAAAATGCCGTCGGATGCTCCGACGCCCGCTTCGTCCAAAAAGCGCAAGGACAAAACAGTGAAGCCTAGGGTTGATGAACCGGCAGTCCCAGACGTCGGTTCTTTAGAAGGCTCAGTGGAGCCAGAGGTTTTGCCAGGAGTTTCTTTGGAGTCTCAGGCAGAGACTTTACTGTTACAGGATGTGCCTTCTCAGGAGGTAGGCCAGGCTGAGGGGGCTTCTCAGGTAACTGTTCTTCCCTCTCTTCCCAAGGTAGTTAGAGCCTCTCCTTCTGTTTCCAAAACTTCTTTGAGAGGTAGGCCAAGTTTAGCTTCAGTGGGGGCTTCCCCTAGCACTTCAGGTTCTGTGCCTAAGAAACATATGCTTAAAATGGCAGAAGATTTGATTACTCTGATTAGAGGTTCTATGCCCCCTCCTGATAAGAGGCCTAGGGTGGAACCTGAGTTTGAGAGTTTTGAACAGTGTTCTGAGGCTTCTGAGTCTTCTGCGGAAGACTTGCAGGAGTATCCTCCTTATTCTGATTCTGATGTGGATGATTCCACTCCTACAGCTTCTCCTCCTGAGGATTTCTCATTTTCAGAGACTCTGCATTCCATGAGGGAGCACTTTAAATGGGAAGGCCAAGATTACTCTGATTCTAGGAAAAGGCTTAGGGAATTCTTGTTTTTACCCCAGCATAGGCCCTTAGCTATCCCTCCTGTGTTGAATGTGGTAGAAGATGTTTTTGCAGAGGCTTCCCTGAACCCTGATTCCTTGCCTCCTGCTCCTGTTAAACCTGATAGGTACTATAGGGTGCCTGAAGCTCATAAGTATCTTTTTAAGAGTCCTAGGGCAGACCCGGAGACTGTTTCTCAGGGACCTAAAGGTGTTAAGGCCTCTGTTGTTAAAAACCCTGTTCCCACTGATAAAGAGGCAAGGGCTTTGGATAGATGGGGAAAGAAAGTGTATACTTCTTCCACTTTAGCCATGAGGGCGTTGAATTGTCAGTTTCACATGCTAAAATATCAAAATTATCTCCTTTCACAATTGAAATCTAAGGTGGATGCTTTGGCGGAAGGTATTGAGTGTAAAGAGTTGCTGGATTTAGTTCATGTGTCTGAACAAGTGGGTAAGCATTCTTTGCAATGTGGTTTTGATGCTGTACAGGCCTCCTCGAGGGTGGCTGCCACTAGTTCTGTTCTTCGCAGGCATGCCTGGTTGAGGGATCAGAATTTAGCTGAGCATGTTAAGACAAGGATTTTGGATGCTCCTTTACAGTCTGATGTGTTGTTTGGTTCGCCTGTGGAAGCAGTTTTAAAGAAAATGGAGGACAAAGCTAAGTCTATGCAAACTGTTAAAGATTTTTTGCAGGTGCAGCCACCGAAGTTTAGTAGAAATTGGCCTGCTAAGGGATGGACATATCCTGCTTATGATTCCCAGTCTAGGGGTAGGTCTAGACGTGGTAGGGGCAGAGCTCAAGGTTCTTTTAGGCCTAGAACAGGGAGTTCACCTGCTCAGACTTCTGGTGAGGGCAGGGGTCAGTCCTTTCGTAAACAGACCCAATGACCTGCCTTTTCAGCTGCCAGTAGATTCTCGTCTGGCAGCTCCTTTGGGAGGAAGACTGTCTCTTTTCAAAGAAAATTGGGATTTAATTACTCTAGACAGATGGGTGTTGGATATCATTCACCACGGTTACAGGTTTTATTTCCATACATTGCCCCCTTCAAAGGCATGCCAGACGTTCCTCCTCCACAAAGGAAAGAGGCTCACAAGCAAATTTCTCAGTTACTCCAGATAGGGGCCATTCAGCCAGTCCCTGTATCAGAAAGGGGCCTAGGATTTTATTCTCGCCTGTTCCTAGTACCAAAGAAGGGGAACACGTGGAGACCAATTTTGGATTTATCTATCCTCAACACTTATCTGGACATTCCCAAGTTCAAGATGTTGGCGTTACAACAGCTTTTACCTCTGCTGGGCAAAGATCACTGGATGGTAACTTTAGATCTCAAGGAAGCTTACCTTCATGTGCCTATAAGACTAAGTTGCAGGAAGTATCTGCGTTTCGAGCTGGAAATTCTCATTATCAGTTCTCTGCATTGCCCTTTGGCTTATCTACTGCCCAGAGTATTCACAAAGGTTCTGGCTCCAGTGATAGCTTACTTCAGGCTAAAAGGAATTCAAATCTATCCTTACTTGGACGACTGCCTGATTCTGGCTCAAGAAAAGGAAGACCTTCTACAGCATCTGGAATATGTTATAGCAGTGCTAAGATGCCTAGGGTATTCTGTGAGCGAAATAAAGTCCAGTCTAGTACCCTCTCAAGACATGTGCTTTCTGGGTGTGAGACTGAATACAGCAGCCCAGATGGCCTTTTTAACCCCGGACAAACAAAAGAGTCTATCACTTTACTTCCATCAACTATCTCATCAGTCCGTGCTGACTGCAAGGACAGTCCTTCAAGCATTAGGGTTCATGGCATCTTGTATTCTGGTGCTTCCCAATGCCAAACTGCATATGAGGAAGCTACAATGGTATCTCAAAATGTATGGACACAGCACTCCCAGGATTTGGACACTGTCATTCAAATAATACCTTGCCTTCAAAAGAATTTTTGTGGTGGGCTCAGGAATGTCACCTAAACAAGGGACTCTCTGTGACCCGGCCAGAGGCGAGTCAGATTTTAACGACAGATGCCTCGGACATTGCTTGGGGAGCTCATCTAAATGGAAAGTGGATACAAGACAAGTGGCCTGCCAGACTACAGCATCTACATATCAACATGAAGGAGATGTTAGCAGTCCAGTTTGCATTAATGGCTTTCAAGGAGTTACTTCTTCCAGGGCAGGTGTTGATTCTAACAGACAACACAACTGTCATGTGGTACATCAACAAACAAGGGGAACACATTCTTATCCTCTATGCAGGCAAGCAATGATTTTATGGGAGACTGCGCTCAGCTTGCAACTAACTCTTCAGGCAAGGTTTCTGCCGGGAGCACAGAACTCCTTAGCAGATGTGTTAAGCAGACAAATCATGGATCCCCACAGTGGAAACTGGATCTTCATGTATTTCAGAAATTGACAGTGTCATGGGGAACTCCAGACATAGATCTGTTCGCTTCTCCACTAAACCACCAGCTGCCAAAGTTTTGCACAAAGGGGTTTCATCACACAGCTTGGAAAGTGGATGCTCTGTCTTTCAGTTGGAAAAATCTTCATGTGTATGCCTTTCCACCTCTGCCTCTTCTTCCAAAGGTGCTCTTAAAGGTCAGACAAGACAAGCCAAGGATGATTTTAATAGCTGCAGATTGGCCTCGACAACAGTGGTAGCCACTACTAAGGAGTCTGGTAAGGAAGCCTCCATGGCCTTTACCTTTGATTCCACATCTGTTATCTCAGAAGGACGGTCATCTGCTCAATGTCAAGCTTCACTCTCTTCATCTAACAGCCTGGCATATTCTGTGTTGAAACACAGCAGGTCTCAACTTCCTCAACAAGTTTTAAATGTGATTATGGAAGCTAGAAGACCTAGTACAAGGAAAGTGTACATGAAAAATGGAAGAGATTTTTGTTTTGGAGTACAGCAAAGAATTTGGAGATTTCTGAGCCTAATTTGAGTGTGGCTCTTCAATATCTTACTGAGTTATTGGACAAAGGTTTGTCCTTCTCTTCCATTAAGATTCATGCTGCAGCAATTTCAGCTCACTATGATTGTGACCCACCATTGTTTTCGCATCCTTTGTTCAAGCAGTTTCTTAGAGGGGCAAAGAATATAAGACCCCCACGTAGAGCTCCTACTCCTGCTTGGGATCTCAATTTTGTGTTGGAAAAACTTACTCTACAACCTTTTGAGCCTGCGGCTACTGCTGAATTGAAATACTTGTCATGGAAGACTGCTTTTCTGTTGGCTATTACTTCTGCAAGAAGGGTGTCTGAGTTGCAGGCCCTTATGGCAGTAGAGCCCTTTTTGATTTTCCATAAGGATAGGGTATCATTACGTACTAATCCTTCCTTTATGCCTAAAGTGGTTTCTAGTGTGGCTTTAAACCAAACTATTCATTTGCCTACTTTTTATGCAGACCCCCAAAATAAAGGGGAAAAGATTTTGCACACCTTAGATGTACACAGGCAATTGCGTTATTATTTAAGCAGGACTAAGGATTTTAGGCAGTCTCAGCAGTTGTTTGTTTCTTTTGCTTTGAGTTCGCAAGGCAAGCCTGTGTCAAAACAAACTATTTCTAGGTGGATTGGGTTTTGCATTGCTTTTTGTTATTCCCATCATGGCAAGGAGATTCCAGCTGGGATTAGGCCTCATTCCACTAGGGCTACTGCCACTTCAACAGCATTCCTAAGGGGTGGCAACTAAGGATATTTTGGAGGCAGCTACTTGGAGTTCAGTGCATACTTTCTCTAAGCATTATCACCTTCCTCTCTACTCTAAGTCTAGGGCTGGTTTTGCCACAGCTATTTTGCAAGGCATGTTGTCAGCTCCTACTTCTTTATGATTTGCCAGCCTCCCTTACCTCTGCTTTGGGATTCTACCCAATAGTTAGGACTGCAGCAATGTGGAATGAAGAACATAGTACAGTTTTGTACCTACCATAAATGTAGATGTTCGAGGATCCACATTGCTGCAGTCCAATTTACCTCCCTCCTTCCCTCTGTGTTTAGGGGTGGTTGTGTAGGTGAGGTTATATGCTGATAATTTTGTATATATTGTACATATTTTTGGTGCAGGTATATTGGGCCTTGTCTTTTTAGGGTCTTCTGACATCTGGGGCAAGAAAAGACTGAGGATATGGCGTCGGTCATGCGCATTAGTACCCTGACGTACTGACGTCAGTCTAATGCGCCCTGACCGACGTCAGCCTTATACTTTGGTATTCGGGCCGACTGGACAGCGGACTACCCAATAGTTAGGACTGCAGCAATGTGGATCCTCGAACATCTACATTTATGGTAGGTACAAAACTGTACTTTCTTCTGCCTCATGAAAGGCTGGTGAGACATGTACATCCCATTGACTGAGCATTTTGGCATGCTCTGTAAGCAGCATTAGGCTGATTGAGTCATTTTGTTGGCCTATCATTGGACTCAACATTTGACTATACTTCCACTGGACAGAAGGTCCAAAATTATGGAATAGGTTCCCAAACATGTTCTCTTTTGCCACCTTTGGATAGAGGGCTAAATGCCTGACTTATTCCAGTTTTCATTTCTCATTGTTGGTCTGGTCATTTTAAAAACTTGCTGAACTTTCGGATTCTGGAGCATGATGTTTGGCAAATAGTCTCTGACTATGGTATCATTAGTTTTATTTTTTTATTTTTTGCTTTCTATGTTTAGTATACATACATGGTGCAGTGGTGGCCAATAGTAGTTGTAGGGTTGTGTGTTAGTGTGTTTCTGCACTAGTTGCCATGGTTGCATCTCTCTTTTTTTTTCCATCATGAACCTCACCAGGCTATCAAGTATGCTTTTTTAAAGGGGGATCTTTTTAGAGTACAATTATTTTCACAGCAGTCCTCACTACCAGCCAAAACTGCCAACAGAAAGCCACTTCCATGAGTTTGCCCTTTCTTGGAGAACCATTACCTGAAAAAAACAAAAGTCTTGGACATGACTGAAAAAAGCCATATCCTAGAGCTGTGAAGGCAGATATCATTAACTATTATGATCACAGATTGTGTAGTGCCAGATAAGCTGGTGATAGGGTGCCAAAGAAGCAAGTGATACAGCCCTGTTTCCTTCACTTTGAGAACATCACAGGGCTTGTGCTAGCCTGGAACTTGGAATCTTAGTTCTGAGGAAGACTTATTTTTGGCCATCTTGACTCACAGTAGCTACAACAAGCAGATCAAGTATATCTGATTCTAGATGCTAATACTTCACTGTTCGATACCTCTGCTTTCACAAGGGGTTTGCATGGTATTTCTTGATTTGATGGGTTCTGCTAGCAATGCAGCATCTTGGAGCCTCACAGAAAATAGTTACAGTTTGTGTGAGTCAAATTCACTTTCACTTCAAAGAGTTGCATTATGCTCAGTCCTCTCCCCAAGAATCTACCACGATGCTGGCTGTGGTGGTGGTGGATGCCTTGCCACAGGAGACTTTCTCTTTCTTCCTCTATGTGAATAGGTGGCTACTGGTTGCTGCATTAAGAATATTCCTTCCTTTCAGAGACCTGAATTATGGCTTACCTTAGTTGTATTCACTTACATTTGATATTGGTTAGTAAAAGACTGCTGTATTCTTTTTTACAAAGGACTTCCTAAACTGGGGGTAGAAATAGACTCCATTCTGTGCTGCTCCTTCCTTCCTAAAGGCAAACAGCCAAAGAGATCAGGTCATATTAGTTTTAGGACTCTTGATCCACTAATCTGTTCACCTTCCTGACTATTATAATGAGCAGATTCCAGAGACAAGAGTGCTGCCCGTATTGTAGATATGCCCCACTAGGATGGATTTTTTTCCAGTAACATTGAGTTCAGGAAGGCATATCTGTTGTTTATCTCTGGAAGGAGGGGTTGTTTCAAAGCAGACACTTTCTAATGGATTAGCTGCATTTTATTTTGCCTCTTTGCAGAAAAGTGTCATCATAGTCCTAGTGTAATAGTCAAAATACTGACCCATGGCTGATGTCATTATGAGCTTAAAATAAACTATGGGATGTACTGCTGTCCATGTTAATATCTGATCTGTCTGAGTAGGAGCAGACATAATGACATTTGGAAGTTAATGCTATAACTTGACAAGTTTAAAAGGGAATGAACTATTTATGGTCAAACCAAGGGTCTCAAGTAAGAATTGATTGTGATTCTATGTCCCTGAGCATCCAGTTGTTTGAGGCATTTGTCCTTCGGAGGAGTAGACAGAGCCTATCTGGTTCATGCTTAGCCTTGTATATAGCATATACTACATGCCTGATAAATCTGAACTAATAATAAACAAAAATCTGAACTAATAATAAACAAATTTAAGTCACTGAATGTAACACCCCAAGATGAACCTTGATGTGAAAAATCATTCCATTGGAGTTGCTGTATCATTTGTTAGCCATAGGTCTAAGTCTGTTCTATTACAGAAGGGCAGTTATACAATAATAACATCCTTCGACACTGAGCAAGTATGTTGCAGCTTCGGCTGAACAAGGTTGTTCATTACAGATGCATTTCCAAACCACAGATTAATTAATCGGTTGATTATGATAAAAGAAAATCTATCATTCTTCACATTGCTGTGCATCTGATTATTTTCCTCTGTATTGGCTTTCTTTGTGATTACCCTTCAGTATTCACTTTGAACTGTACTTACCAACAGGCATACAGTAACACAAATATAAACTAAGCACACATACAGATGTGCACACTGGAGTAACATTTTGATTTGTTTACTGAATAGGGCTACTAATTTAATATTCTATAACTTGAACAGTTTTCAGCTAATTGTTGATATTATCCTATCTTTATGGTGTTATGCCACTTTCAGTTTCTCTTTGTTGAACTCCAAGAATAGTATGCATAATAAATGCTTAGTTAAGACAAAGTTATCAGCTGACACTGCTAGATCTGGTGTCCTTACCGTGAGGGGTGAGTGCCATAAATAATTTACATAATGAAACTGACTAGAATGACAGCAGTACAGATTGGCAGTTAAATGCAAGACTGGCACCCTTGACAAATAGTATTTTGTTCTGCACATGTTTAAGCCTCAGTTAATTTACATGTCATAGTGGAAATGTCTGAAATGAACACTAGAAAGGAACAATCAGGTCAACTGAATTCTTATTTTGTCATTTGCTTCATAATGGCAGACAGGTCTGAGGCAGATAACTTGAAAGTATTACATTATTCAGGTTTTTGACACTTTTGCCTGCAGGTATGTACAAAGTTTCACAGCATTCCCAGTGTGCTGTGTTCTACTGCACGTGTATAGGATTTATTCAGAATAACTGCATGAAACTTCCTTCTCCTGCCAGATCTTACTTGGTGCTTCCCAGTTTATCTTTAGTCTTGCTATTCTTTATTAACACACTCATACACTTGGGACTGTATAAATTCTCCCTGTCCTTCCTTTCTTTTCATTAAACAGTGAATGGGGTGTTGGCATAAAGGTTAAGGTATTTACCTCGTAGACAAGGGGGTATAAGGTTTAATTCTCACCAAGAGAAATTGGCTACATGTTAAATGCCCCACAGTGGTAGCTAGTCTAGTGCTTATCTATGAACCTATGGTTCCCTCATCAAAGGACCCTTTTCCTTTCAGCTGTCAATATATGTCCATCTCACCTTGCCCTCCCCAAGTTCTTGCTTAAACCCTTCCTGTTCCAGCAAACCTCTACCCTCTCCCAGATTATACAGTCTTTGTAGCTGTCCAGATTGTCCCATTCCTTCTCCAGGCTCATCCTTGATGCATCTCCAATGCATCATCTCTTTCCTTGATCTGAGCAGTAGTACCCTCCTTCCCTTGCATTTCCTACCCTCCCCTCCCACTAGTACATCTTTTCTCCCAAACATTAATGAGCTACTCTTTGCCTTTTTCTACCTTCCCATAGTAGCTCCCAAACTTACTCTTATCCTCTACTTTCCATGTTCCACTTAATCCATGCTACTTAAGTATTCTGCCATCCTTTCAACCTCTGTGGCATAGTAATCTCTGTAACATATCACATAACATCTGACACATATCTCCCTTTCTCACCCCTTAATCATCTTTAGCTTGCTTCCTGCTCTCTTACCCTTCCTTTCCATAAACACTTGCTACAGCTCTTCTAAATTGTCTTTAACAGGTTATTCTGCAGTCCTACCCTGTCATACCAGACTAAATAAAGTACTAAGTGTAATGATGTGAGGTGTTGCCAGCTATGCCAGGAAAAGTAGGGCAGTGGATGTGTAACGTATGCCAGCATAGCTAGCTGGAGTTTTGTAAAGAATTATATGTTGTCATCTGTATAACAAACTGATTTGTACAGGTGCTTGTGATGAAAATGTATTTGTAAAGCTGCTTGTGTTAAAAATGTACCAACAGTGGGTCCTACTAGACAAAAAAGAAATACACCTGTATGTCACATTATATTATAACTTTTATAGTGCAATTTTATAAGTGTGTTTGTTTTAATATTAGAGTTTTGGTGATTGCGCTTTAATTGTAGGAGCATGTTTATTATGTTAATTGAAAGTGGAAATGATGTCATTGCATTTTAAAGTATTTAAGGTGTTCTCTATGCTAATGGATTTTTGTATTGGCCTGATGAAGCCTTAAACGGTGAAAGCGCTTGCCTTTATATTAAACATTCTGTTTATACAGTTGTTGCCTGGAGGATATTTTCTGAAGACTGAAGTTTTGTTGCTCTTGGAATTGGTATATGTCATCAAGACAAACCGTGACTGTAGCCTGTCTTTTGGAGCATATTGTTCTGCCGCCTCCAGTGTTTGGTTTATGTTTTTTCCTTTTGGAGATTACTACAGCAGCTATTTATTTTTGGTTTTATTTCTATTTTGCTGCGTCTTTGTTATGGCAGAACTTGCTCAGGATGTGGTTGAATTGCCGTACAAACCTGAATTGAACTTTATTATACGCAAAGATTTGAATCCTACGTTGCTGGGAAGGAGAATCCACTCTTAGCGTATGATGTCACCAACGACTTTTTGACCAAAACTGTTGAACAAGATAATTATAGCGGCCTCAGCACCTTGCTTGACCAGATGGAACTTGACTTTATTAAATTGAAATGCTTACAATTACAGCGCCAACATTTCGAACTTTGTATAGCAAGGAGAATCGTTCCGAGAGGTCTGCGAATACTCAAGATGCCCACTACAGGTACTCTTTATCCAGACTTGTTGTACCAATGGCAGTTAATCAATATAGATACTAGCTTGCGACATATGCAGTTATTGATTGACTATTTTTCAGTAGAAGAGAGTTTGTTGAGAGATAAAGTAAAGGAGCAGCAGCGGCATGTCTTCGAGACTTATCCGAGCCATGCTATAGACAAAAGCTTCAGCAAACTACTGGATAATGTGTATTTTTTTGAAAAAAAAGTTGCTAGAACAGAAACGGGCCAAATTCGGAGAGACACACACGATTTTAAAAAAGGCCAAATTTTTACTTGGCCGAGATTTGACAAAGTGACTAATGATAATACTGGAAACGTCAATAGCAAGTTTCAACAGATAAAAGTAACTAAAGCTACAAGCCATAACATGAGAGACAATAATCTGAATAATTGTCTGAATACTAACACTGAGACCGTCACTGAAAGTGGTGGAACTAATAAAGTTAATAATGATGTTCCTAGAGAGAACAGTAATATGATGGCCAATAATAACCATTTGGTTGTGACTGTTGCTGATGTTCACAATGAAAATGATTCTAGGTCTATTATTCCTAATAGCCCTATAGATTCTTTAGCTGGTGATTCCCGAACAGTGGATAGGAGTGATAGTATCACTTCATTAGAAGTTGGCTCTGAAGCTAATTTTTCTACTGATAAATTGCATTCTGAAGAAGTAATAGTTAGAAGGAAAGTAAGCAATAATACTATTACTAAGACAGGAGAAGGTGGGGATGGCTTCTTTCCCCATCTCAGAGTTTCGAAAGAGGGGGAGGGACTGCTCCATGAGTCGAGGAAGGCAGAAGGAGAGCAGTCGACGGGGAACATACAGGGCCTACTCTAAAGAGAATGTGGGAGTGGGCAGTCGATCATTAATCTGGAATATTAAAGATAGATATTTATCAGAGGAAGAAATTTATGTCTTAGAAAAAGGTCTTTCATTCATTCCCTCTACTAGAAGTAATATTGCTGATTCAGTAGTGGACCTTAAACTATTTGCACGTAATTTACAATTAAAACTTAACTATAGTCATTCTGACTATCGTAATGGACGAGAACATTTTAAAAAACCTAGTAATTACGTTCCTATTCTACATCCACTAGTGGATGCTTTCTCTAAGTTGGTGGAACAAGAGTTACATCTAAGGGCTGAGAACAACCGTCATAAGAGATGGTATGGGAATTTGAACTATAAACATAGGCTTGCACTAAGGAATCTTAGGAATGATGACAATATTGTCATCAGACCGGCCGATAAAGGTGGACCTATTGCAATTATAAATACTAAAGATTACATTTTAAGCATGAAACGTCTTTTGAGTGATGCACATTTCTATAATTATATAAGTATTCAACATTTAGAGAGGATTATTGAAAGAGTATCAGTTTCACTTGTATTTATAGCTAATACAGCCAGGATCACTGATGAGTTGTTTAAATATTTTTCAGTTAGTGAACCCATGATCCCGTGCATACAGGGTCTACCCAAGATTCATAAGAATCCTAGGAGTCCACCCATGAGACCAATAGTGGCAGGGAGAGGTTGGGTAACTGAACCCATCTCTATATACCTAGAAACTAAGTTAAGACCAGTGGTTAACCAGTATGCATATATATTGAAGGATGCACAGCAGTTTTTAATTATGTTGTATGACACCATGAAGGATGTTGCTCCAAATGAACACCTTATTTTTGGCACTCTGGACGTTCAGTCATTGTTTACCATTATATTATAACTGTTGAAATGAATGTATTGTAATAGAGGATACTGGAAGAGAAGAGGTTAATCTCAGTCCAGCTAACTTTGAAAAATAGTCTGCAATTACCTGGTTTAGGCCATAAAGATTGTATCTTACATTTCTGATTGCAGACAGAAACAAAATGTCTGTGAAAACCAGGACTAGGAATCCTACTGTACTGTCCCTAGGGGTAAACTAATTGCTACCATGGAAGGATGGAAGTTTTGAAATGGTTTTATAGCTTAAAGATGCTTTAACACATCTTACTCTGTCTCTGTGTATGGTAACACATATATGCTAAATTCTGGTTCAGTTTCTAGCAAAAGGGGGTAATGTAGGAGCCAGAAGTCAGATAACCAGATGTGGGTGATGTCATTCTGTAATCCAGCACTAAAATTATGTTTTAATACTAGATGAGACAGAAGTCTCAGGGCTGTCTGTTTGTGAAACCTCCAAAAACCAGAAACACCAAGAAACTGCGAAAAAACGCCAAACCTACTGGTCCACAACCCAGGCAAAGTAATCCACAGTGTGTACTGTGCGTACAACAGTCTCCTTTGTAGTAAAAAATGGAATATCCAAAGGTCTTCACACCAAAAAGGATGTTTAACGTTTTATTTAATAAGAAATAAATGAAATACGTTTTCGCGGTGGTCAGAGCCACCGCTTCCTCAGAACAGAACAAAGAATGTTTAAAAGTACCGCCAAAACATTTATAAATGAAACGTAGATGGCATGGCAAATTAGTTAATTCTGTTTAAAGGTACAATAGACCAGCACATCAAATTGCTCACGCCAAATAATAAATTCGTTGACTGAAGCCAACGGTTAAAACTGTGCACAAACATCCTATTATAAATAAAAAACGTAATCAGTTAATACAAGCTATTTTTAAATAACAGAAGGTTGTGCAATGAAATTCAGCACTAAAGACTAATAAAACCAAATATACAAGATTAGAAAATACGTAAAAGTTATGTTAAAAGTAATGATAGTTTAACATAAACCTTTAAATCTAAAACTAGAGACTAACAATAGTCAATGCTGTAGTAACTGGAAACAACGATGAAACTATTGTAACCCAGTACATAAAAATGAAAATAAAAAAGAAAAAACTAGTACTGGGGTAGATTCTAATACTGCTGTGCTAAAGTTTTCAGTGAATATATGTACAGCACGTAAAACTACGAATGTTATGAATTCGCAGGAGCAAAAGAGCCAGCAATTCAAACAAGCCACCAAAAAATAAGCAAGCTTAACTAGTGTCATTTAGTCAAGTGAAATTCAATATATAAATGTTAAAAACATATAAATATAAAACAGTACACATGTAGCACTCCAACAGTGAAAATACCTGTTGTCATCTCTGATGCTGTTATTTCTATTGCAAAGCTGGCCAGTTACACTTAGGAAAACTGTATTTAGTACTTGATAACAAGGAGGAAAAGAATGTATCTAAATGTTGAAACAAGGAAACTGAATTTCCTACATAGCACCATAAAACATTATCTACAAGTCAAAGTAAAAGTTGTTAAAATGAAGTTTAAGAAACACATTAAGAACAAGTGATTGTAAGTCATCTCATGTAACTCCTCAGTTTGAGAATACAAGAAATGTTACAAAGTTCATTTAGGCCTGGAGTACAAAAAAGAGTTCAATAACAATTGCCATTCTAGTTCTCGTGATTCAAGGAAAAGGCTGACAGGACCTCCCCTAATAGACTGTAATACTTCTTCAATGGCTATAAAACAAAAAGTGTGTCCTACATGTTTCAAACAATGTCTTGCTAAAGCATTATCTTCGTTTTTAGTTCTTATTGCATACAGGTGCTCGTAAACCCTGTCACAAAGCCTTCTGTCTGTTTTTCCCACGTAAAATGCTTCACAGCAATTACATAAGGCCAAGTAAACAATGGATCTAGATACACAGTTAAGTCTTTGGTTGATACCATATTTTCTTTTTCCTATCTTAAAAAGGTTACAGGTTTTTATGTATTGGCAATAGTTACAGAGCCCACAAGGGAAACAGCCCTTAGACTTAATGGTATTGTCTAATCTGTTGTTGTTTTCAAGTATTGATTTAAGGTTGTTGCCTCGTTTGTACACAAAACTTGGTCCATCACCTAATTTTTCAAAGAGAACATCATTGTTCAAAATAAAATACCAGTTTTTAGTTAAAATATGTTGGATGTCGAAAGAGTCGCTGCTAAAAGTAGAAATGAAACTGGTATTGCAAGTTCCGACATTCATATTGACCCTAGTATTGGTGTTGTTCACAGTAAGCGAAAAACGTCCGCTGACTTCTAGGGTAAATGCTGTATCTTCCACTACTGGTACTGTCTTTTTGACTAGTGAGGGGTACAACCCGTTAGAACGCTTGTGATTAATCTCCTCTAAGAGTTCTGAAAATAAACTCAAAGGGTAGTCTCTACTTAGAAACATTCCTCTTAGGTTGTTGCATTCATGAATAAATGCGGTTTCCCTTCTACACATTCTGGCAGCTCTGATTAATTGGCCCTTTATAATGGCCCTTTTCTGCCTAAAAGGGTGTAAGCTATGAAAATGTAAAAAAGAGTTACAGTAAGTTGGTTTTCTGTAAATAGTAGAGAAGTATTCAGAGTTGGTTGTATCCTTATGAAGATTTACATCCAAATAGTCTATCTCTAAAGATGAGAAAGTGGATGTAAAACTGAAAAAGGAAGTAGAATCATTTAACAATTCAATCAGTGAAGCAGCATCGTCTGCATTCCCCTTAAACAGGATAAATAGGTCGTCGAGGTACCTAGTATAGAAACTAATTTTACTCATTAAGTTAGTGTTGGAGAAAATATATGTCTTCTCCCAATATGCCATAAATAGGTTAGCGACGGAAGCACCACAAGGTGAGCCCATCGCTATACCTTGTTTTTGCAAGTAAACCTTATTATTAAAGGTAAAGTAATTGGAGGTTAAAATAATGTCAAGGAGTTCTGAGACAATGTCGATTTCCTTTTCGGTGGCCTTTAAATCTCTAAGCATGAGAGAGATCCATTCCACCGCTTCAAGATGCGGGATGGATGTGTAAAGGTCGACCACGTCGACCGTAAGGAAATTCAGGGAGTTGTCAAAGTTGATGGTACTCATGTTTTGGAGGAACGTCCATGAGTCTTTACAAATGCTAGGAATTAGTTTCAAATATTTGGACAAGATGGTCTCCACCAATTGCGCACAAGGGTAAGTTATTGATGAACGGCTGTCAGTTAGTGCTCGCATTGGTGGATTGTATACATTCTTGTGAATTTTCGGAATACCGAAAATCACAGGATTCTTTGACATGTTGATGTCAATATAATTGTACGTTTCTCCATCTATTTTTCCACTAATGAACATGTCCCTGAAATAACCTCTAGTTCTCATTTTAGATGAATTAATTTCGTTAACTGAAGATAAAATGTAAGCTGGGCTATTTAATACTCTCTCCATTTTTTCAATATAAGTGTGGTTGTCAAAAATGACCAAACCACCACCTTTGTCGGGTTTGATCACTCGTGTTGCTGATGAGCAAAGATGTTTGAGACAGTTAGACTGTTCTCTTGTGATGTTGGAATTTACATTTTTCTTCAAAGCTGTCTGTACTTGACATAGATACCTAATGTCAACCTCACATGCACTCTCGAACATGGCTAATCCAGTATGAAGGGGAGGATTGAAGGTGCTAGCTAGTTTAAGTTTTGACTCATTAGGAACTTCATTGTTGTTAAAATAGGTTCTTAAATTCAACTTCCTAACATAGCATTTTAAATCAATGAGTGTTTTAACTAGAATACAGTTCTTAGTAGGTATAAAAGTGTTACCATATGCTAAGAGGTCAACTAAACAAGGTTCTAAAGAAATGCTTGAAAAATTTTAAATGGTGAAGTCACCCTTAGTATTAGTTAGAATTTGTAGCTTGTTGTCATGTAGTTCGTCCATTGTAAGGACCTCTGGAACTTCTAGTTCCGAGGGTTGTTCCATTTCTTGCGATGGAAGCTCGAGTTCCATTGGCCTAAAAAACGTCCGTTATTAGTATTGTTCTTGTAGTTGTGCTGTCTATTGCCTCCATACTGAGGAGGACCATTCTTGTTGACGTTTGCTTGTATTCTATTGCTACGTCTAGGGCCTTGATGCCCCATGTCGTCTTCAAGAAGGTCAGTTGTTTGCTCATTCGGAGGTTGGTGTGGGTCCATTCCCACATTGTTTCCCTCTTTCAAGGTAATAGAAGCTGAGCCATAAAGTTTAGGGTATACAGCGTTGTTACTGTACGATGACCTGTCCCTCATTAATTTTTTGTTTATATTAATTCTGGATTTTTCAATAAATGAGTCTATACTCGTAAAAATATGAGTATAGTCAAACTTGTATCTAACAAAGTCTATATCAGCCTTTAATGCTGTGTCAAGTACAGAAACTTCACTAGTTAACTTGTCTATTTGTATGTTATAGTGCTTTATCATCAGTTCCAGAAGTTGTTGTCCCTGGTTATCAAAAAGCAAGGCTACATCTTTGTTAAAGTCTCTGTCAAAAAATAAGCCAGTAGGGCAAAAATTAGACCTGAGGCCTTTGGGAACTATTTTATCAGATAAGCATTGCCTGAAATACATGACTTCAAGTTGTAATTTCTTTAGTTTTAATAGTTTCACATCAAAGTTTTTCAAATTATCTGCAATAGTGTTGCCACTTACTGTAGGGTTATCCGCGATCATGGCCGGTGGTTCCTGACCTCCTTCGAAGTTCATGTTTGTCAAATTCTGGATCCATGCCTTCATATTAGGAACTCCAATAAAGCCCATGGTCGTTATGATTATTAATAAGTGGCGGAAAATGTTGGTCATACATTGCACCGGTTAAAGGCAATGAATTACTTGAAAGAGAAGAAGTCCCTTGGGGACGTGGTAGTTGCCCCGGTGGAATTGAAGTATCCAAAGAGTGACTAGGTATTGGAGAGCCCAGACTCGCTCCTGTTCTGGGTAAGGCGGTACCTAGTTGTTGATCGTGCTGTCCTGTTAGCCCAAATGTAGGGCACTGGTTACCGCGTTTCTCGATAACATCAAGCTTCGTAGCCATAGTGTCAATACGTTGTGACAGCTCCCGTATTAATGCTGTCAGGTTACATTGATTAGTAGAATCGTTTGTAATATTTGAATTAAATAGTCCCGGGCTGGTGGGGCTGGTAGGCTGGCTAGACGACATACTGTAAAACGACCAAAAACCAGAAACACCAAGAAACTGCGAAAAAACGCCAAACCTACTGGTCCACAACCCAGGCAAAGTAATCCACAGTGTGTACTGTGCGTACAACAGTCTCCTTTGTAGTAAAAAATGGAATATCCAAAGGTCTTCACACCAAAAAGGATGTTTAACGTTTTATTTAATAAGAAATAAATGAAATACGTTTTCGCGGTGGTCAGAGCCACCGCTTCCTCAGAACAGAACAAAGAATGTTTAAAAGTACCGCCAAAACATTTATAAATGAAACGTAGATGGCGTGGCAAATTAGTTAATTCTGTTTAAAGGTACAATTGACCAGCACATCAAATTGCTCACGCCAAATAATAAATTGCTGGCTCTTTTGCTCCTGCGAATTCATAACATTCGTAGTTTTACGTGCTGTACATATATTCACTGAAAACTTTAGCACAGCAGTATTAGAATCTACCCCAGTACTAGTTTTTTCTTTTTTCTTTTCATTTTTATGTACTGGGTTACAATAGTTTCATCGTTGTTTCCAGTTACTACAGCATTGATGATTGTTAGTCTCTAGTTTTAGATTTAAAGGTTTGTGTTAATCTATCATTACTTTTAACATAACTTTTACGTATTTTCTAATCTTGTATATTTGGTTTTATTAGTCTTTAGTGCTGAATTTCATTGCACAACCTTCTGTTATTTAAAAATAGCTTGTATTAACTGATTACGTTTTTTATTTATAATAGGATGTTTGTGCACAGTTTTAACCGTTGGCTTCAGTCAACGAATTTATTATTTGGCGTGAGCAATTTGATGTGCTGGTCTATTGTACCTTTAAACAGAATTAACTAATTTGCCACGCCATCTACGTTTCATTCATAAATGTTTTGGTGGTACTTTTAAACATTCTTTGTTCTGTTCTGAGGAAGCGGTGGCTCTGACCACCGCGAAAACGTATTTCATTTATTTCTTATTAAATAAAACATTAAACATCCTTTTTGGTGTGAAGACCTTTGGATATTCCATTTTTTACTACTAAGGAGACTGTTGTACGCACAGTACACACTGTGGATTACTTTGCCTGGGTTGTGGACCAGTAGGTTTGGCGTTTTTTCGCAGTTTCTTGTTTGTGAAACCTGACAATGAAGGACCCCTCACCCACATTGTCTTGCCTTGCTTTAATAAGTAACGGGCAGAGTAATTCTTTAGATCAGTCAGGAAAATATAGTGAGATTAGTTAAGTACTGTTTTTCTGTATGTGTGTGAATCTATCCATCTTTGTTATTTTTAATATTTTCTGTGATTGAAACTCTGGTGTTTATTGTAAATAGATATTTAATATTTTTGTGTTCTTTTTATTTAAGTATTGTTAAACTTTTCATTGTGGCTGGTCTTTTAGAGAATATTTTAACCTTTGTGAGTACGTATATCTATTTGGTGACACTGTGGTCACTCCTGAATGCCTTGCTGCATTGGTCAAACACTAGGTTCATAGGTTGGTACTAGGCTATCGGCCCTAGGGCCTATACAAGCCTAGCCATAACAATTTCCTGGCTAATTCTTCCCACACTATTAACTTCCCTGGACCCCTGTCTAGCAGGGCGACTGACATGATCCCCGGGGTGAATTTCCTTTCTCCTATCCAATCGTCAAGGTTCCTTTTGAAGAGGGCCAAAGAGGCACTCTGCTTGACATGTATATTCAGTCTATTCCAGAGTCTGGAGAGTCTCTGGGTCAGAAACCTATCCCTCCAGCATGTTTTGTTTATTGTGATGACAAGATTTAGATCCCTGGAGCGTGTGACTCTGAGGGGATTGGGATTTCTTTAAGTATAACATGTCCAACAGCTCTGGGTTTGACATGGCCTTGTATGTTAAGCAGAGATCACTATAGCTGGAGTTTTTTAAGGTGGTCAGCATAGGGCATCTGCTTTAGGCCTCTGATTCTTTTAGTGAGGTATTTCTGCGGCCTTTCCAGATGTTCATCATGTTTTACTGCTGCAGTCATTACACTTGGGTTATCCTGCCGTCAGGCGGGCCTGCAGTCAGCCTGAGTTCCAAAGTCTTGGTCTGGCATCAGTTGCTGTTGCCTCTTCCCTGACATCAGTGCGCCAGGGGTATATAAAAAGCAGCCAACGCCATTTTCTTCAGTCTTTCTTGCCGCGTGGTGCCCGAAGCAAAAGCAGTTCGCAAGTGCCGGTCGGCCGACTCCTGAGATTTCAAATTAGATTTCAGAACCTAAGTCTTCAATAAAGCTAAGTACCCCGTTAGGGAAACTTTTTCTTGCCTCAGACCGATGTCAGTAAAAGTTAATAATTGTATTTCTTGTGGGAAGCAAATACCTCATAAGGATTTTCATTCTTACTGTATTCCATGCCTAGGCCCAGATCACAACGTCATTAGTTGTCGGTTTTGTGCTTAATTTTAACAAACGCACTATAAAATGTCGGTTTGATTTTGCACGCCATTACTTTGGCCGAAGGTTTAATTATACAATGCCGTCTGAACAAACAACGACCGGAATGCACAAAGAATGCAAAGATAAAGATAAGGAAAGGCATCCGAGGCCCAAAACTGACGACGAAGCCTCTTCAAGGCCAGTCGCCGGTTTGCCAGTTTTCAGTGAGGCGCTTTCGCAGTCCCTGACACCCACGCCTAGGCCTCTGGATACTCAAGGTGTTGGGCCAACAGAGATTAACCCTTCAGATGGGTCCGGTGCCGCTGAGCAGGCATCGGCTTCTGAGGGTTTTTCAGGCCTACTCAACTTACCATTGCAACTACAGCTAAGACTAAGCCTGCATTAAAGACAAAGAAGCAAGTACAGCATTCACCTGGACAGGCCTCCATGCCTAAAAAACAGATGCTCAAGATGGCCGAAGACTTGATAACTCTGATCAGGGGTCCCCTCCTGATAAAAGCCCTAGGCAGGATACAGACTATGATTCCTCTGACCAGGTTTCAATATATTCTGATTCCTCTTCAGACCAGGGATATTCTTTACCCCCTATGAGGATTCTGATGGTGAAGAATCCTTTTCTTCAGCCTCTCCTCCTGAGGATTACTCTTTTGGGGAAACTTTACATACCATGAGGGAGCATTTCCATTGGGAGGGCCAGGATTACTCAGAATCCAAGAAAAGCCTCAGAGACTTTCTTTTACTGCCTCAGCACCAGGCCCCTTGCTATTCCGCCAGTGTTGGACATTGTGGATGATGTGTTCTCTGAATGTAGTTTAAATCCTGATTATTTACCCCCAGCTCCAGTCAAGCCAGACAGGTACTACAGAGTCCCTGACTCTCACAAATTTCTTTATAAAAACCCTGTGGCTGACCCAGAAACTATTTCCCAGGGTCCCAAAGGGGTCAAAGCTTCCATGGCTAAAAATCCAGTTCCCTCTGATAGGGACTCTAGAGCATTAGACAGATGGGGAAAGAAAGTTTACACCTCTGCAACTTTAGCAGTGAGGGCTCTAAATTGATAGTTTCACATGCTTAAATATCAACAATACTTACTGTCTCAATTAAAACAGAAAATGAGTACAAATGCAGAACAACCTGATTATAAGGAAATGCAGGATTTATTGCATGCAGCTGAACAAGTGGGAAAGCATACTTTGCAATGTAGTTTTGATTCATTAGGAGCTTCTTGTAGAGCAGCAGTTACAGGATCTGTGATTCGAAGGCATGCTTGGTTAAAAGAACAAAGTTTACCAGATCATGTTAAGGCAAAATTATTGGATGCTCCTTTGCACCAAGATAATTTATTTGGTGTTAAGGCAGAAGAGGTATTAAAGAAAGTGGAAGATAAGGCAAAATCTATGCAAACAGTGAAGAATTTCTTACAGGTACAGCCACCACGATTTAGCAGAAATTGGCCTACAAAGAATTGGTCCTTTCCAGTGTCAGACAGGCCACAAAGAGGCAGATACAGATGCCAAAGCAGCAGATCTCAGCCACAAGGCTCTTGCAGACCACGACAATGGGGTGCTACAAACCCAAAAGGAGGTGAGGACAAGTCGCAACCTTACAGGAAACGGTCCCAATGACTTCCCCCTTCCAGTGCCAAACTCTTCACTATTGGCAGCTCCCTTGGGGGGGAAACTAGCACTTATTTCTCAAAACTGGCAGTCACCCAAGACAAACGGGTGCTGAATATTGTGTCTCAGGGTTACAGGTTACACTTTCATACTTTTCCAAGGCTAAAAGGAATGCCAGACCTGCCACAAAATCAATGGGCAGAGGCACAAAATCAAATTACAGCTCTCATGGACATGAGAGCTATTCAAAAAGTACCACAGCAGGAAAAAGGACAAGGATTTTACTCAAGACTCTTCCTGGTACCCAGAAAGGACAAAGCCTGGAGACCCATTCTGGACCTTTCCACTCTAAATACATACCTGGATGTTCCGAAATTCAAAATGCTGACACTACAACAGCTCCTTCCCATGTTGGGCAAGAAAGCTTGGCTTGTTACTTTGGACCTCAAAGAGGCATACCTGCATGTCCCTATCAGACAAAATTGCAGAAGATACCTCAGATTCATAGCTGGTTCAATGCACTACCAATTTTCTGCACTGCCCTTTGTCTTATCTACTGCGCCCTGGTCTTTACCAAGTACCTGGCACCAGTAATTGCATTTTGCAGACAAAAAGGAATTCAAATATATCCATATCTGGACGACTGCCTGATTCAAGCAGAGAGCAAGGACATTCTTGTACAGCATCTGGCATACGTAAAAAGTTATTAAGTTGCCTAGGGTACACTGTAAACGAAAAGAAATCAAAACTAGTGCCCTCACAAGATATAATATTCCTGGGTGCCAGCTTAAATACAACGGCCCAGATGGCTTATCTCACGCCAGACAAACAAGGACAACTGACTCAGTATTTTCAATTGATGGCAACAAAGTCCCAACTCCCTGCAAGAAAAATTCTGCAGGCCTTGGGATTCATGGCATCCTGCATACTACTAATTCCATATGCAAGACTGCATATGAGGAAATTACAATGGTACCTAAAAAGTGTTTGGTCTCAACATTCTCATAGCTTGGAGACAGTAATACCACTAATCCCCTGCCTACAACAGGAGTTTCAATGGTGGGCACAGGCATGTCACCTCAACGAGGGTCAGCCTTTCACTCTTCCCGCAGCCAGGCAGACTTTAACAACAGATGCCTCGGATTACGCCCGGGGAGCACACATGGCAGGAAAATGTATTCAGGGCAAATGGACCACAGACCAAATGCATCTTCACATCAATCAAAAAGAGATGCTGGCTGTACAAAATGCCCTTACAGCGTTCAAGGATCTTCTACATCCAGGGCAATTATTATTAAAGACAGACAACACCACTGTAATGTGGTACATAAACAAACAAGGGGCACTCATTCTTACCCTCTATGCAGACAAGCCATGACCTTGTGGAACACAGCTCTAACCTACCAAGTTCATCTGCAAGCACAATTCCTGCCAGGAAAGAAAAACACTCTGGCAGACGACTTAAGCAGAAACATCATGGATCCTCACGCGTGGAAGTTAAATCCACAAGTCTTCAGCATGATAATGCAAAAATTGGGGTGCCCGGATATAGATCTTTTTGCCTCACCACTGAATTGCCAACTACAAAAATTCTGCACAAGGACTTATCACACACAAGCATGGAAAGTGGATGCTCTTTCGTTCAGCTGGAAAAGCCTAAATGTTTATGCCTTCCCACCTCTGCCTCTCCTTACAAAGGTACTCCTAAAAGCCAGACAAGAGAAACCACAGATGATTCTGATTGCCCCAGACTGGCCACGCCAGCATTGGTACCCAATCTTAAAGAACTTAGCTCAAGGCCCACCTTGGATTTTGCCTCAAATTCCACACCTACTGACTCAGCAAAACAATCAGATACTGCACAGTCAGCTCAAAACCTTAAACCTGGCTGCATGGCAGATTCATTAGCCAGACAACTTCTCTCTCTAAAGCTGTTATGGATGTCATTTTGGAGGCCAGGAGGCCTAGCACCAGGAAATCTTATTCGGAAAAGTGGAAGAGATTCTGTGCCTGGAACCAGGCTCAAAACCTTGATCTTCTGGTCCCTCACATTCCTCAGATACTACAATACTTGACTGAGATGCTGGACAAAGGACTATCCTTCTCATCCATTAAGATTCATGCTTCTGCCATCTCTGCTCATTACAACACAGATCCTCCTATTTTCTCTCACCCATTGCTAAAGCAGTACCTCAGAGGGGCTAAAAACATAAGACCGCCCCGGAGAGCACCAACACCAACTTGGGATCTCAATTTCGTTTTGGAAAAGCTCACTTTGCCTCCTTTTGAACCAGCCAATTCAGCAGAGTTAAAATATATATCATGGAAAACTGCTCTAATTCTGGCAATAACCTCAGCACGAAGAGTCTCAGAACTATAGGCACTAATGGCAGTAGAGCCTTTTATCATTATCCACCAAGACAGGGTTTCTTTAAGAACAAACCCTACCTTTATGCCTAAGGTGGTATCCAGTGTAGCTCTTAACCAAACTATTCACTTGCCAACATTTTATCCAAATCCCCAGAATAAAGGGGAGAGACTTCTACATTCTTTGGACATACACAGGCAATTGCGCTTCTACTTGGACAAAACAAAAGCTTTCAGAAAATCTGAACAATTGTTTGTATCATATGCTGCAGGATCACAGGGAAAGGCTATTTCAAAGCAGACCATTTCAAAGTGGATAGGACACTGTATCCGGTTCTGCTACACACAGCATGGGAAACCTGTACCTAGTAACATTAGACCACATTCCACCAGGGCAACTGCCACTTCTACTGCCTACCTTAGAGGAGTACCTACCAAAGATATCTTGGAAGCTGCAACTTGGAGTTCAGTGCACACCTTTACCAAGCATTACTATTTGCCTCTTTATTCTAGATCCAGAGCTGGCTTTGCCACTGCAGTGCTGCAGGGCCTCATAGACACACCAAATCCTCTATAGAGCCAGCCACGCAAACTCAGCTTTGGGATTCTACCCAAGTGTAATGACTGCAGCAGTGAAACACGATGAACATAGTACAGTTTTGTACCTACCATAAATGTTGATGTTCGAGTGTCTTCACTGCTGCAGTCCAGGTTACCCACCTGCCAGCCCCTGTTTCTTATCCTGGACTAACCTATACTACTTATGTGGTGTATTTGATGGTTACTGAAGGTTTTATTTTTACCTTTTTTGTATGTTTTATTAGCAATATGTATTGCCTACCATTTTTGGGGCACCTGACATCTGGGGCAAGAAAAACTGAAGAAAATGGCGTTGGCTGCTTCTTATATACCCCTGGCACACTGACGTCAGGGAAGAGGTGACAGCAACCGACGCCAGACCAAGACTTTGGAACTGAGGCCAACTGCGGGCCCGCCTGATGGCAGGATAACCCAGGTGTAATGATTGCAGCAGTGAAGACACTCGAATATCTACATTTATGGTAGGTACAAAACTGTACTTTGTTGTAGATGTCCTGAGAGGTACATACCAAATGGGTCATTGTATTCTATAATGGGTCTAATGATGGATGAATACAGTGGGACAATGACCTCCTTTTTTCTGGATGAAAAGCCTTTAGTGATGAGGTGTGCCACATAGAAGGATTTCCTGACTGTTGTGGCGATGTGGTTATTGAAGGTGAGACCACTGTCCACCTGTGTCCCTAAGTCTCTTATTACACTTTCAGTGTTTAGTGTATTGCCACCTATGTGATAATTCACGGGTACATGTATACATTTCTTGGCATTGAGCTTGAGCCCATGGCCCTGGCACCAAGCATCTTTTTCTGTAAGGCCCTTTTGTAGAGTATCCACATCATTTGGGGATTCAATAATGGCTCCCAGTTTGCAGTCATCTGCGAACTTTGTTAGCCAGAGTCCCTTAGTGTTGGCCTGTACTTCAGAGAAGTAGATACCAAACAAGAGAGGTCCCAGGACTGAACCCTGAGGTACTCCACTTGTCACTTGTCTGGAGCTGGATTTGAAGTCAGCTACTTTTACAGTATGGGTTCTGTCAATAAGCCAGTTGGCAACCTATCGAGTGACGTAGGAATTAATGCCCAGCTTAGTAAGTTTATCTGTGATTCCAGAGTGGGGGATGGTGTCAAAGCCCTTGGCGAGGTCCAGATAGGCTGTGTGGACTGCCTTACCCTCGTCCACGGCTCTGGAGACTGATTTGAAGAAGTCAGTAAGGTTCAGGAGACAAGATCAGCCCTTCACGAACCCAAACTGGGTGGGGTCCAGTGGTTTAAGGTTGACAATTTCTTTGTTTATAAGTTCCTTGATAATACGTTCCATGGCCTTGCAGATCAGTCTCGTCAGACTGATGGGGCGGTAGTTGCCAGGATCCAAGGTGGATCTCCCCTTGTGGAGTGGGATAACTGCAGCTGTGCGCCACTCAGTGGGCACAAAGCCAGAGGTGAGGGTATGATTAAACATGACACTTAGGTGAGGTGCCCGTTCATTTTAAAGTTCATGTAGTACACATCCCAGAATGTCATCTGGTCCCATGGATGCTGTATTCTTAGCTTTGGAGAGTGCGTTTGTTTACCTGTGTGGCCGCTATTACTGGAATTTGGCAATCTTCCAGTATTGAGATGGGCCATTTAGGGGGTGAGAGGGGGGTGAAGTTGGCACTGAATCGATCTGCCAGGATATTGGCAATATCCTTGGGATCAGTATATTTAATGCCATTCTGTTGTAGCTCAGAGCAGATCTGAGCATTGCCATTTAGATTCTTGATATAGTTATAGAATGCCTTGTGGTTGTCTTTGGAATCTTTTATTTTTCAATTTTATTTTCGTAACTAGCTTTGGAGGATTTTATGAGGGATCTCAGCTTCTTACTGAGGCTGGTAAGGGAGTTTTTTGCATCCTGGGATTTTCCTCTTTTCTGCAACAGTTTTTTCCTTTTGTTGTAAAGTTTGTTTATGGCAGGGGACCACCAGATTGGCTTCCTTTTTTTGGAGGAGAGCATCTGTTTGGGATGGCACGATTCATGCATGAGTGCATGTTGCTCGTACAGTGCCTTAGTGTAGGACTCAGCGGTCAAACTTTCAGTTCCCGTCTGCATGGGTGTCATAAAGTTTATACCGTTTGTATTAGTATTTATTTTACTCAGTAAAATTGGATACCTTGTAAGAGCCTTAGAGTAGCTGGCTTTGAGTTCACTGGTGGCAGTACCTACCTTATTGTCTGAGCAGAGGGGGCATAGCTGGTAAATCTGTGCCAGCCTTTCCCAGGTGTGTGTGTGTGTGTGTGTGTGTGTTTGTGCAAATCAAATGTCAGAGTGTGCGTGTGTCAGCTACTTGGAGCAGGGCCACAGAGCACTGGTTTCACAGAGAGGGTGGTGGAGGATTTGGCTTGGAACACTCATGCCAGTGGGGGAGTCTTATTTGGGGGCCTTGAGAGAGAGAGGGAAACCCAGCCCTAGGACAAGAGTGTGTTCTCTATCTGCTCTTAAGGGCAGTTGTGCTTGGTGCAGAGAGCTCCATCTGAAAATACTGTGTATTTCTATTTTTGTTCCAAGTGAATGTCCCTCACCGGTGTCGGAGGTGAGGACTGAGGCTTCTTGATTACTGGCCCAGATGAAGAACATCACATTTTGGTGAGCAGTGGTGGGATATTAATTGAACATCTGTAACCTGTAGGCAGGTATCACTGTAGGTGTATGTGCTGTCAGCAGCCACAAGATAAACATAGAGAGTTTCATTTTTCTAACAGTTTTATTTATTTTTTTGTTAATTTTGTCAGGGAAAGCAGGCAAAGATGTCATTAGAGGATTACACCAAGCTGACAAAAAGGCGTGTGAAGCCAAAGGACTGGTGCATGCTGTGATGACCCCACTTAAACCCAAGACAGTAACTGAAGAGCCTCAATCCTCATCACTCTCTCTGGCAAGAGAGCATCACTGAACTCAGGGATAGAAATACACAATTTCCCCTAAGAGAACACCAGGAACAGACTCCAAACATGGGACTGGGACTATATGCTTAACTCCAGGTCCCCAAATGAGTTTTCACATTAACCACTGTAGAGCACTGTCTCATTTATGACACACTTAAACTTAACTATTTGATATTCACACATGCAAACACTCTTGGGAAAAACTGTCATAGATTTACCTTCTATGTCCTCTTTCCCAAATTGCAAGGTAATAGCTCCCACCAGTCAAATACCACAATACCATTCAAAAGGGATGTTCAATTATATTGCTTAAAGTAAATATTAATACATATGGCAGCATGTAATCCAAGCAGTAAGGGTTTTCAGAGTGTCCCTGGTGTTATCACAATAAGCATAAACATTCTCAGGTTACTAAAAGTACTTTCTAAATAATGAGCCAGAATAAAAGGTAGTAAAGTATTTAATAATACATTGATTTAAAGTGTATGCACTGAATAATTGATTCTAATAAACCACATAGTTTCACACACAGGAATTATGTCTAACTAACTATAGTTCCCCAACTATATAAAGATTAACTGCCCTGTCTAATCTAATCAACTCAGAAGGACAAGATGTTACTCTTACTTCTGCCAGGTAAGATAAGACTTTATGCCCACTCTTCAGGCTGTTATCTGGTCCTCATTGACTGGAATAGCAACTCCTACTATTTCTGCTGAACAGCTCTGGAAAACTCTGAGTAAATAACTACTGATCTGGAAAACAACAACTGATAACTGAATAGTAACTATGCAACTACAATAACCACTGAACTTTGACTCAGAACCTGCTTTTTATAGCAGATTTTTTTAAGTCACAGAAAGCTGTTATGAGAATTCTAATCTCTCATATCAGACTTTAAAAAGTAAACATAACAGCTACTGTGGAGATTCTATTCCTTCAGCTCTGGCACACAATGACATAAAATCTAGGTCAGCTGACTGGCATAACCTACATTCAGAATTCTTTTTAAAAAACATGTACATTTGGTCAGCCAGAAGAACACTGTTTGATTCAAACATCTCACATAAATCAAAGTAACAATAAAAAAAACTTATTTACAAAACCATAGCTAGTTATGCTGGCATATACAACACAGGGCAACTCACAATTACCCACAAGTATCTACAAAACTTCAGCCAGTCATGCTAGTGCAGATAACAAAATTGTTGCTTGTGAAAAATGGGGCTGTCTGAAAATGTATCCACCCACACACTGTCTTGAGAATCACAGGGTTTCTTCCTAAAGCTTCTTTAAACTTCTCAAATACCTTCCCACAATCTGTGGTCCACAGTACTATATCTGACTTGTTTTTTCTTGTTAGGTCAGAAGGGGGTGCAGCTATTGTACTATAGTTGAGCAGAAATTTCCTATAGTACCATGCTGTCCCTAGGGAATCTCTCACCTGCTTTTTAGTAACAGGGACAAGCCACGCCCAAATAGCATAGCTTCCACTTTAGCAGGTTCTGGTCTAGTCTTACCACTCCCTACTTTATGTCCTAGGTAGCAGACCTCTGCCATACTCACCTGACACTTACTAGGCTTAATGATCAACCATGCCCTTTTTAATCTATGTAAGACCTCCTTGACATGTTGAAGGAGCTCTTGCCAGGAATGACTTTAAATGGCAATGTCATCAAATAAGCCAGAGCATAATATCCTGCTGCTAGTAAGATATGATCTACTAACCTCTGGAAGGTTGCTGGGGCATTCTTCATCCCAACGGACATCCTTGTAACTCATGTAATTCAAAAGGTGTTGTAAAATCTGAACTCTCTCTAGCAATGGGAGTCAAGGGCACCTGCCAATATCCCTTGGTCAGATCAGTAGTGTTCATATACTTAACCCCACCCAGCTGTTCTAAAGCTTCATCTGTTGTAGGCATGGGGTGCACATTTGACTCAGTATAACTGCTTAACTTTCTGTAGTCTATGCAGAATCTTACACTACCATCTTTCTTCATTACCAGTGCTACTCTGGAAGCCAAAGGACTACTGGACTTCTGGATTACCCCCAGCTCCAATATATCCTTTATCTTCTTCTTCAAAGTGTGTTTGACTAACTCAGGCACCCTATAAGGAGTTTGCTTGATAGGCCTTTGGGGTCCTGTATCCACACGGTGCTGCACTAGGTGAGTACACCCAGGTTTCGTGGTGAACGTGCCCCCAGATTCCTGTAACACTACTGGTATTTCTTTAACCTGAATAAGGGATAGTTGATGAGATATTGGTACCTGTCCCACAGAAGTGTCAGTCTGAGCCTCACTGAGAAGGTCAGTCACCAGATCCTTCTTAGACTCCTCCTGCCATCCACTATGAATACTTACTATCACGGCCTTCCTGTTGTGATAAGACTTCATTATGTTAACATGGTACAACTTATGTCCCTGCCTCCTTGCCTGTCTTTTGGCATTGCTCACAGGTCCTGCAGTACCCTGTTACATCTTTAGCAATCCCAGGCCAATAAAAGTGCTGCATAATGTGACTCCTGTTATGCTTTATGCCCATATGATATGTAAAAGGAGTGTGATGTGCTATCTTTAGAGGTGTCAGACAGCAGGCTCTGGGCAGTACCAGCTGCCATATTACCTCACCCTCTAGCCCTCCCTAAGAGGTCCACTCTCTATGCAATAACCCTTTGTTATCTGCAAAAGAAATATCATGGGCCATAGCTAGAGGTGCCAGACAGTAGGCACTGTGCTCTACCAGCTGCTGTATTACCTCACCTTCTAGCCCTCCTTCAGGGGTCCACTCTCTGTACAGTAGCCCTTTGTTATTGACAAAAGGAATGTCATGGACTATGGCTAGAGGTGCCAGATTGTAGGATCAGGGCTCTACCAACTGCTGTATTACCTCATCTTCTAGCCCTCCCTCAGGGTTCCACTCTTTGTTCCAACATACAGACTCCCCTTTTTCATGAGCATGAGATGCTTTCCTAGCTACCTCCCTCAAGCCTTGTAAGGTAGGATCTGAAAGCTCTTCCTGTCTCTATGCTTTCTCAACTCTACTTTGTTGACCCCCTCCTAACTCAGTATCCTTTGTCAGTAGTGCCTCACTGTCAGCCTGGATACCACCACTCACCTCTGTCCTTGCAGTCACCATATCCATGGAAACGCCAGTACCTACTAGCAGCTGCACTTCATCTTCAGGCTCACTGCTACCAGGTAGCTCTCTCCCTGAAGTAACCACATCGTCAGCCCTGGCTTCAGGCATAGGATATGTCAGGGTCACTCACACGCTACCAGACCTATGTGCCTGTCTCCAAGTTTGACTGAATGTCACTGCATGCACACAAGGTACTACACTACCAGTGTTTTGAGAGACTGATCGGCAGATATAGAGAGCTGAGAATATTTTTTTGGTTTTAAAGTTTGTGCTGTTAGTTGTTGCTTAGATCTCTGTTGAAACCGTTTTCCCCACCCCACCCCCATTTTCTGCCGTGTCTTCAGTTGGTATAGTAACAGCTGCATTCAAATTGCTGGAACCTGTGTTCTGAAAGACAGCCTTACAGATTATCTGCAAATATAAAGGGCTGAGTATATTTTTTTTGGTTATAGAGTTTAATTGTTGCTTAGATCTCTGTTGAAACTGTTGTCTCACTGTTCTGAGAGACTGATCAGCAAATATAGAGCTGAGAATATATTTTTGGTTTTAAAGTTTGTACTGTTAGTTGTTGCTTAGATCTCTGTTGAAACTAGTTTGTCCCACCCTCCCTATTTTTGGTTTGTAGTTTAAATTTGGTGGCTTTTGCAGTTGCCCGCCCCACTGTAGATTTGATCTGGGACACTCCCCAAGTCCCATCTCTTCACCACATTCTACCTAATAAACTCTTTCTACACTTGCTTTTAGTCCTTTTTAATTTAATTGCATTTTTAAACTGTGTTTGGTCTAATGTTGCTACATACTCAAGTGTGCTAGCTTGCACTGCATGTGAATTGTTTTTACTACTGTTTTTGCTACTTTTCTGTAAAAAAAAAAAAAAAATTGTAAGCCTATTTCCTACCTTTCCTGTAACTAGTGTTCCAGATACAGATTTGCTGTATCCAGGACTGTATGTAAGCTTTTGAGCCCCCCCCACCAAGCCTTTCTGTGTTGGAGGGAAGCCTTCTAGCTTATCAGTGGTAGTGGTAAGCACTAGATAACCTGTCTACCACATAAGGAGTGGTTCTGGCCCACAAATTGTAGTTATTGGCCATTTGGGCAGTCTCCATCTCTCTCAATTTTCTGATTTGAAAGCCTGCATTTGCACTTGTTTCTGTCCTGTAACTCGTCTAGTGCAGATACAGATTCTTAGTTTTAGCACTTAAATTTGATTGTTCATGATCAGCACTTGTTCAGAACTTGTAAGCACTAAATAAGCTACTAATTACTATAGCACTCAATCTTCCTCATTACCTAGAGGAAAACAGTTTTTGTACTTACTTTTCTCACTTGCTTAGAGAAAAACAGCTCTTGTACTCAGTTTCCTCACTTATCTAGAGGAAAATAGTTTTTTATTCAGGCATGTCCAAGGGTCAGCTCCCAGTGTTCTCTCCTGTCTATCTGATGAACCTGGGCATCTTGAGGCAATATAGAAATTGCCTCATGTACACAGACAACCCTCTCCTCCTACCACCCAACACTACAACCTGTGAGAGATGCACTTATCTAGCCAAACTGGAGGTAAAGCTCTCTCCAACCAAGACTGAACTTGACGGTCATGAGGGAGAAGGTAAACATTTGCACCACACCACAGTCATCACATAGTCTCACTAAATCTACACCACCAAAGTCCACACACAGTAACACAAAAACATTTGCGGAAGCTCTCAATAATAATCTGTCTAAGCAACAGAGACCTCCAAAGCAGAAAGGCAAGCAACTGCCATCCCCCAACACAGCCCAAATGACACACAGCCTACAGACTCAGTGTGCCACTCAACCGCAGCCAGTAAGGCAAAACAATGTACCCAACACACTAGTCGTAGGTGACTCTATAGTCAGGCACACTGATGTCCCACTCACCAGGCTAAATAAGGAGAAGGTTACTGTCAGCTGCCTGTTGGGTGCCAGGATCCGCCACATAACCCACGCACTCAGGTCACTCCACAACAAGTACAAATATGACTCTGTCATTGTCCATGTTGGTGTGAATGACCTGAGACATACCTCCCTGGACTACATGAAAAGATACATGGAAGAACTCTCCGATCTTGTAGCCGCAGGTATGACCCTAGTCCTGAATAGCATTCTGCCATCGCCCAGAATGATACCGCAGTACAAGGACAAAATGATTGACTTTAACAATTGGCTAAGCTTCTGGTGTCATTCTAAGGGGATCCAGTATCTGTCTGCTTGGGATGACATGGTCGACAGACCACGATGCTTTGCCACAGATGGCCTGCACCTGTAGCCCCTGGGATTCTGGATACTGGCTAAGGCTCTTGTTGCCTCTATAGTGCCTTTTTTAGGCAGGGTTCAAATAACAAATTCACCACCATAACAGGAACAGGCAAGCAAAAACCGAGGGTAATGCTGCTCAATGCTAGAAGTCTAAATCTCAAAATGCACTCACTCAATGCACTCCTTAAAATGGAGAACATCGATATCTGTGCAATGACTGAGACCTGGTTCAAGGCTCCAGAGAGCACCTCTGCACTACCAGACTGTAACTCATACCACACTTTTCGGCCCTGTAACCTGGACCAAAACACCAAAGGCGGAGGTGTGTCAATATTCCTTAAGGATATCCACACCTCCAGGCTAGTTGATCAGCATAATGCATCCGAGTTTATTCAAGTGCAACTAACTCTGGGCAAAACTGCAATCCAAATTGTAGCTTGCTACAGATCCCCACCATGCCCCAGGATTCCCACTCCTCTTTTCTTGATGTGCTGGAAAATATTAGGGTTCAACCAAACACCCTAATAATGGGCGACTTCAACTACCCCACCATTAACTGGGAAAACTACTCGTGTACCAACTCATTAGCTCAACGCTTTCTGGAATTCATAAACTTCAATGCCCTAGATCAACTTATCCACACCCCCACCAGGGGCAACAATATCCTAGACCTAGTCATTACCAATATGAGTGACCGGTGTTCCACACCTGAAGTCAACTCCTCGTTGGTCTGATCCAACCATAAGCTTATCACCCTTGATATCCACATCCCGCCCCCACCCCCATTGAGGAAACCACAGTAAATAATTTCTCCAAAGCCAACTTCATGCTTCTTAAGACAGAACTGGTGAACTTCATGACACCCATGCAGATGGACAATACAGTTACAACTGTTGAATCCTACACAGATGCACTCTATAAGCACTTACACGATTGCATGGATCGTGCTATCCCAAACAGAACCAAGACGCTATCCTCTAAAAAAAGGAAGCCAATCTGGACCACGGATTGCATGATCCATGCATTCCTGAAGGTGTTCATAGAATGCGTTTATAAAGGATTCTGTGGTCTGGGCCGTATTTTCCACAGGCCCGGGGGCTTTGAAGGATTCCACCTCGGTTTTGAGGAGTGTGAAATTTGCTTTAGAAGTTTTCACTGTGGTTTTCTGGGCAGGGGTGGTGGATGTGAATATCCAGTGAGATTAGTTTATGGTCTGATCTTACCAGTGAGGGATACACTTCTGGTCTGGAGCATAGAGTCCCCATGTTGGTGATGATCAGGTCCAGTAGGTTTTCCACTCTTGTGGGAGTGGTAACAAGTTGTTCCATAGCATTTGAGTTTATAAATTCTAGGAACCTTTGAGCTAGGATGTTGGAGCTCGGGTAATGCTCCCAGTCTATGTTTGGGTAGTTGAAGTCGCCCAATATAATGGTGTTTGGAGAGACCTTCATATTTTCCAGTGTTCTCAGGAAGGCCAAGTGGGGTTCCTGGGTTTGGGAGGGTGTTCTGTAGCAGGCTATAAACGAAGGCAATTTTACCCACTGTTAGTTGCACATGGATAGTCTCTGATTCTTCGTGCTGTGCCACCAACCTGTAGGTGTGGGTATCTTTGACGAATATTGATACTCCCCCTCCTTTTCTGGTTCGGTCCAAGTTTTGGGGCTGAAAAGCATGGTATGAGGTATAACCTGGTAGTGCTGGGGTGCTCTCGGGAGCCTTGAACCAGGTTTCTGTTACTGCACAGATATCGATGTTCTCAATGCTAAGGAGAGTTTCGAGTGCATGCATCTTGAGGTTTAGACTTCTGGCGTTGAGTAGCATTACTCTTAATTTCTTATCCCTTGTGATACCTATGGAGGTGGGTTTGTCTTTTGGGCCTTGCCTAAAAAAGGCACTATGGGGGTAGCAAGAGCCTTCGCCAATATCTGAAAGCCCAGGGGTGAGAGGTGCAAGCTGTCCCTAGCGAAGCATCGTGGCTTGTCGAGCATGTCATCCCAGGCTGACAGGCATTGGATCCCCTTTGAATGACACCAATACTTAAGCCAATTGTTGAAATTAATCATCTTGTCTTCATATTGTGGCATCATTCTTGGTAAGGGTAATTTGCTACTCAAGGTCAGGGTCATATCGGCCTGGGCTACATGCTCAGAGAGCTCCTCTATGTCTCTTTTAATGTAGTCCAGGGAGGTACGTCTCAGGCCATTCACACCAGCATGGACAATAACGGAGTCATATTTGTACTTGCCTTGGAGTGACCTGAGTGCTTGTGTTATGTGGCAGATCCTAGCGCCCGACAGGCAGCTCACCGTGACCTTCCCCTTGTTCAGCCTGGTGAGTGGGACCTCAGTGTGCCTGACGATAGAGTCACCTATTACAAGTGTATCAGGTGTGTTGTTTAGCCTTAAGGGCTGTGACTGTTTGGCACACTGGCTTTGTGAGCTATGTGTTGCACGTGTTTTGTTTTGGGATAGCGGCTGCTTGGGTGTCTACTTTGGAGGTCTCTGCTGCTTAGGCAGATTTTTAATTAGAGCCTCCGAGTATGTTTTTGTGTGTTTGGTTTGCTGTCGTGGTAGGTCTGTGTGAGACTGGAATTGTAGTGAGTGTGGTTTCCTTCTCCTCCTGACTGGTTACGCCAGTACTTAGTTGAGAGAGCTTAGCCTCCAGTTTGCTATATGGTTGCATCTCTCACATGTGTTGGAATTTGTTGGGAGGAGGAGAGGGATGTCTGTGTACATGAGGCAGTTGTAACACTGCCTCAAGATTCCCAGATTCACCAGCTGGACCGGAGAGGAGATTGACAACTGACCTTTGGACATGCTAGAATAGTATTGGGAATTCCTTTATAATTGAAAAAAGGGCCAATGGGGAACAAGGTACTCAAGGGGAGTTTGTGAGGGTGTAGTGCTTTTAATTTTTTAGTGCTGACATATAATTGCTTTAGTGAGCAAGTGCCAGGTAACTTAAATGCAATGTGTTACAGGTAACTTAAATGCAAAAACGGCAAACAGTAACTTTCTTTCAAGTGAAACTTCATGGTAAAGCTGTAACTGCTGTTTCTAAATTGCCTGATACTAATTGTTTAAACTATGACAAAGTATAACAATATTTATTGGAATGTTTTAAGTTAACATCTGAAGATTACAGAAAAAAAGTGTTGTGAGCATAGACGCAAAGCAGATGAAAGTGTATGCAATTATATTGCGGAGTTAAGCACTTATTTTCATAGGTGGGTGAGTGGGTGTCAGGTCAACACTTTTGAAAAGTTGGCAGACCTTTTATTGAGGGAACAAGCCCTTAGCACTTTGCCTGAGGACATTAGAATCTGGTTGGCAGACTGGGAGTGTAACTCTGCAGATGAGCTGGGGATAAAAGGAGATCTCTACTTAGCAAGCAAGGCATCACTGAACAAGAAGGGGATACCCAGTGCTGCACACAGGTATAAGGGAACCCATGCTGGGCAGCCTAAACCACGCTAAAAGAGTCCACCAGTAACAGGGGATACCACTAGTTCAGATACATGGCCAGGATCAAGGGTTAGACGTTTTAAATGCAACCAGTGGGGCTATGTAGCATAAAAATGTCCAGTGAAGCAAGATGAGAAACAAAGAGTGAGGGATCCAGAAAGTGGGAATGACAGAATGCCAGTGATAAGTTGTCTGGAAACAACAGAGGTGCCAAATTATCACCAACACTTGTATCCTATTTTAGTGGATGGAAGACAGACCACTGCTAAGAGAGACACCGCTTCTGATACAACCATTATGAGGCCTGCAGTGGTAAAGGAGGAGCAGTACTTTGCTTGGGCAGTCCACACTAGTTAGAGCTTTTTGTGGGACCCCATTCCAAATACCCCTGGCCAAGGTTCATCTTGACTGGGAGGGTGGAAAATGGAACAAGCAGGTAGGTGTCTTTCAGGATATCCCTGCAGAATTCTTAAAAAGGAAATGATTTTGCTTCATAGGTAGGTACTAGGCTATCGGCCCAAGGGCCTACGTAAGCCTAGCCAGCAAGGTTCCATTGCTTACGCCACCCAAGAAAGTTATTTTCCTGTGCCACTGTCCAGTAGAGATACAGAAGTGATCCCCGGGGTGTATTTCCTATTTCCCATCCACTCATCAGGATTTTTCTTGAAGAGTGCTAATGAAGAACTTTGCTTGACACAGATGGGTAGCTTGTTCTAGAGTATAGGAAGTCTCTTGGACAGGAATCTATCCCTCCAGCGTGTTGACAAGGTTTAGGTCCCTAGAGCGTGTAGCTCGGAGGGATTGGGATTTCTTTAGGTGTAGCATGTCCAACAGCTCTTGGTCTAACATACCTTTATATGTTAGGCAGAGATCACCTCGGAGTAGGCGATATGCTACGGAGTAAAGCTGGAGTTTTTTGAGGCAGTCAGTATAGGGCTTTTGTTTGAGGCCAGTAATCCTCTTTGTGAGGTACTTCTGTGGCCTTTCCAGTTGCTGCAGATGTCTTGTGAGGTACATTCCAAAAGGGGCGTTGTACTCTATAATGGGTCTAATGAATGATGAGTAGAGGGTAACAATGACCTCTTTTTTCCTGGACGAGATGAGGTGGCCATGTAGAAGGACTTCCTGACTACTGTGGTGATGTGACTATCAAAGGAGAGACTACTGTCCACCTGGATCCCAAGGTCTCTTATCACGCATTCAGTGTTAAGTAGATTGCTGCCTATGTGATAGTTCATGGGTTCAGAGTTTTTACCAAAGGGGATGACACTGCACTTTTTGGCACTGAGCTTGAGGCCATGGCTCTGACACCAGGCATCTGTCTCAGCGAGGCCCTTCTGTAGGATGTCCACATCATTTGGGGACTTGACTATGGCTCCTAGTTTGCAGTCATCTGCGAACTTCGTTAGCCAGAGGCCTTCTGTGTTAACCTGTACTTCAGAGAAGTAGATATCAAACAGGAAAGGTCCCAGGATGGAACACTGAGGTACTCCACTTGTCATTGCTTTGATGTCAGATTTGGAGTCTGCAACGTTTACAGTGTGGGTTCTGTCAGTGAGCCAGTTGGCAACCCATCTTGTGACGTAGGGATTTATACCAAGTTTAGTGAGTTTAGCTATAATTCCAGAATGGGGGATGGTGTCGAAAGCTTTGGAGAGGTCAAGATAGGCTATGTGAACCACCTTACCCTCATCTACGGCTTTGGTGACTGCCTCAAAGAAGTCGATCAGGTTCGGGAGGCATGATTTGTCTTTCCCAAACCCGAACTGGGTGGGATCCAGAGTTTGGAGGTTACCAATGCCTTTGTTTATGAGTTCCATGATGATATGTTCCATGGCCTTGCAGACCAGCCTCATCAGTCTAATAGGTCGATAGTTCCTGGGATCAGTGGTGGCTCCCCCTTTGTGGAGTGGGATAACTGTTGCTGTGCACCATTCAGTGGGCACAAAGCCTGATGCAAGGCTATTATTGAACATGATGCTTAAGTGGGGAGCCAGTTCATTCTGAAGTTCGTGGAAAACTCAGCCTGGGATGTTGTTCGGTCCCATGGATGCTGTGTTTTTGGCTTTAGAGAGTGCAGCTTTTACCTGCATAGTTGTGATTACAGGGACTCTGCATTCTTCCTGTATAGATATGGGCCCTTTAGGGGGTGAGAGGGGGGTAAAGTTAGCACTGAACCGATCTGCCAGGATGTTGGCAATATCAGTTGGTTCCGTAATTTTCGTGCCTTTGTGCTGCAACTCAGAGCAGATCTGGATGTTGCCATCTAGATTCTTGACATAGCTATAGAATGCTTTGTGGTTGTCCTTGGATTTAGTGGCGATTTTGTTTTCATAGCTAGCTTTGGAGGATCTTATAAGGGATCTCAGCTTCTTACTGAGGCTGACCAGGGAGCTCCTCCACTCATGGGATTTTACTCTCTTTTGCAACAGTTTCTTCCTTCTGTTGTATAGTTTGTTTATGGCAGAAGTTACTACATGATAGAGCAAAATCCCAAACAGGGAAGGCATCTCTGATCAGTGTTAGCAAAATACTACGGGCACTCATAAAATAGTCTAAGGCCAGCTTTGAGAGGAAAAATTCCACAGGACACTAAGAATAATCACAAGGCTTTCTTTAGTTATGTTAGGAACCTGGGTGGGAATTCACAGATATGCTCAGAATTAGTCCAAAATTACAAAAAATACACCAAACCCACAGACATTGTCAACATCCTAGCTGACAGGTTCAGCGCAAACTCCCCCCCCCCCTGCTCCCCACCAAAAGGGCAAATATCTATCCCAGCAGAGTGCTGCCCCCCATGACATCTCAGATGCTCAGGTAAGAGCCTCCCTCTCTAAAGCAAAAAACACAGCATCATTGGGACCAGATGGTGTCCCGGTCTGCGTCCTACATGAACTCCAAGAAGAGCTAAACCCAAACATAAAACTACTGTTCAATCTCAGCTTTACCACAGGATATGTACCCGAAGAGTGGCGTACAGCAACAGTGGTCCCTCTCCACAAAGGTGGTGCCTCAATGGATCCTGGAAACTATCGCCCCATAAGCCTGACTAGCTTGGTCTGCAAAGCTATGGAAAGGATCATCATGGACCTCATAAATAAAGATATTGGGGACCTACAGACACTGGATCCTACCCAGTTCGGCTTTGTTAAGGGCAGATCCTGCCTCATAAACCTGGTCGATTTCTTTGAAACCGTCACCAAGGCCATTGACGAGGGGAAGGTGGTCCACACAGCCTACCTGGATCTCGCAAAAGCCTTCGATGCAATACCCCACTCGGGCATTATAGATAAGCTCACCAGCTTAAATATAAACCCCTATGTCACTAGATGGGCTGCAAACTGGCTCAAGGACAGAACCCACATGGTTAGAATTGCTGGAGCCATGTCAGACTCCAAACCAGTTACAAGTGGTGTCCCACAAGGCTCAGTCCTGGGACCTCTCTTGTTCGGTATATATTTCTCGGAGGTACAGGCCAACACGGAAGGACTGTGGCTGACCAAGTTCGCAGATGACTGCAAACTGGGCGCCATAATTGACTCTCCAGCCGACACAAGCATCCTCCAAAAGGGCCTCATAGGAACAGACAACTGGTGCCAGAGCCATGGCCTCAAGCTAAACGCCAAAAAGTGTATAGTCATCCCCTTTGGCAAAAACAAAGTGCCCACAAATTACCACATAGGTGGTAATCCATTAAGTATGGAAGAAGTAATTAGGGACCTGGGGACCCAAGTTGATAGCAATCTCTCATTTGACAACCACGTGGTCAAAGTGGTTAGAAAAACATTTTATATAGCCCACCTAATCATGAAGGGATTCACATCTAGATCAGGGGAGGTCATCGTGCCTCTTTACTCATCCCTCATCAGGCCCATAGTTGAGTACAATGCTCCTTTTGGGATGTACCTTACCAGACACCTGCAGCAACTGGAAAGACCCCAAAAGTACCTCACCAAGAGGATCAAAGGGCTCAAACAGATGCCATATGCTGCCCGGTTAAAGAAACTCCAGCTCTACTCAGTGGCATACCGCCTGCTCAGAGGCGATCTGTGCCTGATGTATAAAGCCATGTCCAATTCGGAATTAATGGACATGCTGCACCTCAGTAAATCCAAATCCCATCGAGCTACGCGCTCGAGTGACTTGAACCTCAGCACTGAAATAAATAGGACATGCTGGATGGACAGATTCATAACCCAGAGGCTCCCTTCACTCTGGAATAAAATCCCAGTCCAGGTTAGGCAGAGTGCCTCATTGACTCTCTTCAAGAGGAATCTTGATGAGTGGATGGGGGATCGTAGGTTTACCCCGGGTATCACTTCTGTGCCACTGTTAGACAGAGGCACAGTATACTAACCTCGAAAAAGGGCATAGCAAAATAAATTTAAAATGGGTGGCGAAAGCCAAACACACTCTGGCTAGGCTTATAAATGCCCTAGGGCAGATAGCCTAGTATGAACCTATGAACCTAAGTAAGGGTCTCAGGAACAATACTCAGAGCCCTTGGTCAACTTTATACTGCTTACATACTCTTTCACATATATGAATAAAACTGTCAACATGATCACCCTCTGTTAATCGTGGAAACAATTTACTAAACTTTTTTGCTTCTGGGGTCCAGTTATTCCCCTCCTCATTACTGCCATGACCCTGGTGAAGAGTCAGCATCTCCCTGTCATGTTGATTGTACTTCTCATTTTCTTTAGCCTCCAAACACCACAGTCTCTCATTTTCTTCAGCTTTCAAATGCTGCAGTCTCTCTGCCGATTCTAATTGCAAACGTTTGGCCTCTAGTTCAACTCTCCAACTCCAGTTGGACTTTTAAGTTCTGTGAGGAAAAGGTGAACTGTCCTGTTTCTGAGGGCTGCCAATACCCATCACCGGACTAGTTATCCTCCTGGTTGCTTGTCTGGGCTACAGCTGCAACTAAGGCCAAAATCATTTCCTCTTTAGTCAGGTTTGAATGTGTAAGGATATTAGATATTGTTATCTCTGCTAGCATGACTGGCTGTACTTTTGTAGATATTTGTGGGTAATTGTGGGTTGCCCTGTGTTGTATATGTCAGCATGTCTAGCTATGGTTTTGTAAATAAGTTTGTTTTTTTATTGTTACTTTGATTTATGTGGGATGTTTGAATCAAGCAGTGTTCTTCTGGCTGACCAAATGTACATGATTTTTTAAAAAGAATTCTGAATGTAGGTTATGCTAGTCAGCTGATCTAGATGTGATGTCATCATATGTCAGAGCTGAAAGGAATATAATCCAAACAGCAGTTGTTGTTGAAGTTGTATAGTTATTGTTCAGTTGTTGTTTTCCAGATCAGTAGTTATCACTCAGAGTTTTCCAGAGCTGTTCAGCAGAAATAATAGGAGTTGCATTTCCAGTCACTGAGGACCAGACAACAACCTGAGGAGTGGGCATAAATTCTTATCTCGCCTGGCAGAAGTAAGAGTCGTATCTTGCCTTGCTGAGTTAATTAGATTAGACAGGGACTGTTAATCTTTAGGTAGTTAGGGAACTATAGTTAGTTTTTCTACAATCAGTGTGAAACTTATCCTACAGTGTTGTTTTCATAATTTGTGTGTGAAACTCTGTTTGTTAGAATCAGTTATTCAGTATATACATGTTTTAAGTTGTTTTATTTAGTATTAAATGTTTTACTTCCTTTTGTTGTGGCTGGTTATTTAGAAAGTACTTTTAGTAACCTGAAAGCGATTATACTTGTGATAACACGGGGCCACTCTGAAAAACCTTACTGCTTGAATTTCATGCTACCATTTATATCAATATTTATTTTACCCAATATAATTGAACACCACTTTTGAAGGGTATTGTGGTATTTGACAGATGGAAGACATTACCTTGCAATTTGGGAAAGAAGACATAGCAGGTAAGTCTGTGCCAGTCTTTCCCAAAAGTGCTTGTATGTGTGAATATCAAATAGTTAAGAGTGAGTGTGTCAAATACCTAGAACTGGGAGACAGTGCTCTGCAGTGGTTAGTGTGGAGACTCATTTGGGGACCTAGAGAAAGCCAATATTCTGGTCCCAGGTTTGGAACCTGTTCCCAATGTAGTCTTCGGGGAAATTGTGTATTTCTTTCCCTGCTTTCAGTGATGCTCCGTTACCACAGGCAGTGGTTAGGATTGAGGTAGCTTAATTACTACCCTGGGTTTAAGTGGGGTCATCACATTATTTGGTGCCAGTGGTGTGGGATATTAATTGAGCTTTAGTAGCCTGTAGGCAGTTGTCAGTGAGGTGTGCACTCTCGACAGACACAGGATAAAAGTACAGAGTTTCATTTCACAACAGTTCTAATTATTTTTTAGTCAGTTTAGTCAGGGACAGCACGCAGAGATGTCAGCAGAGGATTATAGCAAACTGACCAGGAACCAGTTGGCCAAAATGTGTGAAGCCAAAGAACTGGTGCACGCCAGTCTGACTAAGGAAGCAGTGATCTCAGCCTTAGTCACAGCTGCAGAGCAGACCAGCAGCTCGGAAGATATTCAGCTTGGCATTTGGGATAAGCAGCCTTTTGAGACAAGACAGTGTACCTTTTTTTTCAGAGGACTTAAAAATTAATTTGGAGTTAGGGAGACTTGAATTGGAAGCCGAGGAGAAGCAGCATCAGCATGAACTGGAAGCCAACCATTTGGAGACCAACAAGAGAGAGTATCAGTATGAACTACTATGTTTGGAGATGGAAGCTGAAGAAAGTGAGAGGCAGAGACAGCATGAAATGGAGCTTCTAACCCTTCAACATGGTCACAGAGGAAATGGGGAAGGGAATGACCAAACCCCAGAAACCATAAAGGTCAATAAACTTTTCCTTTTTTTAATTTCTCCAAATCTTTTGGGTTTCTAATACCATGACGGGAATGGACCCCATTCCTAAGTCAAAGTATGACTAAAGTTCATGAAATTAGTATTGTTTCAGTCTTTGATGTCAGCCAGAAGTGCTCTTCACAGCACCGGCAGTGTGCCCAGTAATGACTCCTTCTGCAGTTCATATGGAGTTACATGTATTGGTAACATATCTAAATATGATTGTAGATTCTTTTTTATGAGACCCATTGCTCCTACTGTTGGAACTATCTGGATATCTTTTTTTCCACGTTGCTCTCGTTTCTGTCTACAAATCCTGATATTTTATGACTTTGTCTCTCTCTGTGTGCAGGATACTGTAGTCACTGGGTATGGCGATTTCAATGATCAATGCTACTTTTGTCTTCTTTTCATAGACCATTATATCCAGTTTTCTAGCATCTGTCTTTTAAACTGTTGGTAGCGGATGACCCATGTGTTGTAGACTTCATTATTTTCTATGATGCTTTGTGGCTCATGTTTCCAGTGTTTTTCAGCCTCTTCAGTACCATAATGTTTGCACAATCCCCAGTGCAACAATCTCACCACATTATTATGCCTATCAGTAAACAGTCCTTCTGCCATTAGTATGTTTCCAGTTCTGTTTTACAAAATCTACATTTGTCTGCTTCTGCCACATGTGCCGCCAATATTAACCTTTCATCTCTTGGTTTGAATTCACCTCTCCTTAACCATTCCTGCATGCGTTCCTGATCAACATGAGGTTCTTCCAGAAGTTTTCTATACTTGCAACTATATTTATTTATTTTCCAAATTTCTTGCCTTCTCATCTGGTCCTTTACCTTATATTCTTTTTGTTTTTTGGCACATTCAGTTGTGGCCTGATTTTTATCTACTTGTGGTTTGATTTCCATTCCTGCTTGACGCCAATATGCTTCTGCTAAACTAAGCAGGGAAGTCATCTTAGATTTATTCTCTTCATGTTTCAAAACTTTCACTACATTTGGGTCTTGTGAGATCAGCAAATATGTGTGCAGTCCCACGATTGCAGATCTATACATGTAATCAGTTTCAAGAAGGCCTAGCCCTCCTTCAGAATGAGGAATATATAATCTTGATATGCAGTGAGTTTTATAAAGCATTTGGTGAGTGTGAAACATCCATCTTGTTTTCCTGTCTAATCTGTCCAACACATTTTGGGGCCCCTCAATCACCCCAAAACTGTAAGCTAGGACAGGAGGAGCAAATTTTTTTATAGCTTGGATTTTGTTCCTATATGTCAATGCTGTTTTCAGGATTAATTTACATCTTCTAAAGTATTCCCTACTAAGTTTTATTTGCATTTGTTCATGTTTTATTGTCGCTGCTTCATCAGGTCCCAAATATTTATACACTCCCTCCTACTGATGTGTTCTTGGTTCTGCAGTTTTTTTGATTTAAAGGTTGCTTTTGCACATTTATCAAGACCAAATGACATTCTTATATCATCTGAAAAAGGTTTGACAACTTGCAGTTGTACTTTCAGTTCCTCATCTGATGAGCTATACAGTTTCAAATCAACAAAGAGATGAAAAGTCTTTACACTTTTTTGTTTTCTAGGAGCCAAATTATAGCCATGGCCTAAGCTTTTAAGTAGACAGTTTAATGGGTTAAGGGCAAGGCAGAATAGCAACAGTGACAGAGTGTCACCCTGAAATATCCCCCTTTGAATTTTTATCCCTGAAATAATAGTTTGTCCTTTACCATGGCTTAATTTCAAAGTGGTTTGCCAGTGTTTCATTGTGACTATAAGATAGTCGATTAGTATAGGGTGTGTCTTATACATTTTTAAGCACTCTTTTATCCATGAATGTGAGATACTATCAAATGCTTTTTTGTAGTTAATCCATGCCATACTTGGATTCTTCCCTTTTTTACAGTTCTCCACTATTTCATTTAACAAAAAATGAGCCTTTGTTCCATATGACTTTCTTTTATTGCCCTTTTGTTCTACTGCCATAATTGAGTTTTTTCTAAATGACTATAAACTTTGTCGGCATCAATCCACTGTATAGTTTGAATGTCGTTGGAAGGCAAGTTGTTGGTCAATAATTTTTAGGGTAGCTTGCAGGTTCACTCTTAATTGGAGCATTGTTTTTCCTGTTGTTAGCTAGGTTGGTATCTGTTTGAGGTGCGCATATAAATAGTTCTTACTCATGGCTAAATCTTTGTGCATAGATGTTAGTACTTTTAATCAGAAGTTAGGTACTACATCTGGGGCTGGAGTTTTCCAGTTAGAGGCTTTTCATAACTTTGTCTCAATCTCTCTGGCTGTTATTTCATACCCTTTCATATGCTGTACCTTTAAACTTCTTATTCTGTCTTTTACTTTTCTATTCATTTAGCATCTTTGTTATGTTCCACAGGATCTTCATAAATACTTCTCCAAAATATATCTATTTCTTCCTTTTTTGGAGGTCTTTCAATTCCTTTTACCTTGTTCCCAATTCTCTTAAAACTTTTTTGGGTCACCAATAAATTAAAATTCCTCAGTACAGGGAGGGGAGGGAGATGATTTTGATAGTTTTATTTATATATTTGAGAAGGTATGTAAACAATATAGTGTTGACCAAGGGCTCTGGGTATGGTTATTGATCCCCTTACTCCATGGTAGAGCTGTTAATGCAATTGCTAAACTGTCTGATATTCTTTGAATTATGATCATGTAAAACAATATTTACTTAATTGCTTTAAATTAACTCCTGGAACATATAGATGAAAGTTTTGTGAACATAGACCAAATTCAGGTGAAAGGGTATGTGATCACTTTGCTGATTTAAGTACTTACTTTACTTACTTTCACAGGTGGGTGAGTGGTGTCAGGTCATCACTTTTGAAGAACTGGCAGACCTTTTGTTGAGGGAGCAAGCTTTCAGCACTTTTCCTGAGGACATGAGGATCTGGTTGGCAGACTGAGAGAGTAAAATAAGTTGGGGAGAAAAGGGGTTCTCTACTTTGGTATCTGACCAATATTGATCTGACCACAAGCTACTGGCAAGTGCCCTTGACTCCCACCACTAGAGAGAGGTCAGCCTTAGTGACTCTTTTTGGATTGTATGAGTTCACAAAGATGCCCTTAGAGATCAAAAATGCCCCAGCAACCTTCCAGAGGCTGGTAGATTGTATCCGAGCAGGAGATTATGCCCTTGCTTACCTGGATGGTATTGCCATCTACAGCAATTCCTCACATGAGCACTTTTAGCATGTCAGGGATGTCCTGGGTAGACTGCAAAGGGCAGGGTTGACCATTAATCCCAGTAAGTGTCAAGTAGGTATGACGTACGTCTCTTACCTGTGACATACAGTGGGTAAGCGATAAGATCAGGCCAGAACCTGCCATAGTGGAAGCTATTCAGGCGTGGCCTGCCCCTGTTACCAAAAAGCAGGTGAGGGCATTCTTGTGGACAGCGGTGTACTATAGAAAGTTCATTCCCAATTATAGTACAATAGCCACTGCCCTCACAGACCTCATGAGGAAAAACAAGCCATATAAGTTAGTGTGGACCCCACCCTGTGAGCAGGCATTCCAGGAGCTTAAAGGGGCTTTGGGAGGACCCCCTGTGTTAGCCAGTCCAGATTACAGCAAATAGTTTGTTACGCAGGTTGATGCTTAGAACCATGGAGTGGGGGCTCTACTCAGCCAGATTTCCTCAGAGGGAGAAGAACACCCAGTTGTATATCTCAACCATAGACTCCAACCTTTGGGGGAATGTTATGCATCAGTAGAAAAAGAATATATAAGAGTAGCTCTATCCCAGCTTCAGAGTCTCAGTCACTGATTATTATTTCTGAACAATCATGCCTTCTTGGCTCTACCCGCTCCGTTCACCCTGCGGGCTCACTCCACTCCCCTACCCTGCCCCCAAATCCCACGCACCCCCACTATCTGTACTTTTATACATACCCAAACCCTCCCCACCCCACCTCACTCTAATCAAAATTAGCCTCAGCCAAACTCCACCCACCTACTAAACCTCATATTAACCAAACACTCTAGAACCCCTCCTACAATGCTCTATTCATCAGCACTCGCAATTACTCCTTTAGCCCTACTAATCTCTCTCTCCTGTCTGACCTATCTCACACAGTTTCCCAACCCTTACCATACCTCACTTACACACTCCACTGCATCATACGATCATCCTCAGTCCCCCTGTTACTCATCCATCTCACATGAACTTTTCAGCTCCAACACTACATATCTATTCAAACCTAAGCTACTCCACTCCCCATCTCCCCATACACTCATCTCCTAAATGTTATACCAAAAAAATCACTAGTCTCACTCAACCCATACTACCCATCCCCACTATACTACCGCACTGTACTCATCCACCAATTCTCTCTCTCACTTGCCGGAGGTATCCACCCAAACCCTGGACCCACCTCTAACATTAATGTCTCCAATCCTTCCTCTCAACTCACAAAACCTAAGTCCATTCGCCTCACTACACTTAATGCTCAAAGCCTTAGAAACAAAATTCCTAACCACCATTCCTGGCTCTCCCATAACCACCCCGACATAACCACCATTTCTGAAACCTGGCTCAAATCCTACATAAAAGATCATGGCGAAATCCTACCACCAGGTAACCAAATCATTTGCAGTGATAGAGCCCACAAAAAAGGAGGTGGAGTAGCTATAATCTAATCCTCTTCCCACACTATAACTCCCTACACCAATAAAATTCCAACCTTTGCCAATGCTGAAATTACAGTAGGTTTATTAAAAATAAACAACCACAAATCCATATGTATCACTGCTCCCTATATCCCCCCAGGTGATAAAATCAAAACAGTTTAGAACATCCTATCCTGGTTCTCCTCTCACATAAATAATGAAACTTATATCCTTGGTAATACCAACATCAACTGGACCACTATTAACTCTGATGCCCCTTCCCACACTATTAACCTATATAATTTCTCCCAACTAATTCATTCACCAACCAGAAAAAATAAAGATGGTACCTCTGGAACCATCATTGACTGGATCCTAACAACTCGTCCAAATCTAATCACCAAAACTGGAATAATACCAGATCCTTTCAGTGATCACTTACCTGCCTTCGCTGACTGGCTCCCATCTCTTTTGCAAAAACATCACCATTGCATTCAAACCCGCAACCTCTCCTCTTTTAATCCCCAAACTTTCTCAGAATGCCTAAAGTACATTGACTGGTCCCCTCTAAAACCTCTCCCACTAGATGATGCCATATCCTACTTTAACCACTCATTCCTGACCCTCCTCAACCATCAAGCCCCCCCCACCCCCGCGAGAACCAAATACATCAAAACCAGTCCTTGCCCATGATTATCAAAAGAAACTAAACTAGCCATGCAACAAAGGGACAAAAAATGGAAACAGCATCAAAAACATAAAACCCCCAAACTCCCTCTTAGAATTTAAGCATCTCCGAAACTCCACAAAAAAAGCAAATAACTAAAGATCACAAAGCTCACTACTCCAAAGTCCAGTCCTTGCACTCAACAAACCCCCAAAAATTCTGGGACTCCATCTCATCAATTCTGCACCCTGGTAATAAAGAAAACCCCTGTCCTAATTTCGCCCTCTCCGACCTTGACACAACCTCCCAGTTCAACTCATTCTTCATAGACTGCATAGCCAAACTATCAACCTCCTTCCCACCCCCTCCTCCAACCCCAGCCACTCCCACCACAACCTCTACCCCAGTCACCTACCTCCCTCCACAACCTTCTGCCTTACTCCCATTCTCACAAGCACTATAAAAAGACTCCTCCTCAAACTCAAACCCTGTCGAAGTGCACCTGACAATCTTCCACCTACGTTCCTCAAACTATCTGAAGACAGCATCGCCTATCCCATCTCTATTCTTATAAATAGATCTGTACAAGTATCATACGTCCCTTCCATCTGGCTCCATGCCTACATCATCTCCCTATACAAAGGTGGCAAGAATACTGACACCACCAACTTCAGGCCTATTGCCATCCTTTCCCCTCTTTCTGAAATTCTATAGAAAACCATCCAAGTACAACTAATGACACACCTAACCCAAAACAATCTCCTGTCCCCTACCCAGCACGGCTTCCGGCCTGGCCACTCCACCATGACTGCCCTTCTATCCTTTCTGGAAACCATCAACTTTGAACGAGACTCAGGCAAATTTGTATGTATGCTATTCCTAGATTTGTCAAAAGCCTTTGACACCATCTCCCACATCCTACTCATGTCCCAACTTTCCACCCCCTACATCTCTGGTTTTCCAGCTACCTGTCCAACCGCCAGTCCAATGGAAAACTTCAACCTCCCCCTTCCTTCCTACTCCCACATGTGTCCCTCAAGGTTCTGTTCTTGGCCCTCTACTCTTTAACCTGTTTATTACAACTTTCACCACTCCATCCCAGAGTCATCTGTCATTCAGTATGTAGCCGTCTCACCTTCTGAGCTCCTTGCAAAAACCCAATTAGCCTTTTCCACAACCGAAACCTGGATGCAGTCCAACCACTTAGCTCTAAATGCAAATAAAACCAAACTAATGATCTTTTCCCCTACCAAAAACTCTATTATTCACAAAACCGCATTCACCATACAGAGCCAGAACAACACCCCCTCTTTAAATCGTTAACATAGTGATCTAAAGCCGTTAAAGGAGTGCATGCAGAAAACCCATGAGATGCAACAATTTTATAACTGGAATGCCAGATTAAGTGGCAAGGACGTTTTAGGATGCTTGAAAAAGTAGATGATGTGAACTACAAAGTTATGTAAACAGGAGAGAGAAAG